>NW_020799106.1:120627-236459 GCF_003259725.1 Athene cunicularia
GAGACAGACATTTACTTGTATTGTTTGTATCTGTTCGTCATTTGCTTTGGGTTTCCAGATTTGCAGTGCTCCCTTTGAATACCTAATTGTTTTACATATAGACTTGCAATTACTTCTCCTACTTTTCTCATAGCATTTTATTGCCACCAGGAATATTGGAATGGATTGTTAGGAGTCTTGCCAAATAAGGGTGTATATGACAGATAAAACCATACCATGTACAGCAGCCTGAAACATGTTCTTCTAGAAATAGCTACCATTATTATGTTAAAGACATTTTGTTTCTAACTTACATTTAAACTACAAAATGTAATCTACTGGTCACCTCAAGGGATGGAAACTCCTGTGGTATTTTCCTGTAGTATATGAAGTTCTGTTGCTTTTATCTCACTTCAAGTATTTATGTTTACAATTTTCTTATAATTTTTGAACTGTCTTTTACTTTAGATAACAAGCATTAAGGCTTTTTTCTTACTGCCTTTTTAAAGATTTCTTAAAAGGATGCTACTTACTTTTCAGAAACACTTTGATGCCATCAAGTTTTAGTGTGCTGCTTGGATATTGAGAGTGTATTTAAGTGTATCATACTTAAGTACAGTCCACTGGAGAACATTTACTTGTATTGTTTGTATCTGTTCGTCATTTGCTTTGGGTTTCCAGATTTGCAGTGCTCCCTTTGAATACCTAATTGTTTTACATATAGACTTGCAATTACTTCTCCTACTTTTCTCATAGCATTTTATTGCCACCAGGAATATTGGAATGGATTGTTAGGAGTCTTGCCAAATAAGGGTGTATATGACAGATAAAACCAGGTCTTTGAAACAGAGTGGTTGACATTTTGACAATATGATGTTTGCATTGTTGTATGTTTTGACAATGTAACAGTGTTCCGATAGTTAAATGTGTCTTTATCTGTCCATAAAACTTGAACTGTCCTGTAAATTGTAGGTAAACAGACAGAGCAAGCTGATATTTCCCAAGTACTGTTTGTTCTTTGTATCTTTCTGGAAAGTTCTGAAATAAATGCCACAAAACTTGTGCCATGATTTTAAAAATTTGGACATGGAGTAAAAAAACCAAACAAACAAAAAAAACCCAAACACCAGAAAATTAGAAATGTAAATACATTCATAAATAATTTATAGTTACTTGAAACACTAGGCAGGTTTTATCTCTGTTAAATTTCCACTGAGAAAATATAAGTAGGTCCAGGATTGATCTGTCCCCTCTAATGATCTTGGTTTACTTATAAAGTTGCCATGAATGGGCATGTAAGCCACACTGCTCAGTTCCAGAAATTCAGAAAAATTGAATGTAGAGTGATTCAGAATGGGTACTTAAAAAAAGAAAAAATTGAAAATGCTCAGACTGGTATTAAGAAAGTAGTGTTAGTTGATTTAGGTTACAGGCTAAAGAAATTTTTATATTATTCATGCAAATATATGTACATACTTCAGGCTCTTATTAGCATGAGGCATATTAGCATTTATCCTAATTTTACTACGGAGACCAAGTCATAACACCAGTTACTCATATGTGAGAGATTAGGGACTGACAGATTGTTCTGCTTTTTATAGGTGGGACTTTGGGTTGGCTGTTTTCCTTTTGGGAGAGAACAGTTCTGGCCAAGGGGAGATAAAAAAAATGATGCTGTAGTGAAGACAAAAAATTTATGTGTGACATTGAAATGGAACAGAATTCATAACATTGAGGCAAGATTCAAGGTATAAAACTTGGTAAAAAACAGGGATGCTGATTGGGTCAGTGTACATCAAAGAACAGAGAAGGTGTAAGACTTGCATTGCAAATTAATTTTAAGAAAGGTAAAACAGAAAGAGAAACAAGAGAAAATAGAAACAAAAGGAATATCCGTGTAGCAGAGAGATCCCCTGAATATTATTTCCAATTAGCTTATATTCAAAAATTTAATGAACCAAGTTTTCAAGCAAATATTTAATCAAATTCTTGGCAACTTTCTTTTTTTTTGACTGCCTTTTAATTTTAGTATTGTTTTTGGAACATGTACTTGCTGTCATTCTGTGTGAAAAGTTGTAGTTCAGTTAAAGGGCTGTTTGCTGCCTTTCAGAATGCATGCATCGATCCTTGTTCCCAGTGAAAAGCAATGATGTTTATTCCAGCTGAAGTGGATATGCAAGAAAGGTCTTCTAAAACAAACTAACATCTGCAATGCTAAAATAACAGATGGGCCTTATCTGGCTCCTTCATGTTTGTAGAGAGGATCTGATGGGAGAGAACATTTCTGTTGGCAGTCTTTGATGTTAATACCTTGCATAAACCAGTACAACAGGGAACACGTATCTGTCCATAATGACTCTGTGACAAGTGGATCTGTGTGAAACCCTCTTAATATCAAACTGGACAAACTCGCCAGTCTGGACAAAAATGTTGGAGAGATCGTACAATCCCACGTTCTGATTTTTAATTGTTTTTTTAATGTTGAAGTAGTGCTCATTTGTGATTGAGAAATGCTTTCCTTCTCCACCTATGCACACTAGATTTTAGATATCTTACAAGAATATGTGTATGCTTTAATTATTAAATCACATAATTCTGTGTGATGTTATCTTTACTGTATAGGTGAGGATACAAAAATATGCAGAGTATCATAAAATGTAAGGTAAGGTAAACACCACTCACAGCATTTTACATCTTGTTGCTTCTATTCATAACTATTATTTTTCTAGTTTCAACTGTGGCTGCTGTCTTGATCATTCTCTCTCAAATAAGAAGTCTCCCATCTGTAACCATTGCTGGCAAATCGGGTCTAAAACTAGGACAGAATTAGTCCTCAGAATATTCTGCTAGTTTTCTTGTAATAAGGATACATAACCAGTGGTAATAACCAGGTAATAAGAATCGGTATAAGGTCCCTGAAAGGTTATCGAACCAGCTTGTATCTGTTTTGAATCAATGTCTTATCTAAAAAGGGATTTCAGCTTTTACACGTATCTTTAAGGAAGTTCAGCTTATTCTGAAGTGTGTTTTGAGCACTTAAGCATACTTTGGTCTGCACTCCCTACCCCTTTTTCGTGGTTACCATTAAACATCTATAAAATGTAAGCATCTACCAAAGCAAGAATATACGTGTTTGTAGTTTAGTGCTATTCTGTAAACACTTAACATTCTTTGGGACTTTATATTTTTCCTCTAATTTTTCTTCTCATCATTCTTCTTGATAAAAATTCTTAAAAATCATAACCCATTTAGAAAAATGAAAATAATTCATATGTGTGGCAGATGTTACGAAGATACAATGACCATGCGGAAATTCAGACAGCTTCAAAAGATTTTAGTCCTTTCATGACTTTCTGGGGGTGGCAGGAAGGCAAACGTAGTTTGTGGAGATGGTTAATAATAATTGCCATATCAGAATATATTGAAGTGAGGAGCAGAGGAGATTATATTAAACATGTAAATATGCTAAATCTGCTCATGCACTAGAATCTTTTATGAAGAAGAAAGTGTAATTTGTCTCAGCTTTACAGATACTCATTACAAAATATTTGTATCAAAACAAATCCACATCTTGGGTGGGGCTTTACCTTATAATAGTATTTTTTCCTTTTTATTTTAACAAGATTTTAATAGTATCTCTAAAAATGCATTAAAAAAAGTAATTATTCAAACCATTCAATTTTGAGAACCTTTCTCAAAATAATTGAATCATTCACTACAAAATACTTCATCTAACTCTGCCACTACATAAATCTCCAAATATTTAAATCCCTTTAGGGTCCAATGCAATTGGAAATTACTTATTGTACAGTAGCAGAATACATAATTCAATGTCAAGTCATCCCTTTTTTGGATTTTTTTTTTTGACCATTTGACTTTTCATATGACTATTCTTAAATGAAATACCTTGGAACTGAGAAAGATTTAAAAATGTAAGCTACGTCATTCTTTAAAACTGCTAGATATGCAACCAATCATGAATGTTACTTTTTATCTTAAAAGTGTCGAAAACTTTTTCTCTGCTTAAAAATAATCAGTTTGGTTCTAAATAGGGGAATGTCTGTGGCTCACAGGGCTGCTCAGAAGCACTGTGATACTTGCCCACTTGGGAATATATAAATAATGCACTTGGGGCTTAGTTTGAAAACTAATCTGCAGTTCAGGTTTTTATGCTATGTCTTTGAGATATCACACAGAAAGGGTGTCACTGGGATAAAGAAAAGGGAATGTCTCTGTGGGAGAATACTGGCTGCTCTAACCTTGATCTGCTTTGTACTTACCATAAGGCAAATCCCAATTTGTCCCTGCAAATTGCATCTAATTTCAGCTTCATGGAGGCCTACATTTTCAGCTCTATACCCCCATGTTCCTCTCTTTGTTCCACTGCATTTTGTTATAAATTGTTTCTAGGTGAAGTGAAATTGAATTATTTTAATGGAATTTGAACCTGGCTATATCAGCAGAATTTATAATACTGCAGTTAAGAAACTTGCACCAAAGGAAAGTAGCTCCTCAGGCTTGATTGAATACACTCATAAGTATTGAAGATTGGATAGCTAGGGTATCAGAGACACACACGCACATTTGGTAAACTGGCCTTTATTAAATAACATCAAAAGTATTTGTCATGGAGGGGCTACTAACTATGGGTTATATGACAGACTTTTGTAACTTGTTTTCAAAAAAAGTGAGATCACTTAAAGCTGAAAATAGAGAAATATTGGGTAATTAGTGACCCATAAGAGGTAAAACTGAATTAGAAGGAAGTTTCTAAAATTCCCTTTAACACATTTTGCTCAAGAGTCTACCAGACTAAAAATAAGCCTGATTATTAATCAACCTGTTACCATGTCTCTCATTCCTATATGGAGTTACTGGAAAAGTAGGAAGTGTCTACCCTACTGTTTAGAAGCTACAGGAAAAACATGCTCACCAGCAAGATGAATATGTCTTAAGAGACAGTAGAAAGAATCATTTGAAATAGCTGCTGGTGTGAATTCTTAGAGAAGCTATATTAAATGCTGAAAGATCACTGATGGGATAAATTCCCCAGGAAAAGCTGTAAAGATCCAGGCAAAAGCGATATATGCTGGTGTGATGTGTGCTTAAGGATCAAATCAACTTATGGGAGCCCAATGGTAAAACTATAGAGGTCCATAAAGTGCTTGTATATAGAAATTCAAGAGACACTTGTCATTGCTTTCCTTAGAGACTTGGTGACCATGTGTTGCAAACAAATGCAAGGGAGAAACAGTAATATAAACAGAAAATACAAAATATGCTTGCATGCTCGAGTTGGTTTTGCCCTTTTGTATACCTTCCTGTAAATTCATGCAGGAGCAAGGTTAGAGACAGTAAGACACCTAGAAATAGCTTCTGCCAAATAACAGTGGTTATTCAGGACTATATATTGTCCTTTCTGTCTCTTTCTCTGATCCATTTTTCTTCAAGCTGTATGTGTTACACTCCTGAATAAGCTCCTGTGGCTGCCTGTGATCTGTTGTGAGGACTCGTGTTTTGGATCAGTTTGTAGGTTTCAGTCTCTGTTCCCCAAGCCTGCTTTTCCAAGCCACAAGAACAAAATGGGTAATTCAGAACAAAACCAAAAGGTGGAATAAACATAAAATCCATATTATATGAAGGATTATAAAATCTATATAGTGTTAAGTTAAACCTACAATTTGGTATAAAAAACTTTGCGTCTAAATATAAGGTAGGAGGAATGGTGGAGGATGTAATATTTGTACAGCTGTCTGTCTCACAGGTAGACTATAAGACCATGACATTTTTTCTTGGTTTTACCAGAGTCTTGCTGCATGACCTTGTGCAAGCTACTTCATGATTCTATGTCTCAGCTTCCCATTTATCAAATGATGCTTATAAAACACTTTGAGATGCTGTGGTGATTAATGTTATAGGAATTAATAAATCTCAATACAGAGAAAGTAAGAGGTGTATAAACTTTGAAAGTAAATGCCATGCTGAAATAGTGTACACGTGTGTGGCAACAGTCCTACACCCTAGGACAGATAATGTGTAGATCCTATCATTATACATATATTTAATAGAACCGGTCTGTTTTATAACTTCAGCTACACATTTTCAGATTACTTGATTTTTTTTTTTTTTAAAGCTGTGCTCACTGAAAGATGTGTTTATGTAAATATTTAAATTTCTGTTGGTATTTTCCATAGTGTTGATTATGCACTTCTGCTTGTAGCTTTCTCTGTTTGCTTTTTTTTTTTTTTTAAAAAAAAAAAAAAAAAAAAAAAAAAAGTATTAAATACTGTATGGTATGGTTTGAAACTTAAGTAACTCTTTTTTTTGTCTATTTTGAGATGGCTGCTTGGCTACATAAAAGCTGTGAAAAGATAAACCAAATATATCTTTTATCAAATTATCATTTTCTGATATTTTTGTGACAGAGGAAAAAAGTTGAACTAGGAACAGAATCCACTTTATGTCATAACATTGTTCAAGTGCTTGACCATTCCTCTTTTCTTAGTTCAAGCTGAGTTGGAAACATTAAATGCTTGATTTATGCAGCTGGTTGTGGGTCACATTTTTGCCACCATTACACTGTGAAACACATTTCTGGCAAAAGATGTATTGAATTCAATTAAGTTACTCAAGGACTGTAGCACTGCCACAATTTTCTCTTTGAGTACAAGCTAGAGCAGAAATTTCTCATGCTTTCTGTTTAGAGGAAGTATTTCCTGATGTTAGTATTTCTTGATGCCAGTCTTTTTTATTATCATTATTATACTTCTTCAAATGTTTCTGTAATTCAGAATTGAACTTCTTTGACCTGTAACTTCTAGTGAAATTCTGGGGACATGGACTTTATGAACAAGTTAATTCAGTTTCAATATTCTGCAAGTTTTTGTTCTTTGTATATAGTTATAGTAAAAAAATTGCATAGGTTACTGATGATTTAAGTGTTCCATACTTAAACTCCTAAATTCTAGTTTTAATAAATTCATTAAAAGTTAGTTTAAAATAATGTATCATGACTTTCCCTTGAAGATATTTTATGTTACATTATCAGTAATTCCTCACTGAAATAATTGCTGCCAACACTTTGCTTCTGGACTTGTGTATTCTGTTAGATTTAGACAAAAAAAAAAAAAAAAAATCTTTTCCTTTATTGAAATTTGCTGATATGAAAATTACCATTAAAAAGTTTGTGAATTGCCTTCTTTTTCTTAATTAAAGGTTTTCTAACCTATTTGTGGATCTGGAACATAAGATGATAACTACCTATACTTTGCTGAGATATTCCCATTCGTTACCCAAATAGTAACAAGAGAAGTCTTTTTCTAACAACATTAATAGGTTTGAGTCACACACACTGTCAGACAAAAGGTAGTCTTTAAGAAATTCTATCTGGTTCAAATAAATAATCTTCTTTAAAAACAAGTCAAATTCATATTTTATGGTGTTTTGTTTCTGCTAATTTGCTGCAGTCATAGTAGCTCAAACAGCCTTACTGGTTATTAGCTTTCTGAAGTAATTTAGAAGTTAATTTTTCTTCCTTGTGTGAGAAAAATAATTATTGTATACATGAGCATAAAATTATTTCAAGCTGGTAGAAGTAGAAAAACATGAACAGAAAAAAAAAATTGTTAGTTAATCGTAAACCTGTAGTGTTTCTCAGTGCTCAGAGGGTAAGGTCATGAGTTTAAAAACAAATGCTGTTGGGATTTTCAAACCCGTCCTATGTGGCATCCTTATATCCTAGTTAGGATGTTGCAGTCTGGATGGATGGACAATCAGATGAGTAAAAAAAAATGTTTGGACAATCAAAGACAGAGAAGGCTGGTACTCTACTTGGATGCCAGTAATACATGCAGTAACATGGGTCTATCCTGGGATCCATCCTACCTCACATGAGGATGGATGGAGAGCTTGGTCATCAGGTTTGCAGGTGACACCAAACTAGGGAGAGCAGTTGATCTGCTCAAGATCAGGGCTGCTGTTTAGACATAGAGAGGTTAAAGGGATGGGTTGATGGGAATCATATGAAACTCTGAAATGCAAAGTCCTGCCCCAGCAGGGAAGAGCACTGGGCACTGACTGGGTAGGGAGCAGCTCTGTGGAAAAGGCTCTGGGTGTCCTGGTTGGCAGCAAGTAGGACGTGGATGAGGAGTGTGCCATGGCAGCAAAATTGGGCAGCAGCATCTTGGGCTGTATGAGCAGGAACACAACTGGTAGAGCAAGGAAAGGGATTATTCGCTCTATTTATCACAGTTTAGATGATATCTGGATACTATGTCAAATTTTGAATCCTCCATTACAAAAAAAAAGTTAAGCCAGAGTGAGCAGAGGGCCACCGAGATGGTTGGGGGCTGGAACACTTGCCTTACTTCAAAAAATGAACGATCCTACCTGTAACCACACCCACACCCCCCCACCCAATCAGATTCAATTGTATGTTAGTTCTACATGAGATGCAGGCCTCTGTTTAATGACAGCTTTTTTTTTTTTTTTTTTTTTTCATGGTGGCTATAGAAGCGGTGGTTTAATCTGGAGAAAAAGTTGGAGTTTGTAAATCACATATTTAGATCCCAATTTAAATTTGGATTTTGCAAGAATGTTGCTGAATTTTGTGCTTTAGGTGAATGGATAGTGGGTACTGTATGTTATGTGGACTTCGGGTTGTATATTTTCCTATAAATACACTAAGAGTTTATATATTCCCTATAATTTCTTATGGAAGACCTGATAAAGTGGCTCAGTTTTGTCAGTACAGAGAGTTAACATTGATAAAAAGAATCCCCTAAGTATATAAGTGTGGATATATTGGATCTGGTGTAGATTATGCTAATTCAGGATCCTGATAGCCTTTAACAGATTCCTGTGAAAGGGTGTATAAAGAGAACAAATATAACCCAACATTTCCTTAGAATACTCTTCCAGTCTGCAGCATCATGTACCTTGATGCTTGCTTTTTTTTTTTTTTTTTTAATTTCCTTGGGTTTTAAATAGTATATACATTTAACAGTGGGTATATTCTTTTTTCCTTTTCCCCCTGCTAGATTCATATCTAGCCAAATCAGGTCTGTTGGTTGCAACCCACTGGAAAGCAGGCTGGGAAGAAAACTGTTTCTCTGGACTGCAACCATCTCTTGAAATTTTTAAGATGAGCTAGGAGTACATGTGTGTATTAACATTTGCTCTTTTTTTTTTTTTTATACGTGACCCTGTTATTTTCAGTGGAATTTCTGCCTTGTATGATTAAGTACTCAACTCCACCAGTTCTGATAAAATTCATGGGTTAGATTTACTTGTCTGTGTGTGTTGGGTTTGAATTTTTTTGATTGTGTTAATACCACTACATGTGTCTCTCACCAATTGCTGAAGCAAAGTTAAGATTTTAAATTGTCCTGCTACACTGTTCCCATTCTCAGACCTGCTGTTGCTGACAGTTACAAAACCAGCACATCCAGTGCCTCCTGCGGTTCTGACAGTCCCTGTGCGCAGTGGCAACAGAATCGCCCCATGGCACTAATACTGTGTTGGCCGTTCTCCATGTCTTTGGGGCATCCAGTAATGTGTTGACAGAAGTCTGGAAAACAACTCTTCTCATCGTCAAAAGGAGTAGAGCATATCTGATGATATAAAGGAGTGAAAACTACACTTTAAAATTGAAATGTTAGGCTTTATAATTTGATGGATGTAAAGTGTTTAAAGTACACACTAATGTGTTTCAACTTCCCTAAAAAAATCATACTACTTGAGCATGCTATTTCCCTACCACAACCAGAAAGTGAAAGAAAACTTCCTCTGCATCCTCAAGTCATCTCCTTGGATGCTTTCACACAGTTCTGTAGCTTTTCCTACATCTTAATTGGGTACATCAATGCCCTATAAAATGGAAATAGAAGCTTTTTCACTAAGTCTGTCAGTCTGAAAATTGAAAAGTACAAGAAACACTGTAAGTACCCTGGGAAATGTCCTATAATTTAAGAAAACCCTTATGCATTCTAAATTAATTTCCACCTCAATTTCTCAATATATTGGTGGAAAATTATTAACTTGTGGACTTTCTGATTGCTGTACTGATCGAAAAGGGAGGAGTATTTTTTTAGTCTCTTTGAAGAATAATGAAAGCAAATGAAAGGCGAAGCAAGTGAAGGACATCAAAAAGAATTATAATTTGATGCTGACTGACTCTTTGCTACTGGTCAATTTCCTGTTCAGGATTGTATGTTCTCAAATGAACTTTGCATGAATGGGTCCAAACTACAGCCATGGATCTAGATGCACAACGAGACTGAGCAAGTTCCAAACCAAATTTCTTTTTACTGGATAGCTGTAATATGAAATACCATCCTGAGTTTTTGTTTTCTATTACAGTATGGTTATATGCAATGTATAGTTTCAGGTAATTTCAGATGTGTATAGTTACTGCAGAAAAATATTTAACTGGATGTTTTAATGAACATATCATCTTTTTTGGAGAGCTCACCTAGGGTAGACTGCTAGATATTTCAATTTGAATCTGTGAAGATGGGAGACCATGATTATCTCTGCCATGGTACAGTTGTTGGTTAAAATATTTTTCTGATGTTAAGAGTATAGTGAATTGTCCAAGCAAGCCCAAACACAGTACAGTAACTGTGTTGCACTAGCAGGTAAGAAGTACTATTAAACAGACTACTTCTGTTTGGGTTTGGTTTTTGGTTTTTTTTTTTTTTTTTGGTTGTGCTACTACTCATGCTGACCAGAAATGTAATTAATGTAATGGGATACAAATGCAGAGTTGCTAAGCAACAAATAAAATACTGTGTTTCCTTTTATTTTTTTTTTTTATCATATACCTTTTGTGATGTTTATATATGAAAAATAATATTAGATAATTTTAAAATCAGTAAGGGCAAAGATCCATAACTGTTTAAGCTAGAGCTATCCATGACACAGATGTATCAAATGCCTATGGAATGAATTCTTTCTGCTTTTATTTTTCAGGGGGTTTTGGTTTTTTTGTGGTTTTGGGTTTGTTTTTGGGGTTTTTAGCAAAATAATAGGCAATTTTACTCTCTTGCTTCTAGTTTTCTTGGGAAATAGTGGCCATGTAAAACTGCTTTCATCTCCTGCATTCTGTAATGACCTTGTGGTACTGATATGCTAATGTATTCAAATGAGACATTATGTTTCAAAACCCACTAGCAGAGATTAAAAAATGCCAATATACTAAAAATAGAAATACTTTTGGAATGGGGGATATAAATTTAACTATGGTCACTAACCTAGCAGTCAGGTTCTGAAAATAAATGTTTTGTCAAAGGCCAGCAGCCATACAGAAAGGTTGGTGCCACAAGTGTTTCAGCAGTAGGTGCACTGATTCCTTCGGCAGAGCAGTGTTGGATAAGCTTTGTTGTTAAAGCAGGAGAAGCCTGGGTCATGTTAAACGACCAACCATGCAGCCTGAGCATTGCTGGAAATGGAAGGCTGTCATCAATGACATAGGTGAGCAGAGCCATAGAGGTATATTTTTGCCTCCAAATGCAGAACTGTCCACGTTTCTCTGTCTACATCATGCTCTCTGTGCATTGCAGACTCCTTTCAGCTGTTTTCATGGTATATGCATCTACCACAACAAACCCACAACCTTTCTGAGCAGCTGCACAGAGTGCACAAATACTTGCCCAGATTTTGTGTGCCCTAGTGAGTTTTATGGCAGTTGCTGTTTTTCCTGAGTGGTTTAGCATGTGAGTCTTTACAGAAGGTAGTAGTGAATTGGTCTCAGAATAAATACCTTATAGTCCCAGAACTGACTGAATATCTTAATAATATTTCTCTGTTAAGTATTATGATCAGATCCCATTTCTTTTGGGGCTGAAGGCTGGACAGCTTCCTTAGATGAAGACAGGGTTATCACCAACAGGTAACAGGAAGAAAGTTGTGATCCTGTAGTATTTTGTAATTATGGAGTATTTTCTGATTTACCCATTGGAAGGAAAGATCGGAGGAGTTCTGGTTTGGGGTGAGGAGAAATAAGATGTAAGCATAACAACTTCTATCTTATCATTGATCTTGGACATGAGCTCAGATTTCTTCAGATCAGGCTGTACTTTTGTTGATTATTACAGGTTAACAAACAGAATTAAATTATCTAAGAAGATACCACCAATGGCTAAATGTAAGTAGTAGCAGGTCAACACCAGTGCTTGAAATAAAAACTTGCTAGCGTTTAAATATAATTTGCCTTTTCAAATTTTTTTTTAGTCTCTCTAAATCAGCCCATTCATGAGACAGTGTAGAGGTCAAAGATTTTTCTTGAAAGGATAGATCTGAATTTTTCTTTATGTGCTCCTTAGATTATTACAGACATTGAGATTCTTGAATGTTCTTTATACAAGGCCTTTGTGATTTAAACTCTGTATGTAAGATGAAACCACACTATACTTTTAGATAGCTGTAGGGTGGATAAACACAGATGGAAATTTGAAGAACAGTAATTTGGAGCAGCTTTCTTACATGTCCTTCAGACTTTTAATTTAATACAACTTAACAGAATCTATTAGATTTGTTCATTCTTTATCCATTTTGATTTATTAGGGATAAGCCAAATAGAACTGTCTTCCATCATCACTGAATTTTTTGAATTATCTGCATCAATTAGGTAAAAACATTGATTTCTTTATAAATAGTAATTACCTAGTGCCCTGCCTTCCATGGAAATATTATCTTACAGCAGAAATAGTTTTCATTGTTGTACAAAATATCTTAACCTTTAATCTCTTGAGGAAAACTTTACTGTACAGGAGATAAGTGTGTATTCCTTTAAAAAAGCTGCACCCTCCCCTCAGTGTCAACATGCTTTTTGTATTTTCTCATCTACCAGAAAGTGATTGGATTACTCATATTGGTATGTCTAGAACTAAAACATTTGGGTATAGTTGAGAAGCATAATTATTTGGATCTGGGTTTTATCAGATGTTTTTTTCTAGTTCTTGTTGCATAAACACCAGATGACTCAATACAGAGGCAACAGAAGTAGTTGCAACATTATGAACATGCTTTTTAATAGCCTCTTTGTTTTGACAAGAAAATAAGAACAAAAATGTTCATTAAGTTTTCTTGCATGTTTAAATCTTTTGTGTGCCTGTTTAAACTTTCTATATGACAAATTGCCATCAAATTTCTCAGTGTATATAATAAGAAACTATTATTAATACTCAGATGGCATTATTGTGGCTTTTCTGGGCTCTACTTTCAGTAATTTCAAAATAAATTTACTTAGTACTCTGAACATTATTGTGTATAAACCCTCTTCTCATATTCCCTTGAAGTTAAAAATATGTTGTATAGTTTTCTTGTAACAGAGGTTCAGGCTGGGCAATTTTATGTAAGAAATGATATTCACTATATATATTTGAAGAGTAACAACTTATTAAGTTGCCCGTGGATTGTTTTCATATATTTACTAATTAATAATACTGCAATGAATTTCAGTTTTGTCCCTCATATGCAAAAACTGGAGACCCTGGAGAGTCTTCTGGGGCTGTTTAATAATATCCCTTTCTTAAACATCAAGCAAAATGTTACGATGTTTTGTACCACATTATTTGTTTCTGTGCCAGTTTGTCAGTAAACATAAAATAGTGCTCTTCCCCCTTCTGCCTCCTCCAGAGTTTCCCCATCTGATTTACTTATAGGCAGAAATTCGATGTCCTCTTAGGTTTTATGTTACTATACAATTAGGTCTGTTCTCTGATATGATAGGTCCTTCAATTCTTACTGGGAGAAGTATGGCTCATGGAGAAGTACGTGGGTCCTTGGCACTTTTTTCCTCTAATTTTCTGAATTCATGTCTCTTGAACATATATTTTATGCAATATTGCAGATGCAATTTGACTGATGATAAAGACTTTTTCTGCTTCATAATGTATTCTCTTTCCAAACTTGTTTTGAGTCTTTTTGCCAACAAGCACATCAGCTTTTCCTCCCCCATCATCCTCAAATGATGAGCTTCCAACTTAACAGCAGGTTAGTCCTTTCCCTTTATATGATTATATTAATTGCATTTCTGTTTTGTCTCCTATGGAAGGCCAATCACACTTTCTTTGTAAAATGCCAATCCACCTATTTTCTTAAAATGCCATGTAATTTCACGTCAGCAATGACTGTCATTAATGTGTTCTTACTTTGTGTTAGTATAAAGAAGTAATATCAATCTTCATTTCCATCCTTCAAGAACCAATACCCTCCCTGTGGTCCAATAGTTTGTCTTTCAGCACTATTCATTATCATCTTTTCATTAAATAACACTTCATCCACAGTTCTTTAAAGCTTTTCCTCCTCCAGCATAACTAATAATTGTGTGCAGTCAAAGAAAAATCATTACTGAAATTTGGATTCATAAAATCTGCCTCATAATCGGTTACCTTTTCAAAGGGGGGGGTGGGGGGTGCAGTGTTAATCTGATATTATGTCTGGTTTTTATAATGCACACAGCATTTGTTGCATCTTTCTTTTACCTCCATTAGCTTTCATGGGAGTAATGTTTTTCATTTGTTTTAAATCATCGCTGTAATGCTTGTATGTATTTCTCACTGTTCTTAAATAGAGCTATTCCAACTGATTTTTTAAAACATGTGGCTAAACTGTATCTTGTAGCCTGGAGGGTGAAAAGTCACAGTGGATTTACATACTTATCACTTATTTACACACTTAGCTGCTCATCATGCTCAGGTACAGCATCTAACATGAAACAAGATTACTTCATTTTTTATTCTCCCACCTTTTGTTTTTGGGGTGGGGGTAGCATTTGTTGTTTTCTGTTTATTGAAATTTATGGCTGAAAAAAAACAAACCAAACCCTACTGAAGTCGATAGAATTAAACAAGCTGTAAACTAAACTGTGTACAGGTAGTTGTGACTGTGGCATTGGAAATGGGATTCCTAATTTTTTTACCTTCAGGCTGTGAAGACTTTTGCACTGCCATATGCTTTTGGCTGTTTTCTTCCACAGTGACATGAGGAATGAGGCACATTAGCCTGTTAATCTTTCCAAAGGATATGTACTGAGTATGGTATTACAAATGTACAGCTACTCTAAGTCAGATAGGAGGTCACTTCCCTCATGTTAGTGCCTTGCTTTGACAGAGTTAAGAGTTAAAATTAGAACTGAAACCTGCCTTTTCACCTTCTCCGGTTCTCACACAAAAAAAAACATTGTTGTTAAAACTGTACAAAGTTTAACAAGAAGTCTCTCCAGCTGTCCCAGCAACCCTTTTACAAGCATGTCAAACAAGCAGTAAGGAGATAAAAGCATACAAGGACACTTGTAAACACTGCCCAAGCACTAGTAGCCAAATTTGTCTTTTGGGGGTTTTGTGCATATTTTTGATATTGATTTCTACAGAACTGAAGAAAACGGTTATTTTTTCTGTAAATATTCATAGAAGTGAAATCTTACCACCAATAAATTGTAATCCTATGAAAATTAAATAATTCATATGTGTGGCAAATACTGGATTAGAAATTCCACTGTGAATGTTGTGGGGGAAGGGAGGTAAAGGGCCGTGGCCTTTATGTTAGCACCTCTTGATGTTGTGCATATATATGCAGTGATGTAATATATTGGTGACTGATCTCCAGTATTTCTGTTGCAGATGAGTATCTCCTTGAAAACTCAGTTATTAGTGTTAGGAATTTCACCGAAAAAATCTGTACTGATCTCAGAGAATGAACAAATTGCAATTTTTAAATTTCCAGTTTAAGTGAAAATGAGTGAATAAACCCAAATTTTGAGTAACATAAATTTGTATTAAATATTTTCTGTGTTTAGATGGAGCAGTTTTCTACATCAGTTACTAATAATTTACATGGTGTCATAATGCAGAGTGCTTGTGCATGTCAGCAGCCATTTTTGTATGCAGGTGGAATTGCGGTCTGTACAAATAACTTTGCTCGTGGTGTTTGTATGAGCATCTTGTATTACCCAAAAAGCAATTGCATGCATGCAGTTCACGAAGTGAGCTCCAAATCCCCAGTGAGTTTCCCTAAGAGAATAGGCCTGTTAATTCAAGCAGTTTGACTACATGCCAGGAACTTTAGAGTGAAATTCTGTCTCTGTGAAAATCCAGTGGGAATCTTGCTATTAACTTCAGCAGAGGCAGGATCAGCCCATATATTCCCGTGTGACTTCAGTGCCACGTTTTGCTCTGTATAGGCAGTACTATTGTGAAACTAGAGATGTTTATTTCATCCATTTGCTCAAAATATGCCAGAATTGGAGTTAAATGAATACTATTATAAGTAAGCATGACAGTGTTGATTAACAAAGTATAATACTAAAACTAAGTAAAAATTGCGGCTGAATTTGGCCTAGTGATGAGAGGACAAGAGCAAAATAACCAATATTTCTTCTGTCTACTATATTCTAATTTTGATGGATGTATTATTAAAATCATCTGTGTAGGCATCCGTATTGCAAAGGTCTCAGTAGTGTTTGGTTTTCTACTTTTGGTAATACATAAAAAAGTAAAAATAATTCTCTGTATCAGTTATAGTCCCTCTGTAAAGTGCAGAGAGACTAAGAAGTTTCATGTTTGCTCTGCAAAGCTTTATTTGAATGCAGCTAATTAAATAATGTCTGCTACATTTCCTCTGCAGTGTCTCTGACATATTGAAAGTTGCAGAGTGTGCCAAAGAAACACTTTTTTATACCGTATAATTATATACAAGTATCGTTGACACTGTCAAGCCTATAAAATATTTACTCAGCTTGTAAAACACTGAGTGCTAAAACATGAAATTAAACTTTGAAAAAGGGGGAAAATATTTAATCTGACAAAAATATTTTTGAAAGGAATTTAAAAATTGTTTGTTGGGAAGGGGGGAGCGGAAATGGATTTCTTTCAAACACTGTACATAATGTAACATTTTGGCTTTTTTTTTTTTTAATTAGATTAAGCTGTAAAAAAAAAAAAAAAGCATTTCTGAGTATTTAGATTTTAAACAATTTACAGGTGATTTTTGCTTAGCCAGACAGAATACGTGTGTGCTAGTTTGAAAACAAACAAGTGGGAGACACCAAGTCAGAATAACAATTTAATAAGGGGAAAAAAAATTATAAAGGCAGATAGCACTGGGTTAAACTAACAGAGTCGGGATACAACCTGACACCCTGTTAATCAGAGCGGTGGTAGCAGTCTGGTGGAACGGTGTCTGCAGTCCCCCCCCGATGCAGTGATCCTGTAGGGAAAAAAAACCATACCTGCTCTGCCTCAGAAAAGTCCGGTGGTGGCAAAGTAGCTCCTGTCCTCTGGAAATCCAGTGGAAGAGAGGCCTCTGGTATTCAGAATCTCAGGTTATATCCAGGATGGAAGGCTGGTTTTCTCCCTCTGGGTGGAGCATCTCACAATGGGATAATGAGTCATGCTGCCTGGCATTGATGGGCCATTAGCAGAGAGATAGTCTGGAGGCGGGGGGGTGGAACAAGGAAACACTGTCCCACCTGATTTCCACAGCTGAGGATGGTAATAGAATACACTACAACCCAGGACAACGTGTTATTTTTATTTTTTTTTTAGACCCTGGACTGTGTCATCTCTTCTCCCTCAAGTCTGTGTTTGTTTACAAGACAGACAACCTTTATAGTTCGCTTTTGTGATTTTTTTTTTTTTTTACTCTATATTACTCATCAATCTTAATTCACAAAACAGCTGAAATCCATTGCAAGTTCTGTGCATCTACAGAGAGAAGGAGAAGGAATCATCACTGAATTTATATTCAGCTCAGCTAGGGGTGAAGTGAGAAAGGAAAAGTGCCAAGGTGAGTCAAGCTATGGGCAGATATAACCCAGTTTAGGAGGTTCTCTATGATTCTGAAATGAGAGACCTTTGCACCAGCTAAGAATGTGATGATGTGGCACATGAACTTTTAAATCTGATGGGATTTTTGTATGCAGGCTGGAGAAAGAAGGCTACACAATTACCAGGAGATAGCATTTTTTTTTTTTTTTCAGAGGGAATCTCCCCAGCTAATCCTGAGAGAATTTGCTGTAACTATTAAAATTAAATATTTACAGTGTGAACCTCGCAGAAGTAATTTAATTAGTGCTTATTTGTTGGAGAAACAAGGATCCCCTATAGGTCACTGTAATAAACTATGTTAACTAATTTGCTAAATTAAGCAAGGCAGGTGCTGTGATAAACTATTGTAACTACTTTGCTAGGCTGGGCAAGGCGGGAAGGTACGCTTGAATGATCTGTAAATGTTAAACAATTAAATGTAAAGTGTGCCATTCGGGTTGGAACAGTGTAACCGTGTCTCAGAAACCCCACCTAGAGCTGACATGTAACTGCTGTTTGAAGGAAAGCCTGCCAAAAGATGGGATCATGAGGCTTTTAAAAGATCCAATAGGAGAAAAACGTGCCAGGAGACCAAGGCATTGAGACTTTCGAAAGACCCAATAGGAGGAGGACACGCACCCCAGCAACCCAAATGACCCAATGGAAAAGAGCAGGACAACTATCTGACGGGAGGGGATTGGTTAAAGACGATGGCACAAGAGTATAAAAAATGCTGCTTTTTGGAACTCGGGGTGCGTGTGGCAGAGTTGCGGCTCTCTGCGCATCCAGTGCTGCTTTGCCTATTGCTTCCCACCCTAAATCGATTGAACCCAAATAAAATTATATATTTTTATAAAAATTGGCTTTGATTATAACAATCACCATATTAGTTGATACTGGATGTGTGCTGGCTATCAACTTTAATTTGTACTGTGATGGATGGTACACTGTTTGTTCATCAAAATCAGCGAAAAGACAATGGAAAGGTGAACTGTCGTATTAACTTGCACATTACATAGAACTAACAGCAAGTGCTTAACTGAACTAACATGATAAAATGATATTGTGTAAAAGAGTGAAAGAAAGGGGGGGGGCAACAAGAGAGAGAAGTGTCTGTACTTTATAAAGCATGAACAAGGACGTCATAAATCTCCTTACTCAAGACCAGCAATGAGCCTAGACTGGTAAGACACTGCAAGCTTGTAAAATCATCACATTCCTAGCGAAGGGTGAAAAGTACGCTGTGAGGAGGACCTACGGCCTTCCTCCCGAAGACCACCTCCCATGATTTGAAGACCCCGACCCGTAATTTTCAGCAGCATCTGCGCAAGCGTAAAGGACTGATAAGCTAATTACCAGACGAAGCGGGAGTAGGCAGGTTTAGGTAATGTATATGTATAGCCATTTAATGAATATGCAATGCTTTGTAGTATAAAATTAAGACAAAATTCCTTGAGAGGTGCGGGCCGTTGTTGGAGCAGGAGACTCCCCGGCTGCCCAGCACTGTTTTGCTTGTTGCTGCTTGCTAAATAAAGGAATTGGAAACTCTGACTCAGCCAATTTTAAGAAGTGAGTTTATAACATGTAGGAATTTATTTGATTTCCTATCAATCAACTGACCCTATAACATCTGCATGAGAACTTCGTGTGGTTGAATCAAATTTATCCATAAATCGGACAGGAAATACATGTAATTAAAAAAAAAAGTTTAAATCTTGTCAGAAATTTTTAATATTTTTAGTAAACTTCATTGCTCCCTGGTTACCAGAATCCTTCATATTAACTCCTTCCAGGTATACTGTCTTTTTGTTCAGTCTTTGACACTTACTTAGCAAGCACTGCACCTATTTCTCTTTTGCATATTACTGCCCGATTCAGGAATTGCCTGCCAGGGGCTTGTATAGAATGTCGAAAGCATTCTAGGTAAGTAATTCTCTGTTGTGCTTGTTTGATGTTCATCTCCCATGTCACCTGTGCTACAGTGTAGTAAACTGGTGTCTCCCTAGGGCAACTAAAAGGGAATCCCATGAGAAGCTCAAGTGAGAACAGAGCTACCTGGCTGAAAGGCTGATATTTCATAGGCAAAGAAAAGAAGTTTATGCCATCCTTTAAAATCAAACTTTGAATCAGGTGTACTTGAGCTGTCAGCTTTGTGCTCAAGCAGTTGTAGAGCAGATTTTACAGACTTACTGTGTTTGTGTTCAGGTTTCTAAAATAGTTTCCATTGCCAGCCCAAGAGGGAGTTTTCCTATTGTATTTAGCAAGAAATACGAATATTTTTATGAAAAAGATTATTAATATATAATAGTATTCAGAGGTCTCACAGCATGGTTCTATACCGAATGGATCGTGGATGATGTTCTGGAATGGGAAAGGGAGTCCTGCTAACCTACAGCATCATTTGCATGCCACTGAATTTCTGACGGAATACTCACTACACTTTTATCTCTATCCAGTAAGCTGTATCTTTGCCTCTAACTAGTAAGTGCTTGTTCTTTGTCCCTAACCATGTCCATGCGGAAGTATCAGGTGTTGCAGAGTTGTAACCAACCTCACCTGATGCTTCTTGCTACAAGTGGAGCCAAAAGGCATCACTATGAGTAGGGCTGTGGGTTCTCACACTACATGTCTGTGCAAAAGATGAATAGTTGTATGTTTCATAATAGCAAGAATGACACATTTCTCCTTTCTTTTGTTACTGCATCATTTGCTTTCCTTTAATTTATTTCAACAGAACAGAGGCAGTTATTTGCATCTTTCAATCATCCAGTCTACAAATTTTGTGATGAAAAGACTAGAAGAAAAAAACCTGTACTGTGATCCCTGGATTTTCAGAGTAGTCTGTGTTTCAATTCTACTGCATTTTCTGAATTTATATGGAAGACATCTATTACAAGCAAATTGTGGTGGTGTTTCACTAAAATTCAAGAAACTGCCCCTTTTAGTGAAATCTTAAATTCAAATGACTCCATGTGTAGAAATAATATTTTCAATGTAACTGCTGAATGAAGGCTCACAGTATTGTGTGTTTTTCATTATTCCTTCCATAAATGTTCCATTTTCGATTTAAATCAGAGGCTGATTTGCAGAGAGAACATACATGAGAAAAGACCGGCAGATCCAGTATAGGAGATGATGAAAGGGGATATGGAACAGTAGATTTCATACTTCATTTTAATTTGGAACATACTATTTAAGTCCTATGGAATGCCAGAATAGTCTTTCACCCCAGTGACACAAAACGTAGCTCGAGTTATTAAAGTTGGGAATCTAATCAAAAAAATCAAAACAAGCTGTAGGACTGAGCTGGTATTGCCTGTAGTCTTTACAGTATATTTGAGCTGATTTTTTTTTTTTTTTCAGGATTTTTAGGACTTAAAATATCATAATGCTTAGTTCCATGAACTAGTTCTCTTTGAAGAAAACTGTGAAAAATAAAGATGTCTTGTATAAATTCTTTCTTAATGGCATTTTTAAAATGTCTTTTGAGATTTCCTTCAATTTTTATTTTCAGTGTTAAGCCAGAAAAGGCCACTTGTTATTTCCATATCTATCTAAAAGTTCTCTCAAAAAATTTTTGGTTTTCAATCCTGAATAACTCACATAGTAATTCATGATTGCATTGGAAAAGATTTTTAAATGCACAAAAAAATTGCTTCAGGGAATACATAGTTTTCTTGATATTACAGAGTAAATAATTCCTGTAGTGGTCACTTCTGTAGTTTGGATATCAGACTTAATAACTCACTTCTTTTATTCGTTATAATAAATCCTATAAATCCACAGAGTGATGAGGAAAAGTCTATCAAATAAAAAGGCTGACAAGAATTAATACAAAAATATTGTTTGTTCTCACAACACTGGACACAATTCCTCATTAAATATATTGGTGGAGAAATAGCAACAGAACTCTTCTGCCTACCCTGAATAGTTTAATTGTATTCAGTGGATTTAATTGTTGTACCTGCAGACAGAAGTTAATCTGTTGCATGGCATATAAACTTTGCGGAGTGGGAAATTTACTTTAAATTGCTTCGCTATTGAATCCAATTTTCATCCTCACTGAGGGAGAAAATATTTTTTGTTATGAATGGATGGTTATATATTTTAACTACTTCACCTTTACCTCTAAGAATAGCCCTAACAAGGAGTTTCTTATTTTCCACACAGTGCTCATATCTATTTCTCAGATACCTCTCTACCAGGACTTGTTCTGAATTAGTGGGGATTGCCATCACTTTGGGGAATAACGTGTAAGTATGGCAGCCCTTTTCATTTTCAAGCATGATTCTGCAATTGGCCATATCTCATCCCAGAACTCAGTGGAGTTCCACAAGGAATGGATTAAGTACATCAGCTGTATTTCTTTGAATACCTGTGTACAATGAGTAGCTTTTTCGCTGTTTCATAGATAAGCTGGTGCTCAGAGAGCAACTTGCCAGTGCTGAGGAAATTGTATTTTACCAGAATTGGAGCTGAGGAATACCGGGCTCCTTTGCCTCTTCTGAAGACATACTTCTCTCATTGTGTAGCAAATTAACATTTAGCACTCTCGTATCCATGATAATGACCTAGCCGCCCTGAAGAAAAAGCATTCTCTTGCACAGAAATTTCAGTCTGTTAGAACCTTCCACATTCTAAAAGGTTGGAGACCCTGGGGGACCAGAGAACAATCACTGGTAGGAGCTGTCCTGCTCAGTCAGTGGGGGGGTTACTGTGGATGTTGCTTCGGTTGTGAACAGACTGAAACTCCTTAAGTACAGGAAAATCATCTACAGCGATGCATACTGTTAACCTATCCTGGGATGAATAATTATTAAAAAGCGAAGCTTGTACTGGGTGTGAGTAGAATAACATTGTTTGCTTTTTAAGTTGTGTCTCATTTAGACTAGCGGGTGGATTTGCTCCAAATGAAACCCCTGGAGATTTTATCTTTTTTTTTTTTTATTTGAGGGAGAAAAAGAATATATGACTTTTTTTTAAATTGTTTTGTTTTACAATAAGAGTGATTCATTGGTGGTGGTGGTTTCTTAATACTTCTAGACCTATGACAATTTTTCTCTCCCCATTTCCCCATCTCCCATCCTATCCTGACTAACACAAGTGCACACACGCACAAACACGTATTATAAAACAATGAGTGATCAAATAGGACTGTACATATATTTATGGTACCCATACTTGTGCAGGGTGATCACTAAGGAAGTGGTTTATAGGGATATTTTTTAGAGTTTCATGCAAAATAGAGGTGGAATCTATTTTACTGTGTTACAAATCAGTTTTAAAGATGTATAGATCTGCCTCAGCCATGCCCCTTTGTGCCCAACCCAAGATATTCCCGTCTACAACATTTTTAAAGGTTGTGTTCTTTCTGTATCTGTAGCTAATTACAAGGTGTTGCAGTGTAATTTCAAGATACTGTTTTAAAATACTATTTCATCTTTCAAAGAAATAGTGGCAAACAGAATGGCTGCACATCAACATTTTTTTAATGCTTTTACTGTTTCTTAGACTGCAAAGTGGAAAAGGAGGAGGCAGAGAAGGAAGGTTGCATTAGCCCAAAGCACTCAGCCAAGCAGTTTTGGTAACAACAGGCGTGATTGAGAGTGATATTCCACCATTTTTATCTTTGTATAACTGTAACTTATTATAAAAACAATCAAACAAAATGAAGGTATGTGTGTCAAAGGCTCACAGAGAAAATTAATTTTCAGGTTCTGAAACTAACCAGTTTATTAACTGACATGGAGGTAATCTAGGGGATTTGTCATGCATTGTACAAAGTAATGTACATCATAGTCAAATGTCATCACAGAATAGTAATAAACACAAAAGCATATTTCCACCATGGAAACCATCAGTTTAGATTTTTGAAGGGATTTTTGGATCCAAAGTGTAGTTAGAGTTTTTTATATTTAGAATTGCTCCTTGTTGTTTTGATAAGACCTGGATATGTAAAATTAAATGTCATTTTTCTGCATTAGTTTCAGGCTTTTCCCAGTCTGAAACACAATTGCAGTGGATTTTGATTTGATAGTTGTGGAAACAATTGCTGTACTCCCACATTTTTGTAAGTGCTACTTTCCCTCCCTTCTCTTATGATACCCAGAGAATTGAAATTGTGTTGTTATTTTTAGGTCTCCTGAGCTGAATCTGTTTTGTTCTGAGATCAGTGGAATTTTGAACTCGTCGTGCTCTGGTTATATTCATGGGAGAGTTTTTCCTCTGCTAGAGTAGAGCTGCTGTAAATATAGCTGGGCTTTAACTATCCCCTTGATAGGACTTCAGCTATCTGTGACAGAATTATTTAATTAAAGAATTAACTATACCTTAATATAGAGAAATGGAAGTGTATACATCTAAGAGAGAAGTACAGGCCACACATGTGGTGGAGAAGATGATTTGGGAAAAATCAGCTGAAGAAAACTTCATTTGGGCAAATGAATGCCCGATATTTTAAGACTGAGAGAAAAGGTAGGTAGGAGCCTTACGTGTAGGAAGAGCAGACTGTTGAACACACACAGTATTCTGCATAGATGAGTTTGCTAATGGAAGAATGTTTATATTTCTGTTCATTCTTTGATAATGTGGCAGATTGCAGAAAAGGTTTCTTAACAAAGAAACAAATATATTTTAAGATGAGACTCAAGGAATTAATAGGACTGGCATGTGTCTTGCTCATGGTCTAGAAATGCACACTTATGGATGGAAAACAGATTAGATTTCAAAGAACTTACTACTGCAAGATCCCATGGTATCAAATTTAGAAAAGAGGAAATACAAAATAACGCAACATTTTAAGTGACAGTAACCACTGAAAAGATTTCCAAGGTAAGAACAAAACTTCTCGTTATGTGAAGTCTTTAAATTAGTTTCTTTTAAGTATTAGGTCTATTTGCCAGCCCTGGCAGTGCTTGCTTCAGAACTGATTAGGTGAAATTTGATGGCTGATTTAAATACAGTCTCTAGGTGGTAGTGATCGTTCTTATCTTAAGAAGTGAATTGAGATCCTGCCTACAGCAGCAGTTTTTACTAAATATATTAAAGAACTTTTTGGATTTATTTTGCTGTCTGCTTGCACTTAACTGCGTGGAAATAAAGAGTAGTGAGCTTACATGCAATAACACAAATGAAATGAAACCTAAGTGTCTATTTAAAAGATGTCAGGAAGATCTGAATCTCTTAGTTGTTAAATCACATCTATTCTGAATGCAAGGATTAGTTTCTTTTGGGTCAAAAGAATGCTTTGTAAAATAGACCCATCCACACCTCAGAGAAATGAGATAGTGGTCAGCATTGAACTCATGTAAGGGAAATGAAAATCACCACAGAAGCTGTTTGTGATATCTCTAGCAGCTTTAGTTTATTTAACACGTATTTACCGTGACTGTAACCAAACCCAAAATAGCACGCTTTGAACTGTGTTCATAGCTAACCCTCTCTAAAACTAGAGTTTAATCTGATGAGAAAAAAAACCACTCTTCAGCTAAATTTCTGGTCCTCTGCTGCTTCCCAGTGCATATAAGGTATTGCCTTTATCACATTTTTTTGCCTCTCCTTCAGAGTTTAATTCACTTGCATTGTGAGGTTTTTGTGAGACTTTTTATCTGCCTTTTCTGTCAGAATAGCTGCTTTCCAAGAGTGATTGAAGACCAGTTGGTATGAGTTTGGACAGTCTAACTGCCTAAAAATGGGGAGACCCAGCAGCATGGAGTTTCTTTAGAAACAATATTAGTACACTATCATAATTTCACTAATAGAAGTGACATCTCACTGCACCCACATTTCCTGCATTGTGCAAACCTCTGAAGAGTAACAGGGACAGTTGCTTTGTTGTTTTAATATGTATTTGCCAGTCCTGAAGTCTTTGCACAACATAATGTATAATAGTGTGTAATGTGTAATATTATACTTTAGATCTCTGAGTGGAGAATGGGAAGAACACTTTGTATATAGAAGCCAAATTCTGTGGAATTTTGACAGTTAAAATATGGCTTCTTGGGCAGCCAGGTTAGTTTACAAGAGAGGAAGGATTTCCAAGGTTGCATGTTTCAAACTCACAAGGAATTTACATGCCTCACTTTTACAGATCTGTGCCTTCACCTAGGTAAAACTGGCATTAAAGAGTCTGTTTAAAGTTTTTTGTTAAAATACGTAAATCATCTGTATATCATGAAGAAAATCTATCTACTAGAAGTTGCTCTCAAAGTTTTTTTGAATTACTGCAACTACACATGAGAGGAAAAGAATATACAGAGGAGTGTAACAATTTATTACTAAGTATGACGATAAACGGAGAGGTATAGTGTTATGTTGCATTTCCATTTCAGGGTGGAATAATATACAGTTGGCAATCTGCGAAAATGTACTATGCCTTTTTTTGATGTCTTTCTGAAATACAAACCTTCAGCATAAGATTTTTAACATCATCTTTAGACTTACAAAAGCCAAACTACATCATTTGTTCCATTTGAATATTACAAAGTTTCTCATACTGAATATTATTTTGTTTGTGTCTTTGTGTTGTTGTATTCTCTCCAAAACAATGGTTTTGAAACCAAATTTAGCTTTTGAATGGTTAGCTTTTCAAGGGTTATATAGGGTTATATAGCGTTTGAGTTAAGCTTTATTTAACTTGTTATCCATGAGGCCTCTTGCTTATTTAAACGATTTGGAGTGATTTGCTGGGATTCATTTCCCTTTCTTCTCCCTGCCCCCTCATTCATTCGTTTATTTATCACTGTCTGTGAGAAGGACTTATTTAAAAATGTCTCTTTCTACAGTTTTTAGTATACCATGAGAAAAGCACAACCTTAAGACAGAAAGCTCAACTTTTTTGTTTGCTATTTTGTGGGTGTTTCTTTTTTGGTTTTTTTTTGTTGTTTTGTTTTTTGTTTTTAATAGGGTAAACTATTGTTCTGTTTTATGGCTTTTAAAGTTTCATTTGTTAGTGCATAATGAAGCAGTGTAATGTAGTAAATTAATTTATACTGTTGGATTTTGTTCATGTTCTACTGTGATCTGAGCATGCATTATGCATTTGGATTTTATTTTGCCTGTGGTTATTGTTGTTCACATATGATAATATGAAAGGATTAGTCCATTTTCTTTCTTGCCTCTATTTCCCTGCATTGTAGACATGAAAAAGATGATGGTGTAAGCAAATTTGTTCTAAGATTATTTAATGCAGTAACAACAACATGGATAACATGGACAAATAAACATTGATTTAGTCTATAACTTCTGGAAGATTTGCAGTTAGGTGGTACAGTATTTACAGACATTTCTCAGATTCTTCATGATTTTTGTTTTTACATGGAAAAACTTATTTATACCTGTCTTCATCTCTGTTTTAAACTATAAGCTTGCTCTTGCACTATGGCTATGTAGAACTTAATGAAAAACGAATTCTCTCCCTCAGAACTCCAAAATCCTAATATCACAGACCAAATGCTGGTCACATAGTAATTTTGTTCTTCAGTACGTATTTAAGCACTGTGATATATACATTCATGGTAACTAATTCATGTCATCAAGTAAAGATAAAACTTTAATACTTCATTATTAAATCTATAATAAATCAATTAGAACTTGAATGGTTACAGGAGTGCAGTCTTCTAGAAATAGTCTACACACATTAATATTGCTGTGAGTTTTGTTTGATTTTTCAGCTTAAAATACAGACCTATAAAAACGTATGGTTTACGCTAAGCTTGTTACTTCTCTAGTGTGTCTCCAGCTTTTATTTTAGATGTTAAGGCAACTTCCTGACACCTTTTTCATACTGGCTGTCCAGTGGACTTCAGTTTCTATGAGATTTTTCCTGAGCATTTTCACTAAATCTCCCATGTTGTTATTATTAGAAACAGAGTTTAATTCAAATTGTGGGTCATAAGGTTCCTAGTATGTACTAGAGTCTTGAAGCAAGTTGTACTTCAAGGAAAGCAGGAGCAATCCAGAAATTGTTGGTGTGTTCATAAAGCTATTCCTAAAAAGACTAGGCTGGCTGTTATTTGAATAATGGATGACTCGGCCCATTTATCTCCAGGGTCTGTATTAGAAATATTTGTTGTCATTAGCACAGTGATAAAGTTTTTCTATTTCTTTGCACATTGTGCTGCTTTTTTGTTACATTATTGTCTGCTGCTCAGAAGTGTATCCACCAGTGCATGCTCAGGAGTCAGTCATGCTCTGTCATAACCGATTTGTTTTGCTCACTCTTTAGGACTTTCTCTCTTAATTTCACAGCTGAGTTTGACATTCAGGGTCTCTTCCTGTGCTGATTATCTAGAGCTAATGAATGCTGCTTGTATATGCATGTATTTTCACCTTAATGTAAAAAAAGTTTTGACATTCAGAAAATAACACATCAGTCACAGACTTCTAAAAATAAATAGATTAATCAAAGATACCTTGCCTTCTCACTGCTTCTTTCAAATTATGCTTATTTGTGAATCTTAGTTTCTAAGAAAACTATAATTACCTACGTGATGTTATATCTTTACGGATTTTTAACTAACTTTTGATATCATTATGGTTTGATAAGGAGCTCAAAAAGAATAAGGCAAGGTATCTCAAAGAAAAAAAAAAGGTGAAATAAAAGGTTGTTAATAATTTATCCTTTTGGTAATCAGTTGGATATTACCAAGTGGAGCTTCAGATGAAAGAATAAGCGATTTCAGTGGGGCCTCTTGCTAACTCCTGCAGCAGACCCAGGGCGTGGGACTTGCAGTGGCTGTGGCAGTCACTGAAATAGCTAGTAGAAGTAAGGACACGAGGGAGTAGGGGTGAAAATTGTGCCTAAGGTTTTACTTTACAGTATGACGATAGTGACTGGGAACAAAGCTTCACTGTCTTCTATGTCATTACAAAGATGAAAGTTGGACTGAAGTAATGGAAAGGTACAGGTTCCGTCCTGGTGTGGTGCAAAAGCTATAGAACACCATGTAATGCTTTCAGGAGCAGAGTCACTTTCAACATCATGGAGATGCCTTTAATTGACCATGCAGTAATGCTGTTGGGTTGAGGTTAAATACAGTGAACAACCCTGTCTTGTTCTGTTATTGTCTATTTTAAAACTAATTTTGATACTGATCTTTCTTAAGTATTCTTAAGTTTTTTCATGAATAATTTGATATGAAATAGTTGATCATTGTAAATACTCAAATGTATCTAGTGGGGAAATCAACAAGTGTCTAAGGAAATTCGAAAATATCTGTGAATGGTATTTCACTCAAATAGACCCTGCTTTCAAAGTGAGTTATGTCTATATCATGTACTATTTACATCCATTCAGACTTTCCCTTAATGCATGAGAATATATCCTTCCTTGGATCCATGTATAGAATGTGATGAGGTAAGGGGAGATAGCCACTTAAATTTTAAGAACCTGGCCCATAAAGGGTCCATGAATCCCAGCTTACAGTGGAATAAGATAAAATATACTCAGTCTGGACAAGCATGCAGTAGTTTGTGTTGCCTTAAATAGATGACTGTATTTTTAATCTATGCACCATTAAAAGGCTGGATGGATTTTGGAAGCTGGCATAGTACTGTTATCTGTTATCTTCAGTGACAGTCAGTAACTCACACCAGACACGAATAAACTCCAGAGGGAGGAAATGATACAGGCAAGTCAGGCCTATGTTTATATATAAGGCCTAATGTAATTTGGTATGATTCCAGTTAAGTGTTGGCTTTAAGGTAGATTATGGAGACTTGCTAAAATCCTTTTAAGCTTTTGTTAAAAGCACACAGCTTAAAAATAAGAGCTAAAGAAAAACAGATCTGTAGCAAGGGTGGCAATTAGAGGCACACATGTAAAGTATCAAATAGGCAGCAAATACACTGAAGTTTTGCAGGCAGCAGCTACTATCGGTACCCAGAAGCGAGGTGCAGCAGTCATGGCTGAGCCGCTGGGAAAACCTGGGAACACTCAGATCTGGGAGGAGCTGCATACAAGAAGGATTTCCCAGGTGTTCTATGAACAGTAGCATAATGTTTTTAGACTGTAGAATTATGCAGGTTTTGGAATTTAGTACAAAACTGAAAAAAAAATGCTGACAACTCAGTAAAGAGGGTGTTCTTGGTGCTCAGTTCGGTCTGAGATGTCTCTGAAGTCTCCCTTTGTGAAATTTGTTCCCTTCCCTTTCCTTGGCTATTAACTGCCAAGTGCTGCACTGATCCTGTACATTCAGATATGAGGGCAGAGTGAGAGAATTTCTCCTGTTACCAGAAGTCACAGTCTTCCATCCTCCCCTGTCATGGGAGCTGTTACCACTACTCATTGATGTACAGTTTCCAGCTGTTCCTCCTTCATTGCATCACTGGTTTCTTGGAAGGTCCAAAACCATGTCACTCTCCCGTTCATCCTTCCTGATGCTACAGTCTGCTCGCTTTCTCCTGTAGCTGTTCTGCCTGTCAACTCAATTGGAGCACACTCCCCTCAGGTGAGGCCACTGTCACCCTCCAGCCCAGGGCATGGGGCACCCCTTCCACCTTGGCCTTGAGTCTCAGCTTCCACTGTCCCTCCACAGTGCTATCTCAGTCACGGCCTCCAATTATCAGGCCACTTTCTCCAGCTGGAGCAAAGTGGAGTCCTGTGTGCACCAGCACTGAGCTAAAGGCAGAGCTCGGTGTCATTCGGTGATGTGGCTCAGTGTGCATCATTGTCTTGAACTAAAGAGACATAGTTAGGTATAACAGTCAGGAGATCAGATTTAAGTGCGCAACATAAAGGATAAGGTACAGAATGTTCTAAAGCATTTCACATATGTTAGTTCTTAATTATTTTCAATCAAGGCTGCAAATGAGCTGTGTAAGAGGAGTATATCAGTGGAGCTTGCTGTGTAGTTGAAGTGAATGTGAGTAAGATTTTATAGGTGCCACTCTGTCTCCTGAGCTGTCCCAGTCACAGAGAGAGAAAGCTGGTGGAACATATATTGACAGTTTGTGCTTGAATTTTCTGGAAGGTAGCCATTGTGAGTGTTCAGCCAAAATCAGTACACAAGATTCAAAGCAGGTGCAATTCAAAGCTCTTTCCAAGTATGACTTGCTGCAGTAGTGAGCTGTGCATCAAATTTTTGTCAAATCATTTAGGAAGGCTATTGCCTTTCTAAAATACTTCTAGAAATGTAATTGGAATGTTAATTGGAAGAAGTTGAGCTCTGTGACATTCTCATAAATCTGGGTACACCACAACAACTCTACATTTATACTACTCTAATGAAAAACACCAAGCCAGAATCTTAAAACATAAATGGTGTCCAACTTCTTTGCAAACTAAATTTGGCAGCTCTGTAGCTCCTCTGTCCTGAAGAGTGTGTTGGGTTAGTGTCTCTGGTGGCACGGGTCTCCCTTACCCCTGTACCGTGAGATACTGACTGTCCAGATCAACATACTCTGAAAAGTGATGGCTCGTCATGAAATACACAGCCAACTCAGAAAGTATTTACCTCTGTTATAGAACTACGTTTACTGTTGGAACTTTAGAGACTTGAGAACATTTTATTATTAAAAAGAAACATTTTCTTTGTCTCCTGAAACTTCTGACAGGTTTGTAACAGCAGCAAGATTATGGTATAGTTCATTCACTGAAGTAGTAGAAACAGTAAAACTAATGGAATCTATTGTTCTGATTTTTTAAATACCAATTATTTTAATTAACTATTATGATGTTAAAATATTTAATTAGAACATCTTGGAATCTGACTAATTGCTGGATTTGTCTGTGATGTAACCTGATAAATACTAGTACAGATTTTGTCTTTTTTCAAGGAATATAAGGATATTTGAAATAATTTATGCTGGAAGAGAAACCATCTGACACCCAACAGTTTGAGTTTTATGCGTTTAATTAGGGATCTGCTACCCTACGTTCAAAAAGATACTAAACCAAATTAAAAAAACCCCTGTTTTCAATTGAAACTTTAGCCTGGAAATTGAGATATATGGATTATGATCTTTCTTCTTCAATGGATTTTATTAGGCTTTGGTCATACTTCTTAGTCTTGGTGCCCCAATTTAACATCTACAAAAAGAAAATTGTATATCTGGGAGAGACTATTGTGGAATTCACATTAATTAATTTATATGAAATGTTTGGAAATACAGCAATAAGAAATTATAGAAATATCTATGAATTCTGTCTGGAATATAAATTGGTTTAAACAGACATCAAAGAAATCCAAGTTGAAATATTAGTAAAACTATGTTTTATTTATTGATGATCTTTAATTTGCATTAGGCACTGAAATAACACCTTGGATAATAGAGTCCCCAGAGGATGTAAGATTTGCACAAATATAGTTTTGAAGATAATGAATTGTTTATTTAGAAAAGGATAACCATTTAAACAGCAGCACATGCTTTAAATCTCATTAAAAGTAAAAAAAATTCTCTGCATAAGTTCCATGTATATTGGTGATTCCAATCCATGTGGCTGTCCAGAGAGCAAGCTAGATTCTGGCAGTGTTCAGACAGTGCTCCTTCTCATCACGGTACCTTCTGTCAAATTCAGGGGAGAACTGACTTCTCTTTTCCGTCCAGAAATGTATCTGCTGCTTTCCCTGGAGTTGGCCGCTCTGTGCCGGTGGACGTCTGGCTTACTGTGTTCTGTACATGGATGACAGAAGTTCATAGCTGTGTATTTCTAATGCGCTCCTTGTGACTGACACTTTATTTTCAGTAATATAATTTAATATTAATTACTATAGAGAAGGATGCCTGTATGAATATGTGAACAAAATACACAGCTTGTTTTCAAACTGCTTTTCTTTTTATACTCAAAACATGTCAGAATCCAGTCAATATCTTTCACGAGTATAGCCATATGTTTTCCCTCCTCACCCATATCAGGACCCATATGCTTGGCTGAGTTTGTTTTCTTGCATGCTCTAGAATTTTTCCGTGGTATTTGTCTGCAAATAACTTACTTTCAGTTTTGAGCTAACATTTGTGCAAGGAACCAATTATTTTCTAATTAAATATACATTAAACCTGATGGAAAACTATTTAAGCTTTTTTTTTTAAAGTACCAGGATAGTGGTTTTCCTATAGCAAATTCTGTATCACTTGAAAGATACCAAAGTCTTCCCTAGCCACATATTTTTAGTTTTACGAAGCAATGTGTTGCAGTGATGATTTGTTGCTTGACAGCTTGTGCAGTGATAAAGAACCTGTAGCGGGCGGCCATTGACAAGCAAAAAGATAAACTGCTCATGAGAAACCTAGATGACATAAAACTTAATTTACTCAGAAGTTCAAACAGGTAACTAAAATGTTGGACATCTATTAGAAAAGAGTTTTTCTATGACTGTTCTTGCACTGTATCTTGTTTTCTGATTTATGAAGACATAAAACTAAAATTATGCATAATACCTACATGGGAGTAGTATCGTAGCTTTTCTAACTACTGCAGGTAAATTCCTAGAAACTCAGGTAAGCAAACAGGACCATAGTGGTAAAGTAGGTCTGGAATCCAGCAGTTTCAGTCATGGACTGAGTAAGCCAGCCTGCCACTGGTAAATCCCTGGAGTTAGTGAATACAGTTGGTGTAGTCAATAGTATATGCAAGTAAGTCAAGTTTATCTAGTTTTATATGGACCAGTATAAAGTTTATTGTCTTCTGCATGCCTCTAGGAGACAAAGTAAGTAATTTTATCTGCTTGCAAAATTAAATATTACTTTACAGAATAAAACCATGAAAGGGAATGAGCATATACTCTGTTACCTTAGTTCAGAGTTGGACTCTGAGAATAAAATTCCCAAGTTTATCTTTCCTTCTGATGCATCTTTTTTCTACTTTTTGAGTCATCTCTCCAGGTATTAATACCTTCTATAAGATTAATTGTCCTAAACCCACACCCTTCTCAAATAGACTATTTGCATATATCTTCTAACTAGTGATGTCAGTCAACTAATGTTGTCAGTAGTGTTACAGCATGTCAGTCACTGCTAAAATGTCCGTCTTTTGAGCTCTGCATTCTTCTTGTTATCCCAAAAAAAGTTAAATGGCTTACCTTGAGGTAGTAGCAAAGCAGGAAGAATTAATAAAGCCAACCATACTCTAACCCATTATTGTTCTTTCCCTTTCTTTAGAATATCCCTTGCAAGGAGGAATTTCCATTACCCAGTTGAAAATGCAGCTCATTTATTGTCATTATTCAGATGGTAATTCAGATTTTTCTGATATATTAAAATCAGTCTGTTAAGAAAAGGGTAAAAGCTTTTGTCTCAATTGTCCTTTGTTCAAGTTTCTTCAGTGGAAATGGAATTTATTTACATGAAAATCAATCTTGTTGTCTCAGGGCAAAAGTGATTTAGGGGTGAAAAGGAATTTATTGGTCTGTGAACCAATGTAATGCTGAACTGATTAAGGGTATGCAAAAAATCAATCATATTAATCTTGATCGAGGAATTCATGAAGTCAAAATATTTTTAATTACTAGCTGTGGGCAGTAAGTTAGCACTGGTTGTTTATAATCATCACAAGGATTCAATATTACTATTGTTATTGGACTTTTCTTCCCCTCAGAATATGTTCAGTAAGACCTAACTTGTTAATCAGCAGTGAGTTTGATTTCAGCAACTAAATTATAAAACACAGCAGCAAGACTATTTTTCTCAATTGTTTTTCTCTTCATTTTCTCTGCCTCTTTAAATATCCATCTTTAAAAGGTAATATTTTCTCAAGACTGAGGCTCACAGTAAGCTGTAGTAACTGAAAGGTAAAAGAAGGCTTGTGTGTAAAACCAGGGAGTGCTGGTGAGAGGTTTTCCTATGAAGCAAATGGCTTAAACCCCTCTGAACCAGCAGTGACACTCTGGAAAGGCCTTTTACAGCTACAGGGTATTTTTGCCTCATCTCCAGTGTAACTATTCTGCAGTCATCAAGTAGGCTTCTGTAGATAGTCAGGTTTTCTGCATTCTTAACAGTTACACAGGTTATTTATGGAACAACAAATATAAACTCACTCCAGGCTCTTGACAAACCTGCAAATAATTGACAGTCAGGTTGGCACGCTAATAATACCTATAATACTATAAATATCATTTCCAGCTAAGGAAAAAGCTTGTGTACTTCATGCCAAAAGAGTAATTTGGGAATGGAATGGATCATTCTGCTTTAAAAGAAGAAAAAAGAAAGGTGGAAAAGTTGTCTTATACTCAAAAGCAAATTCAATTGTTAGTTACAAATCTGTTGGAAGACTGGGAATAGTGTTCACATTTTAAATAGTCACAGTAATCCTGTTTATACAACACAAGATGTAACACGCTGGTTTCAGTGTGCACTTCTCAAAAGAATATCTTGTTTGTTTACTGTGGTTTCAGCTGCTCTTGGTCAGTCTTCTGTGGATTCTCAGCCTGCTTTTGGAAGTAATAGTCATTTCCCAGAAGGTGATCTGGAAATTTTGTCTCCTATGTTGCGAGTGAACACCTTAGGGAATAAACCTTTTCTCTTGCCAATTTCTGACTAGTGTCTGAGGCACAATAAAGAGGTGCTCAAAATGCCTCAGGGGAAGGGTGACACTGATGTCAAACTTGCTCTGCCCAGGGATTTCTTTTGGGCTGTCAGTTAAATGGAAGTTTCAGAAACCACACTACCATTTCCCTCAGTTTCTTTCTTTTTGATAAAAAAGTCAGACTTAACTCAAATTCATAAATTTACCCAGAAGTTCATTACAAATTGCCCACATTTCTCTCTGAATCATACTATACGGCAGTTTCATTAGAAACTCTCTGTGCATGGAGTACTTCTAAGTAATATTATAGGTAAAGTTAATTTGTTATTTTTGATAAACCATTAGCCAAACACTAAGATAATTTAGCAGCTATAGAGTAGGAAGCCTTTTACGAAATCCAGCTCAAAGTAATGATGGCCAATGGCTGTTGTCTTATGGTTTGTGAAGTAAATTGCTCATAACAGCAATAAAAATAAAATACACCACCCACCCCCCTCGCAACTGTCCTCTCCACTGATTTGCGCTTCGTACAAGATAGATACTGCTATTCTAGGGATTTGTAGCTTTGAGATTATAAAGAATGTTTTGTGGGCTTTTAGCATGACATCAGAAAATTTGTAGTGTTATCACATCTAATATGGGCAAAACATTTGCCAGTTTACATGGATGAAAATGCAGGATGGTATGAGAAGAATTTACTTGCAGGTTAAATGAATAGAAATTTACCTAATGTTATTATTTGAGAAATAATAGGTAATAATGGAGTCTTGTTAAGTGTTACAGTACACTACTTCAAAGAATGAGGCTTAAGATAACAGAAAATATTATCAGATATTGTCTTTCCAGTTTCACCTAATAATCTAGGACTGGTAGCTAGTCCTGTCCAGTGCAAAAGAAGACCAAATTTTATCATATAAAATGTTTTGGGGTGATTACATCCCCATGTTGCTAAGAGCTTTATCCTCCTGAAGTGCCTCAGTTGATGTGGATGAGTGTGGCTTGTCAAGATGAACAGGGATTTGGCTTGGGGTAGCTGGGTGGGTCAGGAGGAGAAGAGGGCTGAGGTTTTCAGCCATCCCTAAGGAGGTAAAAATGAAGACAGGACTGTCCCTTTCAGTGATGTTTGTGGTTTTTGGTGAATGTAAACCATCCATGAGATCATGTCTTCAAGGTACTGTCAGCAAACCTAGAGTAAATTCATGATAATTAGTGGCATCACCTGGAATGAATTCAAGAACCAAACTCAGAAAATCTGGACCTTCAGGGAATGGGTTTCCCAGACAACCTCTCCTGGGATTTCTATGAGTAGAGAGAATTTGAAAATAACTTTCATATTTTTGCTTTCTTTTTCCTTAATGAGACTTAACTGCCCTTTCATGCAAGTTATAATTTTGTTACTGTATTCAGACAAGCCCTAGTCAACTCTTAGTGGTTACTTTAATGAGTGTTATATTAGTTAAAATTAGCATGGCAGGAAGGGAGGCGAAATAAAGGAGACACAGATGTCTGTCAGCATCCAGTTAAAAATACAGGACCTACCACCAAAAACTTGAGTTGAAGCTTTTAATGGTCTACCAAGTTCAACACAGCAGATATGTAATATGCACAGCACGGCTCTGCAAGTTAAAAATTGCTAGTAGTGCAGATGGTGGTTACTCCAATGAAAAAATTATCCTTTTTTGTTTTGTTTCCATCAGAGGACTTTGCACTGCATTAAGAGCTGTTGTCAGCTCTGCCCCAAGGTCTGGGGGAGATCCAGCTGACCTTCTGCATAAACAGAATTGTACAAAGCTGTACCTTGCACTGATGTATAAAGTGGATTGGATAAAAGCTGCAGCTGTGGCCTAAGGGTTTTCCAGGCCCTTGTCATTGTTCTCCAGAAATACTTACAGGTTCTGACTAACAATATTCTTCTTCAGATCAGATCTTCTAATTATATTTTATGTTAATTACATAATTTAAATTTGTGTTTACATATTTCTCCTTCAAAGGTATACTTAGTTATTCTATTTACATGTGAAAGTTTCCACAGTTCACAAACCTTTCAAATTTAAGTTACTTTTGTTCTCTGGGACTTGTAGGATTTCTTGGTCGAAGTCTCCAGTATGTTTTGTCTGGAAAAATTCTAACTGAAAGGAATAACCTTTTACAGGTTGCTCAGAATGCTCTAATTCTATTTTCTTTCATCCGTCCTTTTTTCCTATCAATTCTGATGCTAAACTGTCCTCTCTCTTGTTGGCCTTTTCTATTTTTACAGTCTGTACTGAAGCCAAGTGCTGTGATATATTTAGAATATTAATGGATATACAAACAAAATCAACTGTGCAATTAAGACTTTATGGGAGTCTGTGGCCTTTGCTTACCTAATTGATGTCATTTGTTGTTCTATGTAAAGTTCCTCTGTGTTTATATAAATGTGATCAAAAAGAGAAAGGCCCTTTCCCATGTTGGCTTTCTATATTCTTAGGTGGGAAGAGGATCACATGCTATGTCAGGGAGAATGTGCCTATTCGTGAACGAACCTCACCTGGATCAGTGACTAAATTTCTAATGAATCTTAGCCTGTCGTATCTCCCTTATAAAAGCAGAGAAATTGTAGTTTTAAAAATATGGCTTCAGTGATATTTATTTTATACAACAGCTGCAATTCTTTCTCCTTGCAGACCTTCCTGTTTGTTGCAGGTCACACTTCCAGTTATTTAGGATGAAATATAATTTATCATATCTACATATCATCTGTTACCTCACCCTTCTTAGCATCCTGTGCATTTTGGTGATACGTAAAGTGATGTTAAAAAATTTTTTTTTAAGTTTTACTGTGATGACCTAAGCTCTGTGTTTACAGCAGATTAACTGTGTAAAGGATGTAGACAAGAACCAGCTCCTAAACTGATTATAAACAAATAGAATAGCCTTAGAGGTTAAGGTTTCTGCAGTGGGTGTTTACTAAATATGCATTATTACATATATTACATATTTTTATATGTTTATATAGTTCATAGAGAGTGCTTTGGAAAATTGAAGAGAGGCTTTATTTGAAATTCATCACAAAATGGCATAAAGCAGTATCTGTGGTGTTTTTTCTCGCAGTTTCCTTTAGTTGCCCCCCTCCCCAGTTTATGTTTAAGAACATAAGCATTAAAATGCTACTCTGACATGGAGGGATTAGAATGTCTAAATCATAAACGTCTGTCTATAGCCACAAATGTCTATGCATAAAATTAATGTGCTAAAAATAGCTGTCTCTATTAGTAAATAATGTTTTAATGGGAAATTTTAGAAATAAGTTTAAAGGGTTCTGAATATAATAATAAACAGTTAAAGATAACATAAACGTTTACATTAATGGTTGGGAAGGAAGGACATAACTCTTCTTATTGAAAACATACAACTTCTGAATTTCATAATTCTATAATATTTTAGAAAACGTTTCATGTTCCTTAAGGCTCAGCCTGAGCATGGTGTTTAGGAAATGAGTAAAACCCAAATCGCAGCCTACTTATTTACATGTCTTTACTCTCCTGATTATAAAATTAATGTAATTTTTAGACTTATTTCATCTTCCATTTAAGATACCAAGAAATGTTTGTAAAGTATTAGTAGCTAAGTGTTATATGTAAAAATGCAGTCATCTTACTAATTCTACTCGGCACTATACTGAAGACTGAACAGCTGTCTGTTCTCTTTATTGGTATCATAGTGTCTAAAGACTGAGTATTTTTAAGTGTTTGATTGCTGAAGTGTTGAGTTTTGGAAATCGAGATTTTTCAGGGGAAAATTGATTTGAAACAACTGCACTGTAGAAAATCTGCTGTGAAGAATGGGAGGTGTCTAAAAGATAATGGTGAGAAAAATATTTTCCTACAGTTCTGAAGCCCATGAACAAAACTGAAGCCAGAGGGAGTAAACAGTAGTAGCCTGGCATTTGTTTCTAGAGAAAGGTTTTAAAACACACAGGTAAAGATTTTTGATGTTTGAGAATTAATATTTCTTCTTTTTTAACTGCAGTGAAAATTTTCATAGCAACTACATAGAAAAAAAAAAATCCATGTTTGTGTTTTCAGAAAAAAATACAAAAAACCATGGCATGAATAAACACACAGAAACTAACCCAGGTAACCGGGGAGTTTACAGTATTATGACAAATACATAGTTTATGCATCAATAGAAAGACCAAAGCAGTAATAGCCCCTTATCCCTTAACTCTCATAGATCTGGAATATGAGATAGAGCTTTTTTCAAACAGTGGGAGAGCTGTAAGATATGAAAATAACTGGATGCAGCACCCACCATTAAACAATTTTAAACTTTACTGTTAGGAAGGGATTCAGTGTTATATTGTGTTCTCACAGTATTTTTTCAGGTTCCTGATATGGACTGCAGTCTCTGCACTAAATTCCCAGTGTTCAGCTCTGTGCCCTCCCATCCGGATGACACTAACAAGGTGGTGCCTTTCCTGCCTCTTCCCCAGCTTCTGCTCCAGCACTATTCTCTTTCTTGGCTAAATGGAAGGTTGCTTTGTGTACTGGAGACTTTTCTCTCTTTCAGACTTTTTACACATCAGAAATGGTAACGAGCAGCAGTAACATGACAGCGCCCCAATACACCCACCACAAATGCCCAGCCTCAGGTGCATAATAATGGTTTGGTGTGTGAGTTGCCAGCTCACTTCCATGGTCCTACTCTAATATTAGTGCTAAAGATAGTGCTTAAGTGCCTTGATGATTAAAGACTTGCCACGATTTCCCCCTCTGTAATAGGGACCAAATGCCAGACTCCTTATTTTTGGGGTCACTGAATCAGTGAGAGGTTAAAGATTATTAATATTTATTTACATTTTATGTCACTTTCCACTCTGTTCTTTTCTATTACTCATAGCTTCATCTCCCTCAAGAGACACTGTAACTGGCAGTCGGGTATGTATGTGGAGCATCACTGGAAAAAACAATGCTTATAGAAATGCACACCTAATTTAGCAAATACCATATGAATAATGGTAGCAATTTTATCTTAAGTGATGAGACCATACTGCAATACACAGATATAAATCTCTGAAAAAAAAAATCCCCAGATCTTCTTTTTTTTAGTAGTTTAGTGGATTTTAGTAGAGAATCCTTAAATACTTCCAAAATATTAGTATGTCTGGTTCTCCTCTTAGTATGTCCCTTCCCCTCCTCCACAGTGATGTGACTGAAGCCCGATATGTGTTTTAAAAAATTAATTTTATCTGTGAATCAGTGAAGCATCTCAAGTGGAAAATCACAGGTAAGGATAAAAGACTCATAAACATATTTGTTGTGGCTTTAAATACTTCTAGATCACCTTACAGTCCCATGGGAAATACCATTTTCTGGTATTGTAAGATTAAGGAATAACAAATTTGGAAGACAACTACTGTACTTAAAATACAGTACCACTAGTCCTGTTTCATTGGTACTAGCTCTAGGTTCAATTTTATAATAAACTTTCTTTGCTTGTAAAAATGGACATTTTTGGAAAGAAAAAATTTTTAACTTCATATGAAGTTTTTGATCAGTGAACACCATTTTCTGGAGAAATCCAGGAGAAATTTCCTCCATTATTTTTTTCGAATGAAAAATGGATGTTTTAAAACCAAGTGCTTTCCTATTAAAAGAAAAATCCATTGGATTAAAAATGTTACTCTATGCTATCATATACCCATTCAGTAATTTGTTTTACTAGGAAAGATAAGTAGTGAATATATACAGGAATATGCACATTAAATCAAGCATTTTATTTAAGGTACAATATGGTTTTAGAGAATGGCAAATAGTCGTTTGCTTACCTGTGGGGGTGGATAGTCAGTGCGTTATAAGGGAGAAAGGAAAAGTCCTTGATAATTAATGCAGTGTCTTATGTCATGGACATGTTTGTAAGATTATACACAAAGGTGTAAATGTTATGGATGGTTTAGCATATACAAATAAATTAAATGCGAACACTTGGTTTATAACAACTGCTGCTTCTCAGCCTGCAGACCTGTTTGCTAACACTAAGCAACAGTCAGATTTCTGGGGCTGGAGAGAAGCCACTCATGAATATGGGAACATCCACTTCTCACACACCCACAGATGCATTGGAGATCTTATAGATGTGCCCTCTGCAAGACTCTTCATGTCTTTTCAGTATGCTGTTCTGCCCACCCACTACTTTTGAATATGCTGCTGTTTCCAAAGACCTCAGCATAGGGGGATTTTGAGCAATTGGGTCATTTGAGCAATTTGAAGTGTTCTAAAGTCTGTATTAGTGTTTTGACTAATGTAATGTATTGAGCTCTAAGTGCAGAAATAGGACGTCCTCTGAGTTTTTCAGAATCACAAGACTTTTGTATAAAGTTTATCTCCCCTCAGTTTAGCCTTATTCTAACTTGTCTTGACTTTTTTACGTCTATTGCAGAAAGTGTGTTGTTCTGGACCCCTAATAGTGCAAATAAAAGCTACTTAGTGCCTAAAACTGATGGTCATTCAATGATGTCTCCTGGTTCAGTTTTGCCTGTGGGATTTCCAGACTATTGAGAGGTATGAGATACCATCACAGAACATTCCATTCTGATTCATCTTCTGACTTCAGTGTGAGTGAACTGATTTAGGAAAGGATGAGGACTTTGGATTGCATGTTGATTTACATGAAAAGCTTAAATAAATAGACTGCAGAGGTTGTAAAAATAGAGCCTTTCTTCATGTTTGGATGTGTACAGTTCTGAGTGACTCTATAACCACATATATATTGGTATGAGCTTCCTGTCCATCAGATCAGTTGGTCTTTAGTTCCCTATCAATATCTCAAGTTGTTCAATATACACAGCTGCTCATGTATATTCTATCATTTCCTGCTCAACAGCAAGAACAATGTCTATCCAGCTTCTCCAGGCCTCGGACCTGTTACATCTTCTGAACCTCTTACTGTCACCTTGTGTTTTAATTTTGATGTAACTAATCATCTCCTCCATTTTGCATTTCCTTGAAATGAGAACGATAATGCTTTCTCAGATTATTTAAATTATAAATTCTCTGAGACTTTGTCTTCTTTCTGGTTTCCAAGTGATACCAGGTACATTTCAGCTGGGGCCTCTTGCTGTGTAAGTAGTGAAATAGATAGTGAAAGGATTCAGTTCTGACTTCAGTTTCATCTTTATCTGATTTATGTATTTTCATCAGGGATTTTTCATTAAATGAAGTACAACTTCCAACACTGTTTTATGTAATCCTTGTTCTTCACCAATTCCACAGTGTTTACTGAAAACAAAACTAGGATTTTTAGAGAGAAATAGTGTAGCTTGGTCATAAGTGCCACAAAGACCACACAATGTGAAACTGATCCACATGGGTGATGAGGATCTCAACCCTACCTTTGAGTTTTTTGAGATTTGTGGGTGTTTATTATCTTTAAGTTAGCAGCATTCTAATGGTGTGCTTCATAGTAGGTGCCCTGTCACCTTTCCATTGGAGGTGATATGACTTGATAGAAATTGCTTTTTGCATTGGAAACTGTTGTCTTTCATGATGATTAGCATCATTTACAACAATACGATGTGCATGAAAAAGGTACTTGTCCTGAATTCAGGACCGTGGAACAGAGTAGTCTTTTGTGTTTAGAAGAGCAACAGAACCTTAAGAAAACTGAGAACAATAACTCTTTGAATTGTTCACATGTGCCAACTGTCTTTATTACTCAGTTTCTGAAATAAAGGATGAATTAGTTATTAAAAGGACAATATCAATATTGCAAGGGGAGTAACCAGGGTTAAAAACTGAGAGTAGCCAGGGTTGGGATTGCACTACCAAGATGAAATTTACCTTTGTATCCTGGCTTTCCAAACTCTGTGTAATCATCTTTGATGCCAGAAACCCCAGATTTTACGACCTAATAGCTCTGTGATATATATGTGAAAATGATAACTTTAAATAAGGGCAGCTTGCTCGCAAACCTAAGCAAAGGGAGCCACCTCCACCCACCTTTAAAATCTTTACTTGCTAAAACATCGTTTTAAAATCGTGCTGTTCTTTTTCTGTTGACTATTTTTAAAGCTGTATTTTAAAAGCCCCAGCTGAACCCAACTGCGATCAAGATACTGCTGCATAGGTACTGGACGAAACATCCTTCCAGAAAGGTACCATCTGTACCCCAGAGTCTAAGCAGGCTGAATAGAAAACATAAGCAACTAGGGGAAGAAAGAAATGTAATCCTGCTTTGCAGATGAGAAGAGAAACATGAACAGATCTAAGGTAATGATGTAGACAATATTTCACCTTACCACTGAGAGTAGTTCAAACAGCCTGAAATTGCCATTGACTGAGCCCTGTAACACTGACATGGGTTAGCTCATTACTTCTGCTGAGAGAGATGGTGTAATAGAGACTGTTCTCCATTGGACACAAAGAACTGGAGTGTGCTGCATACTTGATTTGGACATTCGAGTTTAAGACTCGGCACTACTCTCTGGTGAGCTGTTTAAACGTGCTCAGAGGCTGTATAAATAAGTCTGTGACAAAGATACGAGGTTTCCCCAGATCCCCCAATGTCCTCTCCATTGCCAAACACATCTGTTTGATACTCTTGCTGCTGAATTTCCCTTTTGCAGTTTTCTGTTGATCATGCTATTTGCCATCTATCAAACACAGGCACAGTGGGCTAACACAGAATAACAAAAGCCATAGTCTTACTGCATTGGAAAGGCAATAAAGAAGATGTGGTGAGACAAAACAAGTCTCATTTTAAAGTTACAAATAAATTTTCACCTTATCCATCCGTGGTCTGTCTCTCTACATGTGTATGTTTAAGATAATGAATTTATCTTAACAGTCTGAATAATCTGGGCTTGTTTGCATATCTGTTAGCAAAAGTCTTATGATCTGGCTGGCATTTTGCTTACTGGGCTAGTCTCTACCTCTCCTTACTGACCTTTTTCCCTCTGTTTTAACCTGCTTGTTTGCCTGCCTGCTGCTTCTTCTGAATAGTGTTGTTTTCATTTGCTATGCCAACTTGTCTGTGTTTTGCTGTTTTTAAATACATTTCTGATGCATTTCAGGTAGCTATTCTTGCTTGCTTGTTCATGTCACTGCTGTTGTACTAAAGGGAGCATGAGAAACACCACAGCTGCGATCAGCTCACTCTAGGTGGCACTAGCAGACACAGCAAATGCCGCTCATTCCCTGTAAATAAGGTGAAGCTGATACAGCATTGCAATTTCACTGCAGCAGCATATGGCAGACAGTGCACATTTCAGGTAGCCAAGCACTGACCTGTCTTTGTCTAACCACACTCTTTAACACCTGCAAAGCGCCAGTTTAAAATGTTCTGGAAATAGTGATAACTGCTTGATGCAGCAGTAGGCATTTGCACAGCTGCATTAGTATTTTTATTGTAAGGTAACTTTAAAATTTCCTTTTCTGTCTGTTTTAAGAAACACCTATTTTATGATTAAATGTGACTCTTCTGTTGTACTCACATAATGCCTTTATCTTTTAACACTTCAGCTATCCTGAACTTCCTTCTTCAGAATATCAGATTCCATGCAGGGAAACGGGGAAAGAAATTCTCTTCAAAATGACAGTGAGAAGAAACCAGGGAGGGATGTCAGCTCAAAAAACAAGCCTGACATACTCTTTCCTCTTCATATTCTGCAGTCTTCCTTCACTTAAAATTGCAGACTGGATTCTGCTCTGAGTATTGTCTCTTGCTGTTTGGGGCTTTTTTTTTTGTTGGTATTGTGACACATTTCTGCAATGGTAGCCAATCAAATGAAATATTGATCAAGTTTTTTAAAGAATTATATTTAATGTGGTTTTCTCCCAATTCTTTTTGCTTCTTCTATAAGTAAAAACATGCCAATTTTGATCTTGCTTTCACCTCAGTGAAATCAGATAATACAGGACTGGGTACAGCGGTTTACAAAGCCAGGCTGATGCTATGTCATCTGTTCATGTGCCATCAAAAGAAAGAGCATGTCAAGTGTTAAGTGCATAGGTTAGATAGGATAGTGACGATTGGGGCAGGAACTGTAAAAACATGAACATGGACCACTAGTTGACCACTTACCCATGGAGCTATTGAGGATATGTTGAGAAAATTCCCTTAACTATCTTGTTAAACCCACTTTGATTGTAAAGGATGACTATTGCGTTTTACCTCCCTGAGGCCTTAATATGCTGAAGCAGGCAAGCTGTGCAGTTTTACAGGAGGATATAGACTCTTAAAAATAAATTAATTGTATATGATTTTTCATGCTGACAGATGCTAGAGTTCTGATGAACAGTTTTATGTGTGATGTTCTGGCTTTTCCAACCTAATTTGGCCATAATTTTTGCTTCCCATCTGAATATGTAAAATAATGTACAGAAATACAATCTGTTGTTCTTAAAGTCGGAATAGTTTCTGCTAGTCATAAGCTCAGAAAGAAGCATTATCCAGAGCATGAGGCTAAGACTGAAGGGAAGTCTGGTAAATATTACATTTTCACTGTGGCCTCAGATAGGTATTTAGGATCATATTTGAAAATGTTTGAAGATACTGGCAGAATTTTCAAAACCACTCTCATAACTTCTATGGAAAACCTTTTTTTATCAATCTGTATGTTTAGGTACCTAATTACTTTTGAAAATTTACCTTTATCCTTTTTTTTTTTTATGTACTTTCTTCTGCATCTTGTTCCTTTTGAGGTCAAAAGATGTTCTGAGAAATCTAGAAATGGTTGAGATGGAGGTGGAGTACAGTCTGTTGTTGTAATTGGGTTGTGGCTCCTATAGGTTCTTCAGCATCTGCATTAGGCACCTACCATGCACTACACATTTTATTTTATTTTTCAATTTTTCTTCTATAACCAGCATAAGGGGAACTTCAGATGGCTAACACCACAAAAGACAACAGGAAATCTCCCAAGAAGTCTGAGATCATTCAGCTGACATTCACTTCAGACAATGCGCGTGAGGAAAAATCAACACTAATTTTGCATATAAAAGAATAGTTTCTGGGAAGTCTACTAACGTTAGATATGAGACCTTAAGTTTTTCCCAGACAGTCCTGTGAAAATACAGGCTCAGGTCAGGTCTTTGTAGTCGTTAAATTATAGCCAAATTAAATGTAAGGATTATCCAATTTCTGTTAGAATTTCTTATATGGAATAAAATAGATATCATTATTGTTTTACTTAGTAAATTCATGATGTGACCACATCTTGTATGCTTTATAGAGTTACTGTTTTCAACTCAAAAAACCATATCTAAAAGCTTAGATGGAGGATTAAAGAAGGATGACAAGGTCTGTCAAATACATGGAATGGCATCTGTGTGAGGGAAGACTAAGTAGGATTTCCCAAACTAAAGAAACCAGATTTGGCAACTAAAAATATATTTATGTATCAGTTAGGGATATGGGATATATTGCTATGATGGGAATGTTTAGAAGACTAACAAATCAGAATTGCTATAGGTAACTACCAGACTTCAGGAGTGTACTGAGAGAGATTCAGCAGGAATCTGACTGGGATCCAAAATTTTCCTTTAATGATACAGCAGGGAAGGACTTTAAAACTACAGGCAAAGTCCAAGGCTTGAAAAAGTAAAGAAATGCGTTTTTAAAAAACAATTAGGCAATTTTGTGATAGTAAATATGAAGTTACAGACTTAGCAATAGTCAACTGCATAAATACAAAATTGGATGTGACTGCCTGGGCAATTTTTCTAAAGACAAAGGTCTGATTACATGTCAGCCATGATTTCTTACTGAGAAAAAGGTGGCCAAAATCATTCTGAAATGCATAAACAAAAGTATAATTGGTAAAATGTTAAATAATACAGCTGTAAATTCTCAGTTAAAAATCTGTGGTGAGTCTACATTCATCACAAAGTGAAGCAATTGCAGAAGTACTGGACAAACCAGTGAAAACAATTACAGTTACAGAAAACGAACTTGTAAAGAGAGGTTGCAGAAATGGATGTGAAGGTGACTGAAGGAAGGCATATAATTTAAGTATTTTAAAAAAGATTTATGAAAACTATTTTCCACATTTTAACCTAAGTTGTATACCCCCATTATGCAAGTTAGCTTGGAATAGGGTAGGAGATCTCTGCTTTAAAAAAGTTTAATGAATTAGGCAGCCTGTCTTCGGCACCAGTTCCAATACTGTTATCTTTGATATAGCTGAACCACTATTAGCAACTGCAGGAATGGTTGAAGCTCAGGTAAAGCTAAAACATCTGATCATAATTCATTCATTGGTTGTTTTCCATGAACAATTATAATCCTTCCTGTCAAGACTCTCTCAGCTGATGCAGTTTCATGGTTTCAGTTGCCTGGGATGGTTTCTGGTTTCAAAGCCTAACTTTGCCTGCCCTTGCAGTAACTGTCACCCATTTGGAAGCAGAGAAGCCACAGGGCAGGTGTGGCACAGCACGGGCTGCACAAGCCGCAGGGGCACCAGCTGCCTCAGCCTGCTGGGCACAGCCTCTTTTGGTGAGTTTTCTCCACAGCGGTGGCGTTCAGCCCGCCTTTGAGAAGGACTCTCCATTCATGGTCCCATCATTCGCATCAATAGCAGCTAATAGATCATGTTCACTCGCACAGGACGTTGTTGAGAAGCCAGAGGCTCTTTACTTTCCAGGCTGGCAGTTTTTTGGATCAGCTCTGGTCTGGCTTAGCAGTAGTTTGCAGTACAGAGACTGTCCTGCCAAGAGTGATTTTTCTGTGAGTTGTCAATTGTGGTCACTATTCCATCTTGATCATAGGTGATTGGTCATCATCTTGGCATTGTACAGGCTGCAAGATCTCCTGTTGTAACAAATTTTCAGTAATTCCACGTACCTGGTGTTCGTACCCCGTTACGATGTTCCAGCACTACCCCATGTTGTTAGGGTATGAACATGCAGGCTGCCATGCTGTAAATCTCTTCACAGTTTCTACTTCTGATGTCTGTTTATTTTTATATTAGGTTTACATATGCCATGGAGAATGCTAAAGTGGTAGAGAAGGGAGGAATCATTTTCACTAATTCCAAGTCCACGTTTTCTATTTCTGCAAGGTAGCACTACTAATTTGCTGTATCTGCTATTTTATTGTCCATGCTAAAATTCTAGATGACTGATGTAATATCAGCTTCTTTTAACAGGCAGTCTCGTCTGTGTTACGTAGATCATTGCTGTACCACAGCTTCACTACCAGAACTTTATTTGTTTCTGCAAACCTGAACTTTTTAGAGCTAATCCTACCAGTGATTTTATGCCAGCACACTAGACACACATATATATCAGGTGATAAATACTTTTGGCCGACTAACAGTGTACTCTGTTTAACTTACTCTTGCAATGTGCAAACTTTTACTAGACTGAAATCTCTCAAAGGTTAGGCACAGTTTTCCTGTGACCTGCAGAGTCACTTCAATATGGACTTTATATGAAAGGAAAGGGCACTATGAATCGTACCAAAGGCAAGAGTGGAACAATGAAATGGTGTGGCCAGGTTATTTCAGTTCTTTACTCTTGTTGTAGTTTCCATGTATTGTAGGCAGGATTGCAGTTACAGTATGTTGGTTATGTGCGGTACAGGGCACTCTCTGAAGTTGATGCTCAGAGCACTGGAACTGAGGCATGGCTATCTACCTGGCATATAGGTGCCTGTCTTCAGTTAGGTGGTAGGTAGAGTCCTAACTATTTTTGAGGCTATAGACTTCAGTAATTTGGATGACTGGCCAAATATTTTTATTCTTTATTTCCCTCAAAAGTGCTAATGCTCCATTCAGAATTCCATACCCACTTATGCTCAGGAATGAATTGATATAGTTGCAGGAGGTTTATGCACAGGGCTGGATCATGTTGTGTCCAAACAAAGGATCACTGGTAGGAAAATGAGCTGTAGCTGTTTTATCTGTCAGGAGCAAGTCAAGTACAATAAGAAGCATTTTTTGAGGCAGCATGGGAATTGAATCCCTCCTCCTACTGTGCTGTTTGTGTAGATGGTTAGTACATGGCTTTGATAACAGAATTTATTTGTGGAACAGAGTTTATTACTGGACAGAAGAACACCTGTGTATCATCTACCTTATGGCAAATTGCAACAAACCCATTATTTTTCTCAGGAGCTCCTTTGTGGGTACTCCTTAATGAGCACAGTGTTACTTCCTTTATCTGTATTACTGACTGGAATAACCATCTTTATGACTATATTTTAAGCTCGTTCAAATGTTTTTGGATCAGGATTTCCTGATAATTTGTGGGTTTATTCATCAAAATTTAGTGTTGAAGAAACTGTTAAGATAATAATGTTGGAAAGAATATATTAGGAACTGTACAGAGCCCTTAGCGCACACAGCCTGAGTGGGGCAAGGGAGGACCTTCCTGCACACCCTCTCTGCTGTGACATGCCCTGTGGTGGGTGTGATGCACAGCACCAGCCAAATGTAGAAGAGAGGGATTCTGCAACCTCTTGTAAATTTACCTCTACTAGAAAACAAAACAGAGATGGTTGCTTCATTGCACTAAACTTTCTTGGTCTATCATGACAGAAGTAGAAAACATTCCTTGGTTCTGTTTTACTTCTGGGTAAACTTAGCTCCAAATCATAGTAAAAAAAAAAAAAAAAAAAAGTATTGTCTATAAATTTGATACCAACTGGAGCGATAGGATTGCCTGTTCCTGTGGGTTGTTTTTCCAGCAAATCGATCCTAGCTGTGCTGCAAAGTCAACTTGTGGCTGTATAATACTCTAGCTGAATTGCCCTGAAAACCCACTAAATAAACTTTGCTAACAATAACTTGCCTTTTTAGTTTTAAAGTTACATGAGTGGACAGAACTAGACATTGTTAGTGCAACCAGTGGAGGTGACATGCTCAGACACCTCAGTTATAATCTCTGAGATTAGTAAGTAACAGTTTAAAATGCTGTTGTAGGAATCTCTCACACAACGCTCAGTGCAGCAGTTTTGTATATGAACTGAACACTATGGACAGACACTATTAAAAAAATTTACCAAAGTTGGGTTCTTAAATCCATGATTAGCCAACAAAGTGACTTTTTTTTCCCCATGAAGTGCCAAATACCCAGCAATTTCCATTAAATTCCCATAAAACTGTGCGAAGCCACGAGGGGCCCTCTGGCCCCTTGCTCAGTGCAAACTCAGGTCCCTCAGCAGCAGTGTAAGTCGGCGTGGACCTTGCATACTTCAGTCGAGCTAGAATCAGGTAAAGCCAATAATCCCTCCTGTTCTATTAATCTGTAGCTGTCTGCATACATTTAGTTTTAATTTTCCTCCCTTAACATGCTAGACTGATGCAATTAAGTCTTACTCAAAAATTTGCAAAAACACATGCGAGAAAAAGCAAGCAAGACATGTAAATAGGTTAGAAAAAAATGAGTAAGGAAATCTGAGAGAAGAATAAATCTTATTTCAATGAAATCAGAGTATGAAAGGATTTTTCACTAAGAATCTAAAGAAGAAGATGAGCTGAGATAGCTGGCTGGGAATGTGGGCAAGTTAGTGCTTATTGTGATAAATGTTGTTTATGTACACACCAGCAGGAAGTAAACTGAGATTGCTTTTCCTTTACTTAAATCCTGGGAGTGAAGCATTTGAACACTTGATGATCTGAAAGTATTGAGATTAATAGAGTTAATTTTTCCTTTTAAAAAAAGACAAACACCCCCTCACCCCAACATTCATGAAGCCACTAATGAAGGACTAGAGACCCAGAACCTGCTGGGGACTGAAATGAGCTCTTTGGCAGTAACTAACAGTGAGCACTAGCAATAGATTTTACATGGTTGTGAACTAATGTGTAGATGTTATAAATGAACAACACAAGTAATCATAAAATTATTAACAGTTTAACCAGATAGCTTAAAATTAACGTGGTTTTCTTTTTTCTGTATACATTAGAAGTATGAGGAACATAACTTACGATTTCATATAGGTTTTTTTCGGGTGACTATCCAGAGTATTCTAATGAAACATTTTAAAACTGGCATTGAATTTCAGTTCTTAGTAATAAAAATTACAAAATGCTTAATCTGGTGTTAATGTAGTCTTAACCTAGATCTTAGAGAATCTCTCTGTCTTTTTTCATTATTGTTTCCTTTATATTTGTTTCCTAGTTCTATAGTGAGAGAATTAAGAAGGCCATTCTGACCAAACGGCTGTTATATCTCATATTTTTATTTGGCGGTTCTTCCAAGTGGCTGTTTGATCGTAGCTGTATACTACAGATGTCTTCCCATTTAGAATAAACTGCAACTGGCTGCATGACTGCTCTACATAAATCTGAGTGCATTTAGGCTTCTGATAAAAGTGTCCAATAAACTTTGGACTCTGTCATAAAAATGAGCTGGGGTGCCATTCTTTCCAATGTCTTCTTTTGGGACCACTATTAGTAAAATGAGTGTTCCTTATAACAACTGGAATTCATTTCTATATGTTGCTGTAAATATCTATGCCTTTCTGTCCCTGATTTGATGTAATGTTACTATTAGATAAGAGCAAGTTATTTTATTTAAAGAACGTGACAAGACTTTTATTTCCAGTGGTTATAAAGAATAGTCTAGTACTTGCTATTGAACAGTATATGCTGTTGCTTCCTGTGTAGTTTTTTTAATAGGGGTTTGCATTTACATTTCTTACCTGAAAGCGAAATGGTAGTTAAGGGAAAAAAAAAAAAAAAAAATCAAATTAAACGTCTTTCTATACTGAAAACAAATGTATAGAGTCTATTTGAAAGAATATATTTCAGATGTGTTCTTTGCCAGAATAGCATCCAGGCAGATGGATATTTAGGCCATTACCACAGATGCAAAATGGTTGTAGAATTCCACAGCTATGGGGAAGACTTTTAATTATATTGTCTTTTACAGTCATAATTACGTGTAAAGAATATACGCAGAGAGCTACAGGTTGTTATTTGTCCACAAGTATTTATCTTTTTACACATACTTATTTATGGAGTATTGCTAGATTTTATGAAGTTTTGTGTTATATCTACAAAAAAGATCCTGTACTTGATGGGCATTTGATGAACATTTTTAGATTTGAGTATAAAACATGGATTGTTGTCTACTTTTATGTCTAAAACTTAGTTTAGTGGGTTAGTTAACATAAGTTTTATCTATTTTTGGAACTCTTGGATTCAGTAAGATTAATAAGCCAAAGTCTAAATAAAGTTTTGCCAAATTTTGTTCATTCAGGTTTGGACAGTAGGACTGAAAGGAATAAACACTTTCAAGTATGCTCTCTTCCACAGAACTCCTTTCCTATTTTTTTCCTCTGGTTTGAGCACTAGATTTGTAACTCTCATCCTGATACCTAATCTATATATTTTAGAATAGGTGTTTGAAATTTTGGATTCATATGGAGGACAATGATAGATTATCTGCAACACTGGAATACTGTTCAGCAGGAGGGTTATGACTATTACTTGTTTCCTTGGGTTCAGGTTGTTTTGCTTTAGTCTGAGATGATACTGATTTGTAAGGACTTTTTTCCTTCTTGTAGTTTCACACAATGAATTATCTGAACAAATAATACTGTTCCTGACAGTACTTCCGAGAACTCAGTTGCTAGTAAAGCATATGCAGTAAAGCTGCCTTCCAGCATGGTCTTGCAAAGTCCGTAGAAGACAAAAATCTAGTCTTCAGTGTCTTTCAACACACAAACATTCAGTAAACCACTCTGTCCTGAAAAATACAGCTAAATATTTTTAAGTGCTGTATTTATTTGCTAAAAAGGCTTTTTACATGCTGCTAGTAGAAACCAGAATCTATAGCATAAGGGAATTTAAACCAAAAAGTGGGAAATGTGGACTGGAGTCACACCTGAATATATAATGTAAATGAAGACATCTCCAACAGGACATTATCCTACTGCTGCTTCCTTTTTTTTCTTTTTGGTCAGGTTGGTATTATATTGATTGTCACATTACTCTTGAGGGGTTTTTGTTTTTCTTTTGTCCAGAAGCTTGTACAAGAAATTCATATGCATATTGCTCTGTTTAGATAAATTGGGCCTTCTTGGAGCTCACATATTTCCATTTGAAAAGCAGAATCTACATGTGGTCATTTTTAGAAGTTAAATTGTTAAAATAGTTAAAAACTTGTATCTCTAAAATGTTTGTTGATGATGCCCATATGGTATTAGGAAGGCTAATTAATCAGTTTAATAAACTGAAGGTGGCTCAGTAAATTTCTATCTAGTGCATTTTGTAAATACTACTACCATGATTTTACATTTCACTTGAATTGTTATAGAATGATTTGTTCCCCTGACATTCTTGTGAGAAGTACTAGCTCAGATGTGCTTATCAAGAGGGAAAGGTTAAATTAATGACTGATTCGTCAGTCTTTCACCCTTCATTAGTAGTGAATTAACTTCTTAAAGAAATGAAAGATCCTCTTGAGTTGTTCAATGTGTAAAATTCATTTTAAACACGCATAGGTCCTCATCTGTTTACAGCGTAATATGTTAATGGTGAAGTTAAAAAAGTATGTATCCTTCACAAATGGCCAATCATACTAAATTGCAAGACCTTCACTCTACCTGGCTCTTCAGTAAAAGCTAAAAACATGCACAGGTTACTAAAGTTGGTTTTAACAAGGAGGCACTCTATTTGGAGTAAACATTTGCTATGTTAGTAATGTATAAATAGGATACGGTATTTTTAATTAATTTATAGGACTTGCATTTTAGTGTTTCAGAAGGTGGCAGTGATAGGCCTAGAAATTATTACTGTGGTTTTACTTGCAAAGTACTGAAGAATAAGGGTTCTCATCTACTTCCATAATAAATGAGGAAAGAGTGCTTTCCATACAGAAAATATTTTTTACATCTATTCAAATAATTGAATAAATGCATGCTATCTCAGACAGTGCTCTTATAAATAAGAGCAGATCAAATAGTAGAGTAAGAGGTCTTAAAGGTATTTCTTACGTTTCCTTAAATGATACTGGTGACTCACTAGGTCATTCTTCTTTTGAATCAGTTTTGAACTGATGTTTCATAAAGTACTAGTGGGAAGTTAGTGTGGGAAGTGCTCTTTCAGATGAGACCATATGCGGCCATGAAAGTTTCCCCCGTTCTCTCTTCAAGAGTAAGATTCAGAGGTTTGGATTTTTGTTTTGCCTTGATTCATTTCATTCCACCTACTGCATCTAAAAATGACTACTGTAGTTTTAATTACAGTAGCCATTCCTTTATTTAAAAAATGAACAAAAACGAAGTCTTGATCAGTGTTTTCTCATGTCAGGTCCCTTGAATTGTATCCTTAACATTTTTGCAGTACTGTAAAATGGAACTGGAATCCATAATTCAGCCTACAAATTTTTTTTATTTCTTTAAGATTAGGAAGAGGTGCTGTCTTTTATTATTCTTATTAAATACATGTAGGCCATGCAACAGCCTTTGCTATATTTTAGATTACAGCAGGCTATGTAAAGGCATTTTTATTTTGTTTTTTCCAGTAAGGTTTGTTGCTACGATTAGATGGGGATTTTTTTGATAGAAATGTTTCTATCTGTATAATTTATACAGATACAGTGTGTGAAAAACAACACAAAGAACATGCTAATTATTCAATATTTTCCTTTTCTTTTAATTGGATCAAATATGCATATAACATTCCCCTAAGGCATCTGAATAGATAAAAGTACTGTGTGTAATGGCACACTTACCTGGTAAAAATTCAACTGCTCTGCATAGCAGTTTGTTCTGTTCAATACCATCTGGCAACTGCAAGAAAAAAAAAAAATGCCAGCTATATCTGCGGGTAACCTTCCTGTTACTTCACTAACACCATCCAGTATGTCATGGCTGAAATATTTTTCATGGTTAATTTATTGACAACACACAGAATACATGGAACATCTTTCAGAATGTTATTGTTGAAATAATTCTGATATCCTTGATTTGATAGCAGAATCATGAAATTCAGCTAATATGTCAGCCTTCATTCATATTATCATTGTGTTTAATGAAAAGGGGCTAAAAAGATGAGGCCTTTGGCATGGTTTCTATAATCCAAATATAGACATTGAAAAAGCAAGCAGCAAGTTTTTGGAAAGAGACTTGGAAGGAGCAATGAAACATTCAGAAAACCTGAAAAAATTTAGGTATATTTTAGGATCAGATGTTGTTAGGTTTATGCTGCTCCATCTGCTTCCATATTAGAGAAGCTGAAATGAGACAGGGAGGGGAAAAAAAATAAAATCTTTAAATGTTTATTGATATTTTCAATTGATGTGTATGTTGTATACTGACTAATTTTGATGAACATTCATGTATTCCAATTATACCAAGTCATGAGTTCACATGGGCAAACGTTTTGAATGGAAACTTATGACTATATGAAATTTTGAAATACAATTAAAAACCAAAAAACCACCATAGATCATTTTCTATATAAAGGTGAAGAAACCTATCAAATTGTTTTTCTTCATTTCAGGTTCAAGGTTAGGGTTAGGGGTTAGGGTGAGGGTTAGGGTGAGGGTTCAATGCACAGACCTGTTTGCTTAGTCAAGTAGTTGAGGAAATGAGAATTGGGGGAAATTGAGAGAATTGTGATGGGGTGAAAGGGAACATGGGAAAATGTTGGGAGTATAGTGGGAGGGAGAAATGGAACTTTCACAGAAAATGAGATTGCTTATACAGGAATTATGGCAGACATTGTGACTCCCAAAGAGCTTTAGGTCAGTTTGGTTTTTGGGCCCGATTCTCTAACTCTGTGTGGAAAGCGGCTGTCCTCACCTGTATATGGTACCACAAGCACAATCCACAAGCAAACAAGAAAGGTGGCTAGGAACAAGCATGTATACCGTGATTATTCAAAACTTTGAAGAAGCTTAGCCCTCTGTTAATATGTGCATGTGTCAGCATAGCAGGTACCTTTCAGTATCAGAGAGCGAGCTAAGCTGACAAATATCAGTGTAAACTAGCTTTGGACCTTGCTGCCTAAGTTCATTATAAAATCACGGTTTCAATCAATCTATTTCACTTTAATTCAGAACCTGGTGTCAACATACATAGCTCTAAGGTATAATGCCCTCTCTGTGGCTGGTAAGGGACTGACCCACAGACTAATTTAGTCATAGCACTGTACATCTCTTGATGCGTATGGAATCCCGTGGGATGACAAGAGAGCAGTGTCATGGACAAAAATGTAACTTTGTTTTGGTGACGACTGCAAGCTCCTAGAGTAAGAGAATTTGGATCACTCTCCGAAATCTCTTCTTCTTTGTTTTACCTTTAAAAAATAAAGCAATTCTGTGATAACTTGGTTCTTTTAAGAATGCCTTCACCACTGTGATTTAAATCGATTACACTGTCAGATCAGTGAATCATTTGTGTACTTCCCTAGCTACTGTTACGTATTAAAAGTCCAGCGATACTGAATTTAAATTGTGAAGTTTCTCACAAATGCAACATATTGTTCGGCAAGGAGTAAAGAATAAAGAAAATCGACACAGCTTGTCAGGACATGTTACAGCTCTGAACTGTATACCCTTCTTTGCCTAATGTGGGGGTTTTATGCATCCTTAATTGGAATGAAATGTTTATAACAAATATTTAATCAGGATTCAGTGATTAAATAGGCAAATTTAATTTTGCTGTCGTTATTTTTTCCTAGGTAATCAATGCAGATGTGATTTAATGACAAAGTCTAATTGAGTACTTTCATTTTGTGAAAAGAAAATTAAAAGGAGAATATTCACTTTTTAAATTAGAAGTAATGATGGAGGCACAGGACAATTCCTGGGGATTAATGACTATCTGAGAAAGCTTAAGGCTCAAGGCTTAGCCGTGGGCTGTTAACCTCAGGTGGTCATTAATTCTTCAAGCAATGCTCCATGCCCTGATCATTATTACAACTAAACAGTGATGGAGTAGCAAGTTTCAGCAATTAAACCATCAGCAATATTTTTAAATGCACATTTTTCTCTCCCACTTGGATATCTTGACACAAAGCAAAGAATGAATCAAACCATTGGTAGTATTCAGTCAAACCCTTGGTGTTTTTCTTAATTTGTAAGATCTATCATTGAGGACATGCCACATTATATGACTGCATTTGTTGAGCCACACATTGCTGTCCCAGCAGCTCTGCCCCACGCACGTTAAATATATGACTGGATGGATACGCCTCTAGGGAGCCTTGAAACTTAGACTAATTCTTATTCTGTCTTCCAAGAATGATGTAGATGCCACTGGCTTAGCTGGCGTCACCATTACAGTGTAAGTAGCATCCTCCTGTCTTCACTGCTCTACATGCTATTTTCCCCATTCTTCTGCAACTAAATATGTAGCTAAACCTTATTTTGCTAGGTTCTTTGAGGCTGCTGGGTGGCCTCATTAGTCAAAGGAGAAGCAAGACAGAATCCCCTACAACCTAAAGCTAGAACTTGTTAAAAACAGTCTATAAGCCTGTACCAGCATATTACTGGTTTGGTATGGCTTTTGTGATAAGGCTTCACACAGCAATTTCGGATGATCTGCGGCTGGAGATCTACTCTGTTCTGTGAAGAGGCAAATGATTTCATACTATTGCTTTCAGTCTGAGTTCTAGCCATGTTAGGCTAAATTTTCCTGTAACTAGCATTACATTTATACATACTATATACTTGATTCACATACAGAGAGTCTACAAATACCCCCAAGTCTTGGCAAAACATGCAGTCTTCTCTAAAGTCAGTCAATAAGTGGTTCAGAAACAACTGTTGAAATGATTCAGAATTTTGCTGCTGAAACATTTCAGCCTATGAGTCAAGGCCAGATTAACAGACAAAAGCAGCTAATCCAGAAATCAGCAGTTTATGCATGACTGGAGCAAACAGACTAATGAAGCGTGTAGAGGTAGGTAGGTCTCAGTAAGATGTTAATAACATATCTGCAAAGAGGTGAGCCAGTCATGGTGAGCCACTGCCTAGACCGACTTCAGGTGAGAAAAGGACCAAGAATTGCTGGAAGCATATCCTAATTAGCAAAATCATTATCATGGTGTCATTGTGGGCATAGATAGCACATACAGCTTAGGTAGCACACCGGAGCAATTTTGGTGTCATCTGCTGGTTTGAAGTGCAGCATGTATGAGAACGTATGGCCTGCAGAATAGGCATATGAATGTTAAAGTGTATTATGTTTCTTGTTTTACATAATTTTGAGTTTTAACTTACTAGTTTCATTTACATTAATACAAATGTGAGTATAATAGAATAAATTATTTTTGAATTAATGTAAAACAATAAAAACTCCAGGGCAGCTTTGATTATTTAAGTTGATTATAATAGTTAAATGTTGACAGGATAATGCATTCACCATTTATTCCACTGAATAATAAATCTTTTGTTGCAGTTCTCTGCTTGTCAAAATAGTGTGCTCTATTTTAAAATAGTCTCTACTGAATCATGTATTTGTGGTTGTGATCTCCCATAGCTGCTCCAAGGAGGAATAAATTGTATGCTTGCACATTTTGCCAGTCCATCAGCATGTTGGCATCGTGTACAACGTAAGCATTAATGGCAGCAAAGTTAGAATTATGGTTGCTACTAACCCCCCTGACTACATGGTCCATCTTTGTTCCATGCCAGTCATAATACTTGGAAGTTAGGATTATAAGAAAAAATTTCTTCCTGAACTAGTGTTTAATAGAATTTTTCTCTTTATGATCTTCCAGCAGAGACATTAGTGGGAAAATAACAGCTGCCCTTTAGTGATGACTATGGAGATCCCAGCGTACTGGGCTTGGGGGGAAGGGGAAGAACTCCATGTATGTGTATCTGTGGCGATAAAAGTGTGGTTTAAACTGAGAAATAAGCCTAAACCTACTTCTGATCCATCTATTTCACAGGTATTTTCACAGATTTTTTATCTCATACCCCATATGACCTTTTTCATATGGGTAGCATAGCCTGGTATGGGCGGCAGGTCTGAGCATAATTTCTTCAATCTCTTTGCAATAAATGACAAGATATTCAAGGCCTCATTTATGTGTTGGAGTTCAGGTAAAGTACTGCTGCTTACCTAGCTGTTGCCTAAAAATGGAGGCAACTTCCAAATAGTCCCTTGGATGGTGTGTGAAAAGAATGTCTTGCAGATCACTTGTGATTTTGAAAGATTATAGCGTTAGTTTGCAGCCACAATGGACTAGATATCTCTGATAGTTTCTGGCTAAGTGTTTGAAAATTACTGTAAAATAACAAAATGTATCAGATATGCCTATAACATGAAAACAATAAACATATTAAAGTTCAATTCCTCACTGTTGAACCCTGAATGTTTGAATTTCACAAGAGGTCTTCTTTTTTCTTTTTGTAAGTGAAATCTTATTTACCAAAACATATTTCAATTACCAAAAGCTTTGATTTGTATATTTTAAAATTTTTGCTGGATTGATGTCTCTGTGGTAGTATTTCCTTTTTCTCCACAGTGTTTGATAGTCTAGCCAAGCAGAACATCTGATACTCGATCAATTTTTTTTAGGGAAGTGAGGGTGGTAACAAAGAAATTCGGGGTTTCTAGCTCTTTCAAATTCCCGAGTTTCAGAAGTACAGAAGGCTGTCCTCCAGAAATGAAGCCATATAAGGGGAATTAAATAAGCCTCCACTGCCTTCCTCCTCTTTCATTCTGTGAACTTTTGAGAAATCATCGTGGTCATCCAAGCTCATGCTAAGTCACACAGTGATTAAGACTGGTTTGGATGCTGCTATCAGTTCTTAGACTTCCAGTAAAGTGTATTTTCTTAGCCAGTTATCTCTGCTTATATATTTAAAGTTTTGCTCTTCTTTCCTAGAGTTCAGTAGGTTTTAACAGTAGTTTAGACCTGTGTATTGGTGCTTCTCATAAGATTTATTTTTATGTTTGTGATTACAGTTAAAATGATTACATTTCTGTAGATGGCCTGTGACACTCAGGCTCAGACTTACACAAGTGTCAGGCTTGATGGCTGTGGAATATTTTCTCTGATTAAATTAAAATATTGTAGCAAAGAAAGGGTTGGTTTTTTTTCCTCTTTAAACCTATGATTTAATCCTACTTTGTTTGAAATTTTTAAAAAGTTGTTTCCCAACAATAGGGAAGCATATATTTTATATTTTACATTATAATTTAAAAGTAGTTCATTTAAAATAAGTATTCAGTTTTATAAATTTCTGAAATAAAGTATAACAAATAAAATTCATTTTTACAATTATTAAAAGAAAGGGAGAAAGAATTGCTATGTGTGTTGATCTGTCCCTCAGTATTATCAACAAGTGCTTAATTTTTAAAATGTCCACAAGACTTCTGGTGCTGTAAATGAACTTTATTACACAAATAGACCAAAATCCACCAGGGAGCACATTCAGGTTAATACTTGGAGGAAAGACCTTAATGCATCTCTGTACGGCAGAGATATGCATTATTTTCTTTCCTGAAGAGTACATAATAGAACCTTTCATCAAGCTGGCTTTGCTCTTATAGCCACAAGTTTGCCACCTTTCACAGCTCTCATTCAAGGAAAAAAACCAACCTTTATTGGTTTGATTCTTGTCTATTATCTTGATTCAAAGTCTGCTAACAACAAGAGAAGGTCTATTATTAGTTTAAATGAGTTGAGCTGGCCTGCATCACTGCAGGTATCCAGCAGCTTCTGTGGGTTTGTGTGTCAGACGTCGTTCACAAGCAGAAAAATCTGAGTCATGGTAGTTTACTGAGTGCTGGTGAGGGCCGGTATAGAACATACAGTAGAACCGAGGAGCTTCCACACGTACAGTGTGTCAGCAGTGCAGCTAAGGTGTCCGGCTGTCTGCGGCTGCGGGTACACAGATGCGGTTTTCATCTTGTTAGCACGGAGTAACTACAGAGGTGGCAGAGGCGTTGGCTGAGGAGCTGTTGTGAATCCTTTTCCAGTGCCAGGGGCCAGCTTGTGCAGCTGCGACTACTGTTGGCAGCTAGGTAAAAAGTGGCTTCATTTTGTCATCAAAAACTTTTCAACAGTTGGAACTGGAAAAAGAGTAATTCCAAAGATTAGTTTACTGAAAGCATATAATAGCAAGCAATAAATCCTAGACAGATTTGATGAAATAATTTCCTACAAGTGTGGGAAGTAACCTAAATAAGGGACTGGGAGTAACACTCTGTGGCCTGTTCTGCCTAACACGCTGACAAGTCACTTCTATGCATCAGTTTGCTTCTAGAATAATTGGTATTGACTGTCTTAATTAAATTCATTAGCTAAATTGAGCAGAGGTCACTTTATAATAACTGATGGAAATTCTCTACTTTTCATTTCATTTATCATTCTATTACAGAATAAAGATCAGATGTGGGAAGGAGAAGGCAAAGGAATTCAAATGCTCCAAGTTCCTCACAGTGTTTCCAGTTGCAGCTGGCAGAGATATATTGACTTCAACTTGTTTTGACTCAACAAAAAAAGTGAGTTGCATAACCAATGAATACACCTGTGTCCAAGAATCATCAGTTAAGACTCATGAATGCCAATCCATAAGATTAGAATCTGACTTTAAGCTATTGTTCATGATATTAAGACTGAAGAGATGTGTTTTCCCTTAGATAATGGACCCAAACAGGGGCGATAGCAAAGTAGTGTGTGAGACATTATCTGAGTTCAGTTTATACTATTCTGTAGATAGGTGGAAGTGTAAGGCTATAACTTCGTGACTCCTTATCTCTTACAGGGTTTCAAGTAGCAACATGTGAGTTTGACTTTCTCTGTTTTACACACTGGGATTGTAAGAAGTGACAATATGTTTAGTGTTTATAAATGCAGAACGTAGTTCCCAACACGAGCTTTTCCTTCCCTGAGGCAGCTCTGCCTCCTCTGTTTCCTTCTTTATCCTGTACAAGGATATTTCTGTGCTCCATGCAAAACAATTCCTTTATATTGGAGAGTTAAAAGTAATACTAAATTCTGTGTGATCATATGAAGTAAAAATTAAAGCTTTTGCCCATAATATTTTGTTACCATTGTGAGTTTAGTCATTGCTGAGCCTATAAATGAGCAGAAATCTTAATCAGAAAATCTAGTTGACCTATAGGGTATTTTGACATGATTAATATTCAGGCACTTGAAAGATGAAATCATAGAGTGGATTATTTTGGGGAGAGCTCACTGGAGTTTATATATAGTGAAATTCTAGACTGTGACCATTCATAATAAGCAATGCCCTTTCTGTAAGAGACTATCTCAACTCATAGTGAAAGATTCAGAACACATTCCTCCTCCTTCTCCTTTATGGGTCATCTATATCTTCATTAAAATATGGATTAAGATTCTTATCCTCCTTCTTTATCTCCATTAAACCACTATCACTTAAGACAAATTTTGTCCCCCTGGTTGGTTTTCAGTGTTATTGGGCTTTTCTGGTGTAGAGGACTGTATGAAATTTTCAGCTTTCAACTTTTCATCCAGATAGTTGTTTGGAAAATCCTGTGATGCTTTTTGTGCAGAGAAACCAAGATTTTTTTTTTTTTCTTTTTTACTTTTTCTACCTCTACAGTATAATAATGATCTTTTCCCCTGACCACTGATCTCTTCCTAAGAAATTAAAAATGTATAAGATATTAGACCATTGTGTTGGTTTTGGGATAATTTTCTCCATACTAGCTGGTATGGGGCTATGTTTTGGATTTGTGCTGCAGTGTTGGTAACACAGGGCTGTTTCCGATCCTGCTGAGCGGAGCTTACACAGAGGTCGAGGCCTCTCCTGCCTCTCAGCCCACCCACCAGCGAGTGGCTGGGGGTGCCCAGGCGGCTGGCAGGGGACACAGGACAGGACAGCTGAGACCAGCTGAGCACAGGCATCTCCCAGACCGTATGGTGTCCTGCTCAGCAGGTAAAGCTGGGGAAGAAGGAGGAAGGGGGGGACGTACGGAGGGATGGTGTTTGTCTTCCCAAGTGAGTGTAACGTGCGATGGAGTCCAGCTCTCCTGGAGATGGCTGAGCACCTGCCTGCCGGTGGGAAGTGGTGAACGAATTCCTGGTTGTGCTTTGCTTGCCTGTATGGCTTTTGCTTTACCTGTTAAATTGTCTTTATCTCATCCCACGAGTTTTCTCACTTTTACTCTTTGGATTCTTTCCCCCGTGCTGCTGAGGGGGAGTGAGCGAGTGTCTGGGTGGTGCTTAGTTGCTGGCTGGGGTTAAACCGCAACAGCCGTTCATTCAGTTGGCTTTTTTCTGTGTGGTTTCTTAGCAAAGAAGGCATTTCTTCCTGCACTAGATGTGGAATGTACTTCATACTGTGTGTTTCAGCCAGCAGTTTAAACATACCTTTTGATGGGTAAAACATGAGTGGCGTTCTCACTGGCCCATCTGCTAAAGTATTTTTGAAGTGCTGTAGCACAAGCCATAATATTTATGAATTTTGTATTCATTTGGATAGTGACAACATTTTTAACTTTAGCTGTTATTTTGTTTCTGGTTTTATTGCCATAAAGATGAAATACTTCAGAAAGGAAAACATACTGGAGCCTAATTCCACAGAAAAAGGTGAAATTTTGCATTGAAGCAATTGTTTGGTTTTTTTTTTTCTCCTTTGTATTTTCCTATCAAGAAACCCCATATGCCCTGAAAAGTTTGGGAGCAATGTTTGTATCTTTGGAAGCATAAAGCTTAAGTCTGCCCAGTTGAGTCGTCAGAGTTGAGAGTAAACGCACAAAAACTAATACAGCTCCAGCAGCGTGCAGATACAGCAGTATGTAACTAATGTAAGAGAGCTTTGAAGCTGGGCTTACTGGTAGTGGTCATTCTCTTCAAATTAGTTTATAGGCAGTGCCAGGTGAGATTGTTGAAAATCAAACGGGCATCCAGCATGATGAATATTTTACTGAGCCAAATATTCATAATGTAAACCAAAGTTATTCTAGCTCTCACACCATGCATCCAAAATAAGTATAATGCAACCAAACCTGTCTGAATAAATGCAGCAGAATGTGATTAAAAGTACAGTAATCAGTAGGTTATTTAGCTCTCATTAATTTTATTTTTTTCTCTCGTCATATTCTGTTTAATATGCCTTCAGGTGGTTCTTAGCAAAACGTATTTTTATTTTTTAAGCACGCTCTCTTCAGCTTGCATCATGCACTACAGTTTATGCATATATGAATGCAGAAATTAACGTAACCTCTTCGTACATTTAGCAGATTATATCTACCCCATTAGTCTCTGTTATGTAATGGTTCCTCACATGTCTGCTGTGCTGACCTCATCTATCAGTGGGCCCACAGTGGAAAAGATTCTCTGTTTCCAGTAATATAAATTACTCTTTAGCCCAGGTGATGCCTTCAGGTTGATAGAACAGTGTTATTCAAGAGTGAGGTTACTTGTGTTCAGACATATTTTTAGTATATAACATCCCAGTCCTACACCAGGTCTAACAAGACAGGAACACGGAGTCCCTAGGGTCCAACAGCAGGATGAGCGTGTAATTATAATCAAAATCGGCAGTTTTGAACATTAATGATTAGAAAATTAGTGGCTAATTCATTCAAGCTTCATTCATGTTTTGCACCTAGCAGATACATTAAAGGCAAGTTAGAAAATTAGTTCTGAAACAAAAAATATTTTCAGGACCTTTATATTCAGCATGCTAAAATAAAAATTAGTTTACATCAAATATCTTAGTGAGCTAAATAGGTTCTGAGGATTGCAAAAAAGTATATATAAAGATGTGGAATTGTCATGTCCATTTTCTTCCAATTTGGTTTAAATATATTCAAATGAGCACTCAACATGAAACATTATTATAGAGTAACGTGTTCTCTTTGTGTCATTAATGTGCATCGCTGTCCTTTGTAGTTCGATGGTTCTTAGGATAATGGAATGTTTTTTCCTGCAATTTCAACAGTTTGAATAATTTTTAGATACATTTCAGCTGCTTGTATGACAAACTAGAAGTATGATTGTGAAACAAATGCTGTAAGCTCTGTGATTCTGTTCTGTCTCAGGAACTATGAGGTAAAATATACTCAGTGGACAAATAACAGTTTTCCATGCGATGAATAGCTAACTATTTCTGAAATTATCATTATTTTCTTCAGTTTAATGTTATTTAGCTGTATGCAGTGTTTTAATTATCTGTGCTAAAGACTAGACGGTTGGTTTAGTCAGTATTTTGTGAAGTTACTGTAATATGTGAAATTTGTTTAATTTGGACAAGGTCTTGTCTTTTTTTCTCCTTAAGCTTAAATTCAAATTTCCCTATAAATTCAAATCTCTACTCTTACATAATGGCTACTAGACATATCACACCACTCTTTGGAGGTAACCATGGCATCCATGTATTAAAAAAGTGTCAACTGATTATTCTTTTTCTTCTTCATCCCACTTTAACTCCTTATATGTTGGTTTATAAACAGAACATACACTGTCCTATGCCCTGTACATATCCTTTTACTGTCCTGGGGACCTGTGGCACCTTCAGGCACTAATATATGTGAGTAAATTTCAGAGGGGCTGCTTTGTGAAAGAGTTGGAATAAGAGGTCCTATTTGGTGTAGTACCAATAACTTGCAGTTTTTTGCATTTGGGTCATCTTTTTCCAGAGAGGAAAATGACTTCTTTAGAGCAAATCACAGCAAGCACCATCACACAACAGTGACAAACACCCTCCCCAGGCAGTGCCTCTGATTAGTGTCAGACCCATTCCAACCTGCGTCTCACTCCTACTGTGCTTCTTTAGGCACTGTTCAAAGTCAGATTTAGCTGATTAATGCCAACATAACTGACTAAAGTTTCTCATAGTTCAAATCCTGTCAGTAGTATGGATCTCATGCATCAGCTTAGCTATGAGTAGCAGTGAATTAAAAGCTAAGAACTGTGCCTGCTCTCCAACCCTAACTTCTTAGCCAGCAGAAACAATTCCAAACTGAAATAAGAAAGCTGTTTTTATACAAAAAATGTCATACAACATTTTGTGATTTGGAATTCACAATGTTATTTTTTCCACTTTGAGAATTAAAGAATACTTACAATAAACATTTTCAGCCAATACAGGAAGAGGATGAGAGCAAATCCTCAGATCATGTGATTCCATTGAGAGGAGAATTAGGGATTATTTTAGCATTTCTCACAAGTTCTTACTTTTATTACTATCATGCCTGGTTCTTCTTCTCTGCTGACACATCTGGCACCTCTTACTTTTTCTGGCATCAACAGCTGACTCAGTGTACATAAGAAGCCCGCAACTGTCTCATGTCCCCTTATAGATTATGAATCCTAAACCAAGGCTGCTTCACGTCAGAGAGGGATTTATAAACTAAGTCCTAGGAAATTAATTTTAGGGAATGTCTAGTATGACTCAAGTCCTGTTGTGGAATCAGCTGAAACAAAACATGCTGGTACCTAGTCCTACATTTGAATAATTAGTGATAGTTTTTAATAGCTGTTTTTTATAGTTTATGGTTGATTGTGCACTATGATAATGACTTCTTGTGTCTTGTATACTTCTTCCTATTTGAAGCGCATCATTCAATATAGTATCTATATGACTTTAAGATGTTCTTTAAAATGGAATATTCTACAGCAGTCAGTCCATGTATTTATTACTGTTTGCAAGGATCAAAAACTTGAGAAAATAATATTGCAAATATATCTAGATTACTGTCTCAAGTATTTTAAGCATATTGTAAACCTGAGATAGAAAGAGCTAGTAAGCCAGCTGACAAAATCTCCATTTTTCTATTGACACTGTGAAAAACATAGAGAGAACTACAAATTAAGTATATTATCAGGTAATCCATAACCAGATACCATTGTAACAACAGGCATGTCCTTTTTGTGGTGTTCGTGATAAAGCAGTATGGACAATCAGTTCACTTCTTTAAAAAGGAACACCATAACGAAGAGATAAAACCCAGTGCTGTTTAATATTATCTTTACAGTGTATTACATTGTGGTATTGGATTTGTTTTTTTGGGTTGGGTTGTTTTGGTTTTATTTGCAAGTGAAGATTTTGTAATTTGCAGAATAAACTTGGCAGGCAAAGGCAATGTTAAGGTTTTTCAGACAAGACAAGCATTGTTTCAACAGGTATGTTGGTATGTATGGCCCTTAAAAAAAAACAAAAAAAAAACCAGGAAAAATTGGTACATTCAGGAAAATTGATGAGATGATCCATAGCAGACTTTTGCAAATTCTTTTAAAAAAGCAAAATAGTAAGGGTGGTGTTGATGTCATGGATTGTGCCTGAGCTGTCCGGGCTTGGTGATGCTGTATAAAATACCTTCCCTTTCCTTCCGTTATTTCATTTATTTATATGGTCATTTGCACTATGAGAGCATTAGAGGCAGTTACAGAGGGCAAATCTTCAACATTATTTTCTCATTCTGTCTTTTCAATAATATTGAAAGTTTTATTGGGAAATAAATAATGGTGGCTTAGTAATTTGTGCCCAGTATAACATGATAAAATGCTTTTATATTAAGGATTTAAAGGAAAAACATTTTGTATCCAGTCTAATATTTATTTCACTGTTCTGTTCTCTTTGGAAGTACGAAGAGATCATTTCGTCTCACCTATGCTTCACAAACTTTTAATGTCACCTAATTACCATGAACTTGATACTATAATACAACTGGCTTTAAAAAAATCATCCAACGGCCAAAGAAAGAAACCTGGGCACCACCAATTCATGGGCAGAGAACTCAGAAGATTACTTACACCATATAAAAGAACACCACGATGGATTTTTAATCCATTTTAGTTATGGACAAGTTCTCAAGGTTTTTTTTTATACCCATGCTTATCATCTGGATTTTAGCTTGATTAAAATATTTTTCACTAATTTATCACCTGGAAATTTGCAAGGACAAAGTAGCTCATTCTATCCAGTTAAAACAGGCAATTAAAAGGAATTGTTACTATGGTCATGTCACACGATGAAATTCAAAACAGATGTCCTCACATACTCAAGGAGTAAAAGGTACTACAGCCACACTGGCCAGCCTGAGGTAATTAGTTTTTGCCAAAAGTGCACTTGTAATGGGTTTGGTTGTGCTGCTTCCAGGATGTTTGCAGCTATTCTTTACCGCCTCGTGTGGGAGTATCAGTTCAGCTGGCACCTGATGACAAGTCTCTTCTCTGTGATCTGTTAGTGGTTCTCCCAGTGAACACAGGGTTTAGAGTCCTAAAGAGAGATTTTAGTGCTGTGGCAGTTTAATCACTCTCAGTGCATATTTTATTAACAAAAAGAGGTTTGGGTCCTTCTGAAAACAAACCTTATGTGATTGTGCTTTTTGTGTAGCTCGGTGCTTTCTGATAGAGGCACTTGAATTTGATATGTAATTTCAACCAGGAGACAAACCTGAGAGGGGGTCAAGGATAAAAATTGGAGGCTAGGTTTTCACAGACTTAAAAAGATTTAGCCACAAATAGTGCATAGCTTCTTACAGGAAAATCAGCATTCTCACAGGAAGACCAGTGCTTTTTTAGGCAACTAGCCACTTGTTCATGCTCTCTAGTTCACTTGAGAGAGTGGGTAACAGCATGTTTTCTTCAGTCTTGTATAGAGATGTGGGTCTCCATGGTTTCCCATTTTGTATGTCCAGGAAGGAATTGATACAGGACTTGCTTAGTGCCTTGGACTTTCCTTGATGCTCCCCCAAAGCTGTCCTTCCTGCACCGCACAGTGACAGTGGCTGCAGGTTTCCAGTCTCACCTGCTCTTGCCTATGGGAGAAAGACTAGGCTGATCCTGACTTAGAAGACAAGAATATATATGTCTGCCTGTCATCCTTATTTCCTCCTTCATCTTTCCTTGTCCTTTTCCTAAGAGCTAAGCAACTTACTGACCTTGCTTAGCAAAAGTTGTGTCCAATTTCCACTGAAATTAGTGACACAGTTCCTCCTAGCTTCTATGGGAGTAGTAGCAGGTTGCAAGTTACTGACTGCTTTCTGAGGTTATGGCCATAATCTGTGGAAATTGGCACACTTCTAATAACTTCAGTGGAGCATTGTTGACTTGTAAGTGTTGGTCTGAAATCATCACATTTTAATGCCTTTAAATTAAAAGAAAAATGAAATTGTAATAGCACAAGGATTCATCAAAGTAAAATGGAAAAGAAACTTTTGAGAGAGATTTTTTAACATAGAATTAATGCTTCAGGTATCACATGAAGCAAATTCCCATCTAGCACCTAGCTGCCTTGAAGTCAGCTTCAAGGCAGAGATTAAATCCCGCATGAAGAGACACCTGGCTTTTCCTGTGCATCTCCATGGTCACGTTCTTCTGAATTAAGGTCTGAGCTTATTGCAGGTGAATTGAGCATTCATTCCTTTCAGAGTAGTGCTCTGATTGGTACCAATGGCTTTCAGAGAGGCCAGCAATGAGCAAAAATGGTGTTCAGCCTGGCACCAGCCTTTCTCTTCATTAGATCAGTGCAAGGCAGCTTGGCGAGATATAATGCTCAACAGAACAAAAATGTGTATAGGATGACACCATCGCATCACTTCTAAAGAACAGGTATTCCAAATGTGCCAAACAGAATTCTGACACCAACTTAGCTTTTTGACAAAGCCTGTTTCGGTATAGAGTTTCCTCTCCAATATGTTCGTTCTCACCTCTGCCGTCTTTCCACCTTGGACACAGTCGCTTGTTCAGGGATTTTCTCCCTTTTCCTTGCTGCAAAAGCTCTTAAAGTATATAACGCTTCAAACTTAATTTTTAAGTGATAGTCACCATTTTTCAGCACGTTATTCTACCAAATTAGCAACAATGCTTCACAGTAGTTATCAGACAGTAGTTACTTTCAAAACAGAATGATGATCATTAGAAGTATGTCAAGTATACAGTATCACAGTTGGTAAACATTGATAAAATCTGAGGATTAACTCGAACAATTTAAGATTAAAGTTACCAGTCTGACGTGTTTATCTTCCATGTTTGGTATCTTAAATAAGAGTCACTGCAGATGGTGCTAGCCTCCCTTGGAGAGTTTAAGATACCATTTTACTTATTGTAGCAGTTAGCTAGTCCTTGGAGGTCAGAAATAGGTAATCCTCGCTTTCTGTTTAATCTGTACAAAGATGTGTAAAGCTACATGACAGTTTTACAGAGAAGTTTAAATATGGTAAGTATGATTGTCTTACTGACCACAAAGTTGAAGTGTGGTTAGTGTCATGTGGAAATCATGCCTCCTTCATTCGAAACTGAGTTTAAAAAGAGAAAAGGTTATCAAATGAAAGATAATTCCAGAAGGAAAATACACCTCCAACGGCTACCAGCAATAAAAAAATGTCTTATAAGTATTTTAGGAAATTCAGAAATATTAGCTGCTGAAGGAGTCTGTAACAGAACATGGGACTGTGGATAGAGCAATCATTCATCATTTAACATCTGAATCATTTCTTGCTGACTAAAGACAAATACATATCAGAGAAGTCAAATAATCCTTTACAGTTATTATATATGATTCATGAATTCCAGATATTATACAAATGCATCATTAATCTAAAAGGAAGTAGTGTTTGTCAAAATAGCATTTAAACAGTGTTTTAAATAGCATTTTAAATTATTTTCAAAGTAATTGTGAATTTTTTTGCAATATGTTTACATATTCACAACCACCCTTTCAGACAATAGCAGGATTTTTGTAATGTAACTGCCATACAAATATTTGGAATCTTGTCTGCACTTTACTATATGTTTACATTTCTCCTGTGGAATATAAAACATGCAATCAGCTATCAAAGAGGAACAAATTTTATAATTAAAAGTCTGAAGGAACTAACATTAAAACCTTTTTTTGGCATCTGTACTTACCCTTAGTTTATTCCATGCCTATATATTCAGAGGTTTAGACTGAAGATACATGATATATGAGCAAGACGTTTTAGACGTTTGCAAAAATGTAGTTGCTGATGATACAGAAGGAGTTAAGTTCATCTCTGAGGTCTGCAATTGTTTTGTTTGCTCATGAAAGCAAGAGAAGGTTTTGGCACTTTGTCACCGATGAGCTCCTCACAGCTGACCCTGCTTTCAGCAGGAAGCAGCACTAGACTATCTACGGAGGTCACGTCCAACCTGAATTTTCCTCTGATCTTTTTGGTACCTAGTTAGGAGTGAAGGAAAGAGAGTCTGGGATGAAATGTGAAGCTGTTTTATATCCTTAAGTGTCCTAAGAGGGTTTTTTGTGTGTTTTAGAAACTTTGGATATCATTCATGGAGACAATTTTTGCATGTAGAAAATAATTCAGGTAGTTATGTGAGAGACAGCTTTGACCTTGAGGTTTGTTCATCTTGTGTGAAAGAGCAAAAGTAGTTAATTGTCAAGCAATTGTCAAGGTGACAAAAGTGTTTGTTAGGATTTATAGTGAAGTGTTATGTAATCTAGTCATAAGGAATATTTATTTTCTAGCTGGGGAAGTATGAAGCATAGAAATTGGAGCACATGCATCCTGACTTGGTCTTAGTCCCTGCTTTTGAAGAACACATATGCTATGATGAAATACAGCAGTAGGAGGATTGCACTATATTAAATGTGCTTTTGCTGATAGAGAAACACTGTTTGACCAGACTTTGGAATTATTTTGATACCCATTCGTAGTAATTTCAAAGAATGCCATAGAAATTTTGGGGATTTGTTACTGTCACCAGACCTGAATGTAGTAAAGTGAATCTCTGATGTGATATCTAATATTACACTTCTGGGTTAGCAAAACTTCCAGCTTGGCACCCAAATACATCAGTATCTTTGTGTTCACAAAAGTCAATCTGGAGGTTTCTTTCCTTCTTTTGTTGAAAGGAAGTAGGATCCTACTACACTAGGAACTAGACTGGAAGTCAGGACTCCCCGGCTTGTGTCACAGACTCCCTGTGTGGCCCTGGACAAGTCATTTGATTCCCACCACTGCTGTTTTCCATTGAAACTGGAAATGTTGCTTTTCTGTTTCAAATAGTAGTTTAAGAAAGTACGTATTAATCAGGTTTGAGATATTAAGATGTAATGCTGATAGGTGACTATAAAGTAGTGAACACATTCTTATTGAAAGTTGAGTTTTGTATGTAAATTACTTAATTCCTTTATGAATTCTCTATTCGAAAGGAATCCAACAAAAAATTTCTCGTCTTGAGCCTAAAAATGTTCATGACTTGGCAGCAGGAATACCTTTAGCCTTAAATCTACCTGTTGAGTTCATGGTATGTCTAAAACTAGGTTAATTTCAGGAAACAAATCGTGATACTGCTGGTTGAGAGTTCATCTGTCATCATCTTCTCTCAAATGAAGGTTCTCAGATAATGCTTCTATTGTGAAGTAAATAGGCAATACTTATCCTGTTAGCTGCATTATTAACACAAGTAATATATACGGTATGGCTTGTATCATTAATACTATATTAATTGTATTATAAGCATTATAGCTTCTGGGTCTCTCAGTGGCTCAAGCTGGAGAAAACTAAAGAAATCCCTGACTCAGTGGTGCCAATAAAAAGTTTATATTATATTCTGATGTAGAGATTTATGAATATCTCAATTTTTTGGTGACTTTTAAGAACTCTTCTCCAATACTCCTTTATCTGCTTATCTGGCAGAGGCTTGTAAGTGAGACTTGCAGGCATTGAAATTTGCTTAGCAATTTGCCGAAGCCATAGTTTTTCCATTGCTTTCCTGCTGTGCTTGAAATTCACCCATTTGTGTTTAAGTATGACAATATGAAACAAGCAGAAATAACCACTATTTGTTTTATCAGGTCTCTGGGACAAATTTGTCAGCCTTCCATCAAGCAAGACTTGCATTGTCCTCAACAGGATTTCTGTGATGACAGGACTGCTGCATTTAGTGCTTTGAGTTTTTAAATCTTACACACTCTGTGCCTGAGTATTGACAAATGCAGTACTCTAACACCCTATTTATTTTTTGTTGAAACTAGAAGCTTGCTTTCCCTCCCTCTTCTTGATTCTTGTTGATGTCAGATGAATTTACATGGATGATTGCTTCCTTAGCATGCTTATCTATCACCATAACTGTGAGATATCACCATCAGTGCAAACCAGAAGAGATCACCCAAATACTGCTATTTATTTAAAGGGCACATTAACCTTCAAAATCTGATTTATTCTTTATTTACACATCCATGGACTTCCATGCGTTTGTAGCGGTTTTTATATACACTTTCCTATGAAGCAGGTGACTTCAGTTCTCATGCCTCATTTTTCTGGGTATCTGAATCTTGTTGCTGCTATATCAAGCCTGCTGAATTTCTGGTTTTGTAGGGAGAAGTTCAACCAAAGCATAAAAGTCTATGTTTGGTTATATTAAATATTTGAAACATTTTTGTGATTGAGATTTCCTGGGAAATTAGGAAACAGTTATGTGATGTCAGAATTTTTTTTCCTATTTGCTTAATTTCTTGGGAGTTTTTTTGTTTGCTTATGTTCTTCCTCCTTGTGCACACAGTGTATCACTTACCTGTAACTGAATCCTGCAGTTTATCTGGTTCTGATAAAGCTTCTGCCCAGTGTGGTGTTGTCAGATGGTCCGTAGTAGGTTCCTGTTTGACTGATTCGATGAGAGGTCACCTGAGCACCATTATCTGTGCAGAAATTGCTTATCATGATCATTGCTGTTCTAGTAGGAATTCTCCTTATTGCTCCCTCCCTCACTGACACAGTATGATGGCACTCTGTAGTCCCTCTGAGTCAGCTGTCATCTCCTGTTTATCATTCCTCTTCAAATAGGTCTGTGCATTTGACTGGTGCACATTCCCGTGGGATATGAATAAGCTTCAGAACCTTCATGGGACCAAGAAGTCTGATCCGTGTGCATGTTCATTCTGAGTGTTCTTCATATTGTCATCTGAGTTTAAAATTTCCAGGTTAAGTAAGTTTGTTCATGCTGTTGAGGTTTGTTTCTACTTATGTCTCTTCAAAGGCTAAGTAGGTATACAAGCAAAATGAAGTACAGCAGAATAAAGAGTGCCCTTCAGATTTTTTTAACTATGTAAAATTCACAAAAGTCTTAATGGCGACAGTTTGAAAGGAATTTTAATTATCCAACTCTCATTTGAGACTTTGAAAAATCTTCCTGCTATCTTTAACCATTATAATAATTCTTAAATCACATGTTCCTCCCCCACTTCCTGGAGGCAGTCAGCACACCAAACAGTTGAAAACAGTTTCAGATATAATGACAACATCATTACAAGCTGACCCAATCAGCACCTGTTTTGGCATCCTCTTCACGAGTCATCTTGAAAAGCTACAGTACTCTATTGAATAGTAACCAGAGAAGCTGGTCAAGGAACAACAATTTTAGTGACAACACTGAGGTTTCTGTTTTTTTTTTCTTCCATGATAAAACATTCTGAATGCTTCCATGTATCTGAAATAGAATTAATTGAAAAATCTAGATTTTCAGCTTAGGGCTCCTTTGTATATCAATTGAAAAAAGACTGCACCCTGGACCAGTTAATGGCTATTGTTTTATGGTACTCTCCTGTTTGGCTGAAAAAATGTTATTCAGTTTAAAAACCTTTAGCTGAAACCACTTTGACCAGCTCTTAAAGGTAATGCCTTTACCATCTATTTTAATTTTAATAGCCTTTACACGATATGTGAAGAAAAGGGTTATCCTCTAAACGAAGAGCCCAATCTAATCATAATGGTAGACTAGATTCAAAACAAAGACTAGTAAGACCATAACTGTCCACAGTAAAACTATACGTTGAAGCTTTTTACAAGCCAGTGCTCAAACCAAATGTTTAGTGTTATGTGCTTTTTCCCAATGAATTCATGCACACATCTGACTTGACTCAAAGCTCTGGACCTGGAACTGGATATTCAGAGGAAGCAAGTCTTTCCTTCAAAAAAAATATCTTGAGGGTTGAAGTTTTAACTAAACTGTATTAAGAATGTTAGTGGCTAGAATGTTTTCATGTGCTGTGAGGCTAAACTCTTTCATTTGCTTAATGGGGTTTTCTTGTTCTCTCACATCCTAAAACAGAGTCCAAATTTCCATGATAGACAGTAATCCAGGCAGGACATCACCAAGATTTTCCAGAGAAGCAGTTTGATTATGTATGAACTGGCTCCACCCACCACCCAAATGTTTGCATAGATCACTGGTCCATAAAATATTCTGGCCCTAATTGCCACACCTTCTCCATCTCTCAGCAGATACAACTGTTGGACCACTAGAGAGAAAGGATGTAACCACGAGCAGCTTACTGTTTTGAGTAGTATCAGAGAGATAGATCAGCTTTTAAAATCATCATCATTCTAAACATATTTTCTATATTCTCATTTGGTTAGAGTTTAACCTGTCTGATTATATCAAGGCACTTTCTTAGAAATGTGGCAGTTCATCATATACCGTGATAGAAGGAATATAGTTGCTAACACCCTGTTAACGGACGATAAATTTGGAAATTGCTGATCCGATTTTGAAAATTATTCAAAAACTGTTACCTCATCTGGAGTAAGACAGTACTTTTCTTTGAGCTGTTCACGTGAAAGTCTTTGGTTTCCATTTTAGCAAGGACACCCGAGGAATTTTCTGATGGCAGCTGGCCGAGTCTATTTCCATATCTCTCTCTTCACTCTGGGGATAAGGAGCCTGCAGATTTTATTAATCTCAGAACAGAGAATATCAGTGAAGGGCTGCCAGGATGAGTGACAGACGAGAGATCAACGTTTAAATGAATAGTCAAATCAAATATATGTTTTCTAGAAGAAGAAGAAATGGGAACAGAACCTCAGACATCTTTTTTGGATTGAATCTCTATCGTTCATTTAAAGTATATTAACTTGAAATGATGGATGTAATTTACCATAAGTAGAGTTGTAATTTCTGACTGACTAGAAACAGAAGGAAAACTTTTAGAAGGTGGCTGAACTTCAGAAACTTACATCTTATTTGCATTTAACAGGTACATTGAATCCCTCTGTCTCAGCAGAATGATAGCTAGTGGCACATCAGGGTTCTTAAGTGCTGCTTGTTGATTTGGTGGTAGGTAAAAAAAATAATTTTCCTGATATTGCCAAAAAAATATTGATAATTAGCTACTTCATTTAATAGGATGCATTTTAAGCTTATACATTTGCATATTTAATTATCTTTTTCTTGAAATCCACAGTTACAAAGTTCCAATAATGGATTGTAAAATGTCTACAAAAATTTTATTGACTTTTCAAGAATGTGTCTTGTGTCTGTTTTCATTTGGTTTTATGGCTGCAGGAAAGCTAGATTTCGAATGAGTCTCTAGCATGGACTGAGAACCCTTACAACTTGTATTGCTCATTTAACACCATCACAGATGATGAAAAACTTTCATCCTGGTTTTGGAAGATTTCAGGGGGATCTGTGTTCAAAAGTAGCCGTGATTTGTAGTCATAATTGAATGTGCCAATACGAAATCTGTAGTTCAGACAAAGTTTTGTGTTTACTGGCAAACTAACACAATTGATTGGAAATCTCAGTTAAGGTGAAGTAGCAACTAAAATATGATAGTTTTTTTTGTAAGGTGAGGCAAATAGAAGATCAACTACAATAGCTGCTGCATAATTGAGGCACAGAGTGTTGTTATGGGAAAAATATATATTTTGAAGCTTTCAGAATATGATTTTAATGACTACACTTGGGTTAGAGGTTAAATTCTGTCTTTAACATTTGTCAGCAAGCCTTTGAGTGTCATTAGCATAGTTGAAAATATTAAAGATCACCATTTCGCTTTTCTTCTAGAAAATGTGGTGCAGCCCAGCTGGTGTTCTAATTTCTGTTACTTCAGTTTCCTTGAATAACTATCCACTCTTATAAGATAGATTCTTTTAAAAGAAATTTTAAATGAGGGTTTTAATTGAAGGTAGAGTGTTACAAAATATATAGATCAAAATATAAACATGAGTGAAACTAATTCATAAATCCTGTTTTGGAGTAACACCTTTATGTTGCTGCTATTACTGTGCTGAAAAACAGTTATGACATATCATGCCTTACTTTCCTCTTTAGAGTGGTTTTTTAACTTACCATATAGAAAGTTCTTTGTAGTTATTTTGGGTTGGCTTTTGTAGGAGTATGCTTCCGTAGCCTAAAGTAAAATCTCTTAATTGCCAGCAGGGCAGAATGTGTAGCGCATTTCATATATTGAATCTTAATTATTTCATCCATATGTATAGTCCCATCTGCTTAAGCATGCTGCACTCAGCGAACAGGGGCCCTTCTTCCCCCACCTTGAAGATGATTTCAACAAAGCAGCGTGATTTGCTCCAAAAGGAATGCAGTTCATTCTGTCTTGTAACGGACCTGGATGTGATCAGCGGTCAGCTGTAATTGCAGCTGCTCCCGAGTATGGCACAGTTTCATCCCATCGTTTGTAGTGACACATATCTAGCAGCAGGGTTGCAGTCCTATTGGCTGCCTCCCCATGTTAAATACAATATAGAAGTTTATAGCATCTGAAATTTCCCTCCAGAAAAAACTTTGCAGACCAAAATCTAAAGCTACTCTGGGAAAATGTATGTGAGGCTCTTTCAGGAAAACATTGAATAATATGGGTTTGCTTGGTATCAGTTATACCCATATTATTCAGATCTGTTCATTGGGCTTCTTAAAGCAAGCAGGGTGGGTCATTCACTTTTTAAGCTCTTCTGCTGAGAAAATTATTCACAAGATTTGCATAAGAGTGTGTCAAGACAGTGATGATATAAGATTGTATTTATGGGAGTTTAGTACATTTAGATCTGTTAGAACTTTGTGTGTGCGTGTGCATAGAATTTCAGATAGGGATTTTGAGTAAATTAATAAATATTGTGAAAAACACCAGATGAATTGGTTTTGCCATGGAAACCTGAGAATTCACTTGAAATTTATGTAAGTAATATCAAATGTTTTACCATTTTTATCCTGTGGTGATACTGTTGGTAAGACATGTCATTTATGGCATGCTATTTAGAAGGTATGAGAGAAACAGAAAGAGCTTTCCACATTCCTGAAGGTTGAATGGACTGCTGAACAAATTTAAAGCTGCTTATGCATTCAAGCACAGCTGCAGAACTTCAGTAATGACTGTATTTATTGTACAAAAAGTACTGAACCACAGCAACGTTCTACACTGATTTGACCATAATATGCTCTTCTAAGGAAACACAAACAGTGGATTCTTTGTGGGGGGAAGTTTTGGGAATATGCTGTTTGTAAGAAATTCCTTTTTTAGAGGAAAACACTTTGCTAACCTGTGTTCTGACTTCACTACTCAGGTTAAAGCCCTGGACATTTGGCTGTAGCCACCAGCATTGTTACATACTCCAGAACCTTCAACATTTGATATAACTGCCTTGATACAAATTCTGTGTTTGCCTGAGCAATAATGTTAAATTTGCATCTTTTTATAATCCCCCTTTTACTGAAAGGACATTGAGGTATGGTAATTTACCCATCTTGTAAGTTCATTGTAGAAATAAGTAACATGTAAATTTGCTAATTGGTTTCCATTTTTCCTTTGGATGTTGTGGTCTTCAATAGAGCTAAAGCCAGACCATAAATCTCACAGAATTTCATTTTTCCAAGTTACTAGCATCTTACATCTCTGGTCAGACTGAAAATATCAAAAGAATGGTTTTTTATACGGATTATGTTTCTATTTCTGATTATACCTGTACTTATGCAGGAAGCTGAAAAAGGAGGGAGGAGTGAAAATGGATTTTTTTCTTTCTTGAGGAAAGTAAGTAGTTTGTTTTGAGTAGAGACTGTAATTTTCAATTAGCTTTTACTTTTTTAATACAGTTGGACCTCCAGAATTAAAGATCATGCTTGCTTTTCATAGTAAATATGAATACCTTATTTCTCTTCTATTTCTAGAAGGAAAAAAAATATTTTCTTAGAGTCAAGTTAATTATTTTGAAAGATGAAGCAGAAACATTTTGATCACTTTCAAAAGTTCTATTTTGTCGTGGTTTATCTCTTAGAGAGGACATACTCCCGAATTTATTTTCCTCTGATCCTCAGAAAAAGAATAGCACACATGTCCTTCTAACTGTCCTAACTCTAGAAACGTGCACATATCTTGTACTTTTTAGCAAAACTCAGAAGATGTATACATCTTCATGGATGTTTAATGGTGTTGTAGAAAAAAATTTATTGCACAGAAATAATATAGCATGAACCCAGCCCATAATTATGAAAACAAAACAAGAGTCATTGTCAGAAAAAAAATTTTAAAGTAGAGTTCCATATGGTCTTTCTGTAAAAATTTTGCAATAGTGAGAGAAATTTTCCTGGGTTTTTTTATGATAAATATAATCTTAAGATTTCAAATCTTAGAAAACCAAGTAAGAAAAAAAAACACTGAGAAAGTCAAATTGTATTGTAAACTAGTAATATTGAAAAAATTTACTGGGTTAGAGGGACTGTTAGTGAAAATCATAATTCTCCTTTGTTATTCTGCCATGATTTTGCTGTTATTAGAAGTGTAGTACTGAAAATCATTAGAAGAACTGAAGGTCATTAAAAAACACAGAAGAAAAATTATTTGTCTCTATTTTTAAAAAGAGGCTGTCTTAAGTTCATAGCAATTTCCCTCTTATTTTCTGTCACACAGAGAAATTAGAATAAAAAAGAAACACTGAAGGATTTCTTAAAAAAATCTAATAGGGATAATAGTGTAACCTGGTTTCGAGAGTGTTAATAGTGTAATACATGTTAATACATGTTTTGAGAGCATGTACTGAAGGTTAAGCACACAAACACACACATACTAACTTTGTCATCCTAAATCAGCTTAAAAAATATATGGCACTTTATCCTTAGTCTGTCAGTCTGAAGATGATTGGGATATTTAATATAAAAATTATTAATCTTTAATACAACTTCTGGTTAAAAATCTTAGTATTCATGTAAAGTAAAATTAGTATTCACCTAAAGACTTCTCTAATTCCTCTTGCTCTTGTAACTGAAAGGTCATGCCTGGACAAGAATGTGTTCTCAGAATAACTAGGAACACGGTCATGCATCACCAGAATAACAAGTGTGAGTTACTCTTTTCTTAAAGACTCAATGACAAGCTATCTCCATGCATCCAAATACCTGTTCTACTGGTAAACAGGAGAGATACCTGACATGTCATGGTAAGACAAATGAAATGCTTGCCTATATTTAGTCACGGAGAGAACAGTTGTTTTTCTAACCAGACAATGAGGACAGTCAGGTCAGTTGTGGTGAGATAGAATTTCTCCTTCTTTTCACATCTTTCACATCTCAGTTCAAATGATGACTTCTAACCCTCAAGTTTTCTTCTTGATTCCTGGCTTAGCTCACATAGTCCTGGTCTCTTAAAACTGTTTACAGAGAGAACTATCAGATAGTTTAGGTGTTGGATACCTATGATACAGTCCAAATGAGTGTGTAGTTCAAGCAAGATATTCTCAAATGACTAGTTTTGCTTTACTTTTTTCCCCCACCACCTACGTGTTTCTATTCCCAGCCTTCAGAAGGATCTTTCAGTATCCAGTAGCTAGAAAAAAGAGTTCCTGTCAGGTTAGAGAAGCTCTACCACAGATACAGGTAGAGTGTAATAAAAGTCTATCCTATCAGGTTTTCCTGCTCACTGGTCTCGAAACATGACAGAAATATGTCTATTTTGTAACTAGCTGCTGCCTTGTAAAACTTGTAGGCTGTAAGTAGTTTCTTTAAAAAGCTGTTCTAGTGTCATTTCTTTTTCTGTCTGATCTAGCCTTGAGTAAAAGGAAAAAAAAAAAAAAAAAAAAAAAAAAAAAAGTGGAAGGGAAAACATAGCAGGAAATTAAAAATGCACAAGCAAATTAGAGGAATCAAAAAAGCATGAATCTACATACACATTTTTCATCATTTTGGAACACAAGAGGTAGGGGGTATGCTATCTTGGCTTAAAAGGAGCTTTCAAAAATTAGTCCTCTAGTAAAGTAAAACAGCATCATGTAAGATAATAAAAATTGCAAATGTAATGCTAAGAAAGCAAAAAAAAAGCCATTTTCATTTAATGGAAAAGAAATTCAAGTCACTGTGGAGAGCCTTGCTGTTCCCTGAATCATCAAACCAAATAACCTTGTGCACTATTAAATAACATCATTTAATTAGTTACTCTTTTCTATTAAAATGTTACTTGACTGTGTAGGAGCACATACCACTGTGTTGAACATAACTGTGATTTCTCTTTGCAAACACAGCCGTGTCTTCCTGAGCTGTATATACCTGTGACTTAGTGACGGTGCCCATAGCACGGCGTCACGGTAGTTGGTGGTTGCAGAACTCTAGCTCAAGTGCTGCTCTAATAATCTGATGAAAGTCCTTTGGAGATAATAGCAAGAGACGAAATGTTATAGAGGACTTCATAGTGTGAAAATAGAAAGTTACAGTAAAGTGAGGACTGGTCGGGGATTTTTAATTTATAAGTAACTGGATAACTGTGAATGTTAAAACTTTAAGATACAGACATTATTTCTTTCAGCTGTATACATAACGTTGGCTTTCTGCTACATTGTCCTTGAATTAGAGCTTCGAAAAATTTAGAAACTGTACATTTTTACATCTAAATCCTAACATCTAAGAAAGAAATCTTCATCTTTATCAGCTCTTTATAGAACATCATATTTCCTTGGAACCTGCCCCCCTGCCTTATCACACAAAATGAGTTCGGACTCTCATTCATGATCTGTTTGCTATTGATTTGCATTACGGGAACTTGTGAACTTATTAGGGGAGCAGTATTCCTCTTTCTCTTTTTAATGAAAAAACCCAACAACCTGATTTCCTGGGCCAAACCAATGCCCACTGTTCCTTTCTTAAGGCTTCCACAGACCTTGCATCTTCCTTCAGCTGTCAGGTGTTTCGAATAAAATCATAATATTAAAGAAAACACTGTTATAATTATTTTGACCGATTAGCACATAGGGGAATGGATTTAATTACTTTTTTTCTTAATGTCAGACTTAAAGTAACTGGAATGGCAGTAGGTATTGAGCCAAGTAAATAACTGTCTGGTATGATTTGTTGGGAGGCAGATGGAATTGTTTTTGGATTACATGAACTTTCATGGGTTTTGTTTTAGATCTGGAATAAAATACATTGGACTAAGACATGTCATCTATTCTGTTGGCGATGCCTTTATTTGTAAAACAGACTTTTTAAAAAATTTCATACTTCTGTTAAACTTCAGCTTGTAATCGTACATTTTTATACTTATGTACAGGTAGATAAGTATATTACGATTATAGCAGAAATAGAAGGGGAATATTGAAAAGCAATGAAGATACGGTGATATAAGGTATGATAGATACTGTTCAAATTATTTATGGTAGTAATGTCGTGATTATATACATGCACACAGTATATCATTTTAGTCTTATATTTTACAAATTATTTTACAAAATCTGCATACTCCTTCAGTGTGAAAGCACAGTTAAAAATTAACATTTTCATATTTCATAAGTCCTAAAGCGAAAAAGTTACAAAATTATGCATGCTTTAAATGATGTGACACTTTAAATTTCCATTAAATAATTTAATTCTCATTGAAAAGACAAATTTGTTTTTAACAATCCACTAATTTCAAAAGTCAGAAGTTTTTTAAATGCTAATTATGATCAGAAAAAACCTTCAATAGGGGCTTATTTCTGATATATTTGAAAAATAGTCACATCTTTACATAATACTTGTTCTTCCTTAATGGGGAAAGATGGAAGAAAAGGTAATTTTTAGTAATTTCACAGGGCACTCAGTTGTTAACACCTTTTATCTGGTTGCCCATCTTTTTCCATTCCATCAGCCCACACTTTCCCTTTCTTTTGGGTTCAGTTTTTCTGAAATGTTTCTTGCTTTTCTGTATTTGATTCAGTGTTTTGTTCAGATTCTTCACTGTTGTTGCTCCAATAAAATTGGCTATAAAACTTTCAGTACCAGGTTTTTGTAAAGCATCTGAATTGCCTGCAGCAATATCACCAAGGCTGTTGTCTTGCTTGATTTTTATTATTAGCTAAGCAGAGACTGACTAGGTCAGCATTTGTATAGAAACCCTCCAGGTAAGAGAGAGACGCTGTGAAGCACGAGGAGGATTCATTAACACACACCCCTTTTCTGTTTCCTTCCACACTGGCTTAATGCTGCAGTTCGGTCATATTGGTCGGGTTATACATACGAGAGTATGATCCGTTAGTTGATACAAGTGACAGAATCTTTTATCAATTAAGGTTTTAAGCTAACGCTCAGATGTCTGCAAAATGTATCTAGTTTCCCTGTATTCAGCTGTAAAATAAGCAGCCTGTGCAACATGCTGTTTTTCACAACCCTTTTCTGTCCCCTCTGTTCATATTCCTTAAGATAATGTTTATTCCTTTGTGAGGATGGGAGCTCTAAACCAGCAGAGGCCCCTAGACATTAACTGTAAGCTGTACTGTGAGCATATGCAGATGTATGATTTCTAAGGTAAAGCAGGAGACCCTTAATTCCCAGTGCCAAGTTACAGAGTCATTCTATTTAAAAGTATTCTTAGGCTTGAAATTTTGCCTGTGTCCACACTTCAGGCTTTTTGCTCATGAGTGATCTGATGAATTTCATAGGGGTAACTGGCCCTTGGATTCTTCAGGATGTTGTGGATGCTTGTACAAAAAGTAATTGTCTTCTCCCCCCATGATAACTGAATCCCAGAGGAGATATCGATGAGGTCTTTGTGAGCAACTGTAATACTGGCAAAAAAGTGCCATCTGCGGGATTTTTCATGGGAATAAGGGAAAAGGAACAAAAAAAAAAAAGAACAATTTTGTGATTTCAGAGATGGTTGGAATGATGGGGAGGTGAATTCCACCAGAGTATAAGGTGAGAGTGATTCATCTTTCTTTGGTTTGAAGTTGTACTCCCAATCTCGATACGGCTGAAGTACTGCCTTGTGGTTACACTACCACTTACTGCAGCTTGCGTAATTGTTGATTTCAGTGGCAAGCTAGCATATGATAATGTGAGTCTTTTCTCCTTGGCAGATGAATAAACTGGAAACTGAAATTTTTCATCCTTTTTATTGGAAAGTAGATTTTACTCTTTCTAATCTGAGGAAGAATTCTGATCCTGAAGTGCAGAAAATGTTGAAAAAAACCCTTTCACAACTCCAAATTTGCTAACTCCTGGCAATGATAAGGAAATCTAGATATATGATTTAATTAATATTTTTTAAATTTTCATGTTAATTTTCCTCATTTTCATTTCTTATCGTGCGTTCCTTGGATCTCACAATGTTCTCTCTCGTTTTGTTTCTGTATCCATCCCTCCAGTTTATCTATTTGGAGGTCTGGGTTCGGGTTCTGGTGTCCATCCCCCTTACTAAAGAAAGCAACTGGACAGTCACCATTTCTAACAGTATACCAGATCAGTGATGATAGATAACAAAACACCAAAGTGTGGTGTGCTGAATGTGTTTAAATATTAATTGATTCTTGAGTTAAGAAGAAACAGAGCTACTGTCTTATTTCCATAAATGTATACATAAAGAAATAGCACCTATAAGAATGTTAACATGAAGAGTGAGTTAGAACGGCAAATGATTACTAGTGTGCACAAGTGATGGTAATTCCCATCATGCAAAGGAAATCAATGTGTCTCAGATACATCATTTTGCCTTCTAATTATTATTTGCAGGAATTCAGTACTTCCATTCTTTTGCAGAAACACTGACAACTGAGTCATGAATGCATTTGAATAATTTCTGTCCATTTCTATGTATTGCATAAATCAAGACTAACAACCTGCAGGTTTTCTGGATTTTGTCTTTGTCCAAGTTGCAGACCTACTATATTGCAAATATTTTGCATGTTTAATTAACATTTTCAGAAAGTTTATTGAAAACAAATTATACATTGAAATAAAACATCTGATGCTTGATTCACAAAGTAACATTTTGATACATTTTTTATTGTGTTATTGTTTTGTGTATCAATACTACAATGTCCCCAGCTTAGTATAATTTTCATTCTGTGGTGCTAGACCTACATGCACTTTATTTTCATTTGTAGGTTTTAAAAATTATTTAGTAATTAATATAACAGTGTAAGAACAGCAATATTGATTCAGCTTAAGATATTGACAAGGAGTTGTTGATGTGTAAGTATTTCTAACATTGAAATACTGAGTAGCTTAAATACTATACATACATAATCGTGAGTTTTAAATTTGAGTTCCCAAATATATTTAAAGTCCATTTATATTGTATCAAGTGCATGTAACCCCTAGTAAAAGCAGTACCAAGGTAGTAAAATGTTCTCTCAGTTCTGCCCAAGAAGAGATTGAAATTAGAGGTAGATGATTGATTACAACAATGATAATGGATAAGGAGCTGACCTCAGCTACAAATAGGGGCAGAGCAGATGGTAGAGGCGTATGTTATGCCCTCTTATGTTAGGTAAACACAATGGCTGTCTTTCTCCCTTCAAACACCATTTATTTAGCAATAACCTTACCCATTTTCAATAGCTCAGTCTGTGCAAGAAAAGAATTCGGTCTGCTCTGTGCTACTACCGCCTTCCCTCCCACTGATGAATGCTTTTACTCCTTCCTCATTTTTGTTGACTTCAGTGCAGCCTTTAGCATCATGCTACTCTCTAAGATATATAGAGATTTCTTTCTTTACAGTTTAGTTTCATTTTTGTCCACTTTACTGTTCTGCTATGCTTTTGTGTGTATGTTTGTGTGTGTTGGCTTCCCTGCACCAAGAACTTCTCTGCCGCTGGTTACAAAAGCTTATTTTGTGATCTGCATTAACTTTCATCAATTTATTGTTCCCTGCAACTCCACATGCACAGAGATATCACGGTGCACTTCTGGGTTGAAATTTCAATGTCTTGTAAAAAATCTGAGCTTTCTAAAAACGCAGTAATGTTAAGAACGTTAGTGTAAGGCTATGTGCGTAAGGTTAGTGCAGGTTTCTTTACTCTGCCTGTCCAAATACAGCACAGAGATTTTGGGGAACAACTGTTTTCATTCTTACCTCTGTTTTGGCTGGTCATTTGCTACTGGTAATTATCTGTTTTCCTATTTACCACCTTGCACTTGCTGCTGGGAGAATCCCTGGCATCTGGGATAACCTTATGACATCTCTCTGCCTTTAGAAATCCCCTGAAAATATATGCTTCCTCTTTCTTCTTAAGTATTCGCCTTTCTTTTTGCTTTTACTTAGTATTTTACCATTGCTATTGTATCATATAACCTAAAGCACTCCAAGACATAGTTTGTACACTATGCAAAATAGTTATATTGTGTCTTATTAGGGAACCGTAGGTCCTCACAGGTAGTAGTTATAAAGGAGATCACAAGTTGGTTCAATGTGGTATTCAGGCAGTCATTATTTCAGTATTTGACAGAGAAAAGAAGAGATAAATATTAGACAGTTAATACTGTAGATTCTTTGACTAAACCATTTTTACTTGATGTTACAGCTCTCTTCAACTACTTTTTATTATTTTCCTTGTCTTTCTTATGAGACATATAAAGAAAGGACTATTGCCACCTGAGACAAAAATGACTTTATGTTGAATGACACATATCATTTAAATGCAATCATTCTATGAATGAAACTTACTTTAAAGATAACTTGAGGAAATTGTTTGGAGGGAGTCAACCATTTCTTAGTAATAAAAGAGAGCAAACACTGTTGAACAGAGTAATACAACAGTTGGATAAATACTTACAAGATAGCAAGAGTTAATTATTTTGAATCAGTTTCTGAGCCTTTTCCTTGATATCCATAATTCATGTCTGAGGAGAGGGACTTACACATTAAAGTTTTGGATAAGCTACCACAAAGAAATGAGTTGTTTAACATAGAAAGAAACTCAAAAGGGAAAATACGTGTTAATTGGGTATGTAGCAATCTGTAGGTATCTGATCTTGGGGCTGTTGAAGTGAAAACCTGAGCTTATGATTTTATCCAAAAAAAAAAAAAGGTGACAGACAATGAAAATAAATAGGGCAATTTAAAAGGAGTGTTGTGGATCCACTATTTTGTTTAGAAGTTTGTGGGGTCTGTGGTAAAGCTGTATAAATTTAAATGAGGTTTAGTCACTGTATTCACTAGATACGGAAAATATGCTAGAGGGAGTTTCAGTTCTCATGCTGAGTGAAGATGATATCAATATATCGTGAGCATTTAACACACACTTACCATGATGGTTTTCTGTGTGGCTGACTGTTGCAAGCTGCTTCTCTTCTGCCTTAAGATTTTACGACTTTTTTTTTTTTTTTTTCCAATCTCCTTCCATCCGAAACAGTTTTCCTGACAGCATTTGGAAATCAAATCATGTCCCACAGATCTCTCTACTTCTGTAAGTGGCTGGTACTGGAGCTCAAGCCGTGCAGTTTTTTGGGGAAAGAACAGCACAACATAATCCCTTGTAATCATCTCTTGCTCCAACAAGGCAGCTCAGTGCGTTGTGTTTCTTCCTGTCAAAACCATGTTTTTGTTCAGGTTCAGGATTTTCATCTGTAGATCAATGTCCAGAAAAGGAAAAAAGGATAAGAGAAGAGATAGACAGTAAAATGTAAAGACACCACAAGCCTCACAGAACTTTGAGCCGTTATGTGGGTTTATGCCTCAAGTGCATTCGTTCAGGAAAGCTGCAGCCTATGCATTTCCTAGAATTGTTCTGAGAGTTTAGTGTGTTTAATTTTTGGTCCCTGTAACTGATAGACATTTATTATGTTCAGAAATTCTGTGTGGTTAAACTGTATCATTTTTAATGTTGGGGGTTTTAAATTTTTAAGGAATTTAAGAGTCTGGGGTTCAGTTTAACAGACAAAGGAAATGAATCAGCACTGGTTTTAAACATTAAGAATTTGGAGATGTTTGCTCAGTAAGATGCCGGATTCAGAATGGATTAATACAAATAATATACAAATGACATGCAAAGGGTGTGAACACCTCTGAGATACACTGCCTTCAAAATCTGCTCTGACTTAGGCTGATAGCATCAGGGAATGGATTTGGGGCTTTGATTCTCGCTGTTTTTTTTCACATCTTCCAGGAACATGCTTTATTCTCCAGTGTTAAATAAAAACTGGTTGGAAAGCGAGTCCTGGCTCCAAGGCAGGCTGTGCAAACTGACCGACACCCTTACAACTAGAGCAGACTGTCTGCAACTACTGATGCAGGCCTTGGACCAGGATGAGGACACGGGAAGCAGAAACACCACTAATATAAATACTTAGGCATCCCTCAAAGCTTGCCTAGGATATTGTGTAGGAGACAGTTTTAGCTGTCCCAGATGGACATGGGAACTAAACCAACAGTTGAGCAGTGTAAATGACAAGAAGTCCAATACTTGACTCTCTCTGCATCTCGCCTTTATTTATCAGTATTGATGGAGCCAGAGTGTCTGCTGCTCAAGGAGCTACACAGTCCGTGCTTCTTGTAGTCAGTGAACCAGATTTTTATGAGATATCTGAGGAAGCAAACTCACTGATCTGTATATCCTGCTGAATAGATAGGGTTCTCTTCATCCAGGATCTGGTCCCTAACAAAGTTTCCATCAGCATTGTCTTAAAGCATATGGGTATGGAAAGGCTCAGAGAGCACAAAATACCAAATGTTAGGTTGTGAAATTAGCCAAACAGGATGTAAGTAAATATATAGATATTACTATCTGCTAGTTAAATACAATAGAAAATGTGTGGGGTTTGGATTTCCAAGCAACAAAAAAATGTTGTAATGCTGACTCTGCATTTCTTCCTTGCTGTCTAGAGCATAATTATTATAGAAACTAAGTACTTAACCAAAACACCTAAAGTAATTCAGCAAGGAGAATTATTTTAATAACAATTTCCTAGGTTTTAGATTTTTTTCCCAATTTTCTATATCTTTTCCAGAAAGGTAAAAAAAATCCTTTTTCATTTAAATGCACTATATTTAAACCCTGTGTAAACATTTATTGGATTTTATATGGATTTTAGGAGCTAAATGGATTTTTCTGTTGGAATTCTAAAGTTCCACACAAATGAACACATGTTGTGGGTGGGGTGGGGTGGTGTGTTTGTGTGTTTGTCTGTTTGTTTGTTTGTTCTGCAATGGACTTTGATCTGTATGAGGCATTTCCAGTTGACTACATACTCTTTATCAGCTCAACTAATCTTTCAGAGCCCTTGTTGCCAATTCTGTGCAAACTGTGTGTAATTAATCAACCTATTTAGTTTTGTTCCATCACAAACACATCTTTACATTCTTTAAAGTCTTAAAGGTATTAAAGTCTCTGAAATTTTTTTGGGAAAAATTATTACATAAATGGAGGACACAATTTCATGAAATGTCTGGGTGAGTTGAATCAGCTGGTGTATGATTACTTAGGTTTTTTTCATGTCTACATAAAGGCTAATCACATTCTTAGGGCATCTGTATAGACACGCATGGGATTGTTCTGTGGTGTACAAGACCAACATTATTTGACAGATATAAAAGAAAGACATAATATCTTTAACTGCCTTATAAAGAGAGGGATTTATTGGTGGCTTGGATCCAGAATATTCAGATATGCTGAAACTGAAGTTTCTTTTCTAGGATGTGTCTCAGCACATACCAGAAGGAGTCACAAGTCCATCAGCCCCAAACAGATTTTCTGTTTATAGTACCTTAGTTGCTCATGCTTGAAAAAGCTGCCGTGAAACAAGGCTACCTTACAAACGGTTGTCTCAACCTTTAATTTATGGCAGAAGTAGTGGAAGGATGCTGATTCAAAGACCTCTAGTGTTTTCTTTAAGTCAGTATTTCTCCTCTCCAGCTTAGTATTTGTCTCATCATGAGGATTTGTCCTACTTTTCTACTCTCATCTAACTTATCAGGCATGCAGGAAATGAGAATTAATTTGCAAGTAGATATGAATAAAATATAACAAAACAGGTCAACTCTCAGGCAATCTCCTGTAACTGCCATGTTGTATATTGAAAATAACTGTGTATATATAACATTTTAAATGACATTATAAATTGTTATAAATCCAGGCTGGGTATATGCTTATAGAAAGGTGGATACTTATGAATACAGGACACACAAGTGATTATCACTGGGGCAGATGTTGCATTCTACTAAGAACATCCTAATTATATAAGAAGGCCTAGATGGTTTTGATGTCATTTCCTGAAATGGCACCATGTGTGTAAAATGTGTAATTTCAATGATGCAGTGACAAATAAGCAGTTGGCTGATTACTAATACCGTAATTTTAGATTCTCTAATTGTGATGAGTAAGTCACCCAACTTCACCTCTTGCCAAAACTCTGTCTCTGGCACTTAATTCCATTGATCTGTGTTTTTTTTCTCTGTTCTAAGTAATCCCACTGGAAACTTTTGATACGAAGTACTCCAGGTAGGATGCGGTACAATGAGAAGTAAGGGCAAAGGACAATTCAGTGGTGATAAGGAACATCAACCCATTGAGAATCCCCTGCACATTCATGAAGCTCTATCTCTGAGCTACTTGTCTCTTTGCCTTTCGAGCACTCTTTTGTAGCTACAGTATCTCAGGATATGGAGGGACTGGTGTTTATTCCTCTTGCTTTTTTCCTGTACTTTTGAAAAATACGACCGGTTTTGATAAGCTGTGGGAATGAGCAAGCAAGAGATGCTACTGTTAAAGAGATGTAAGGTGATGGAAAGCAAGGGGAAGGGGAGGACAGAAAAGGGTGGGACCCTGAGGCTTGTAGGCAACTAGAGAGGATCCATAAAACAATGGTATGCCTGTGAACAACATAAACACAGGATGATGTGAGGAGATGCTCTTACATAGTGATGTCACAAAGAATGGGACCACTGTGCTAATCTTTAATGTCGTGATTTCCTTGAAGTGGTGTTTTTCTTTGTTCTGTCACAAAGGATATTGCATTCCAAATGACATTTAAAAAGTATCATTCAAAACAGCATTTTTTATTTCCTGTAACAGAGCGTGCAAATAAATTTAGCAGGTGTTATTAGAGCTGGTAGGGGGTGGAAGATGAATTAAAATTGCTGATAGGGATTTTCTCAGTGTGCCACTGCTGGGATCCTGCAGAGACTAGACAGTCTTAGTTAAAGCTGCAGTATGCTTGCTCTTTATGGGAGATCTGTCTCTTTTTATATTATCTCACCTGTAAAATCTATTTACAGAAGAGGAATTTTCCATTCACCTTCCCCTAACATCATTTTATTTTGGTGCACAAAGTGGAAGGGCAGTCTGCAGCTATGTAGGGTAAACCAGTGTGATTCGTTATCAGGAATATAAATGAAACATTTTTCTACAAGCTCACCTTTTTCATTTTCTGTGTAGGTCTAGAAAGTTCATTGGATGGACTATTCACACACTACGAGCTATTGCACTCTGTCACTTTTAGCTTGCTTTCATTTTCTTTTCTTATTCCTTAACACATGTTTGCCTAAAAGTAGGCCGGTATGATAGATTGTGGACTAAAATACTTTTATATCCCATGTTCTGGATTTTCCAGATTTTTTTTAAAAGCACTCTGAAAAACACTGTGCTTACAAGAAAACTGGCATATTCAATTTCTTGTTTCCTATTGTCTTCAGTAGAGTTTATTTTGAATATGAAAAAATAGTTCCTGAAACAGGGGGAAAAAAAAATCAGCCTTGATTTGCCTTAAAGTTCTTTTGCAGATTCCTTATTTCTTGGCAAGGGAAGGATATTTATTCTCACAAAATATACAAATTTTGATGGTATTGCTATGAAGAAATGGGTAACAACTCCAGAATGAAGTTGATGCTGGTGAAATTACATGACTCTTTCCTGCTGAAGAGAGACGGTTTTTCAGATCCTTTCTTTTCTGATGATTAAATTCCCATTCTGCTCTCCTGCAAATATCCCATGCACACTTTTCGCATCTTTTTGCCGCCTCTTGTTGCTGAAGCTTGTTCCTACTTTTCTGGAGCAAATACATCTCCCACTGTCAGTGGATTAATTGGGATATCTCTTAGAATAGGTACTTGACTGGGATTTCTGTGAAGATAACGAATTGTTTTCCACAAGCAGCATTTTGAATGCTGAACTCATCAGTATAGACAGCCACTTCAGTGACTTTCCTAGCAGAACAAGAGAATGCAGGCAGGGAGACATTTTCTTGCCCTAAATTCACCTCGTGCCTTAATAATGCTGTGCAGGGATGAGTTTTTAGTATCTTGACTGTGAAAGGGGTTAAACTGTTTGCGAACCTCTGCATATTCCCTGTCCTCTCCATCGCACACTGCAGCCTGACTGACACTGCTGCCAGCAGCCTCTGCAAGGTGCAGGGAGAACACAACAAACCTCGCCCTTCGAGCCAGGTGCTGCTTGGCGCAAAATGCCACGCCATGGGCAGCGACGTGCCGCGGGTCAGGAGAGAGCACATTGCCATTCGCATGAATCTGACAAGCAGAAGCTAACTGTGCACTTGCTATCTTTGTTTGTTGTTTGTTTGTTTGTTTGTTTTTTGTTTTAAAAAAAAAAAAAAAAAAAAAAAAACTAGGCAAAACTAAATGCAAATTGCATTGCCTGTAGGCATTCTGGCTAGCGTCAGTGGGACCACGTTTTCTGTAGAGCATATATTGTTTTTTAACGAGCCTCATATGCCCTTCCTTTCGATTTTTCCCTCTTTCCTGGTAATCGAGAGACCAACTGTGAACCATAATTGTGCCTTTCATATTTGCAGTGTTCATATGGTCTGTGTCCTAAATAGTTAGCTTTATGAGCAAAAGAGGGAGTGGTTTTCCCCCTCCTATTCTTTGCCTTACTAAGAAAACACTTTCTATGAAATCTGAGTTGATGTCTCCCCTGATATCACACTGCTTAAGTGACTCTGAGAGAGTGTGGAGTAAAATTGCAAAGTGAGGAAACAGGAATTGAACAAACCAATCTTAAGTTACTTTTTAGTCTCAGCTTCTCTTTGATTCATTAAGTCTTTTTCCTGAAATTGCTGCTAAGGAACAAGCAAATAAGCTATACTGAGCAACCCATTTGCAGGCAGAAATAATCAAGAATTGTTTCTTTTGGTACTCACAGGAGGAAATATTTTAGGATCTCTTGTGGATTAAAACACAAACAAATAAACAAAATTCAAATTATTTACATGCCCTACAAAAGGTTTTAAAGGTATTTTTTATTTAATGGAGGCACATTATGGACTCATTCTTTACTAATTACTCTGTATGATGCTGTTAAACTATTAAAATCAATGCGATTCAATCTTAACTCTTAAAATTCACATTTATTTGAATAGAATTGGACCGTTTTTCTATTTCAAAGTCTGTCCCAGTAGAATTAAGTTACATAATGTTAGGCAGAATTACAGCACTGATTTCACCCTGTTCCAAACTCGTTTCTCAAAACTAAAGAAACATTAATAAGGCGATAATGAAGTGAAAAAAGATAATACATTTAATAGAATTCAGTGAGGTCATATACTCACTGGTACAGATAGTACTATGCATTTTTGCAGGAAAATAAAAGAGAGAAAAAAGAAGTGTTACTTTTGCCCATCAAGGTTGACACCTTGGATGTCTCCATATGCCTTCTATTCCTTACAGAGCTGCAACATCACAAAGATAAATGTTCATACTTCCTACATGTTTCTCTTGAAATGACTTTGAAGATTTCCAAATGCAAAATATGTCCTTTATCAACGAAAAACTTCAACTAAATAAGAGTATTTCTAAATCAGTGTTTCAGACTATTTATTGACACTTGCAATGACCATACAGTTTTTTGTACAAAATACACATATTTCTGTATTGGAAGATAATATTAGTGCTACATTCATATTTTGCAAATGGAAGCCAAATAGAAACCTTTTTGTGCAGAAGCTTGGCGTTTGCATTTGTGCACAGAATTATTTTCTGAGATGTAGTGAAAGCTTTTCATTTCATGATTAGAGCGTTATTGATTGATGGAAAGGTTTTATATTTCTTGACTTTTTAAAAAATTTTTATTCTAATACTGTAGTGTTGTCGCAAAGATTTGTTTTTCAGTGATTGTTGAGAAATCATTGTGGAAAAAGAGGAAAATAACCAAAGATAATTTCTGTTTTCAGCAGAAATAGTGGAAGACTAAACTGTAGTTTTTCAGCATAAAATAAGAAAATCTAAATCCCTTTTTTCCCCTTTTATATTGGATTTTCTAAACACAGAATTGTGCTACAGTCAGGAATGAGTGCCTACTATATTAATACTCCCATCTGACATCAAGGAGAATGTAGAATAATAAAGTGCTAAGCACAAAGACAGGAAAGGCAGTGTTACAGTTGGGAAGTTGCATAAGATTTTATAGAAAAAAAAAAAAAGAATATGGAGAACACGTAATTTTCAAAAATAACACAAGTGAAATAAGCATTTTAATGCTTTGAAAGAATACTGACTGCCAAGTTGAGAAGGATTGTGTTGATTCATTAATCATCCTGAACCTATAATAGCATTTTAATATGAAAATTAGCTATCTGAACTTTTTTTGTAGCTATAAGGTCAATCCACATAGTATATGCAGTTATGTTGTAGGAGTTCATCTAATCACAACATGATAGTTCCACAGAGGAAGCGAAACTAAACTCTGGTGAGGCATGTGTAATTTGTTAAAACGTAGACTAGAATATCAAGGTTAATGTGCCTCTTGCTATAAAAAAAGAGTTTGGATTCATTAAAGGATAGTTTAAAGATCCATGTTTTCAAATACTTGAAAAATCTTTAGCAGTTCTGGATGAAAATATGTTGAACGCTTCATGGAAGTTTATTTTTATTTCAGCCATAACCTATTCACTTGAGTAAGCCATTTATTTTTCAGGCATATAACGGTCAAGTGTGCACCAGTGGAGAGAAATGACATGACAGATAAAGACTTTTCAGAAATGTACTTAATATTTTCATTGATGAAAAATTTAGATAAATAGATCCAAGAACAATTAGAGAATTCATGTGGATCCAGTACAATTGGACTATTTGGTACATGAGATAAAAGACAAAAGAAGGATATGCATTGTGAACAAACAGGTGGTTCTTATCAGGCTTCTATTTTGTGTAAATGCAGTTAAATATCGGGTGATGCTAGATGACATTAAATCAGGGAAAAATCCATCATCTGGAGTTAGGTGGAAGTTAGGCCTCAAACTGAACTCTACTTAGAGAAAGGTCTGCAGGGCTCAGTGTAGTGTCAGCGTGCATTAGTATTTGCATTATGTCCACAGTATTTGGGGGGGGAGAAGAGAGATATTCTGATAAAGTGGTAACGACAGCCATTATAAAGCTATTCCCTTTTTCCTTTTTTTTTTTTTTTTTTTTTTTTTCTTTTTGGCATGCTGACAAAGGTGAGACTTGGTAGGAATTTCTCCAGTTATCCTCAAGTTTTAAGCGGTACTCATATCTCTGAACTACTTAATCATTCTGTGTATAATTCAGAAATAGCACTTTGAAGGAGTATTAGCTACATAGCTTCCTTTAGTTTTAATTGGGATTTGGAAAACCAACTTCTGGCTCTTTATAATGATCAATGAATAACAGCATCTTCAGCTTATTTATAAAGTTCTGCCAATGCATTTACCACTCGTATGCTCTTCGTACTTCCATCCTGTCTGTGAGGACACAGGGCAGGTCTGCTCAGCAGTCCTGCAGGCAGACTTTAACTGGTTAGTCCAGCTCCTCCAGGAGCTCACCACAGGCTGGCAGCTGAGATTTTATGTAGCTTTCCAAGGAGGTTTTGCAGCTGTGCTAACCTGTGTACCTCTAGCAGTATTGATCTACATAGCCTGCTAATTTAAAAGGATCTGGGTATCCTTACAAGAGGCAGTATAGACAGAAAAAGAGGGAGTTTTGCTAGTTGTTATATGATCTTGCTAGGTCATGATTAAAGTACAAACACATGAGAAGATAGATGAGACCAGAGCAGGTTAGCAGTGCAGAGGGCTTTCCCCGGGAGTTTGCAACTTTCCTTATCGGGCCTGGAAAATATGTAGGCAAGAGATTGACTTCACAAGTGGCTGGTATACCTGGAAAATAAAGATGCAGACAAAAGTACAACCACAAATCTGTTTCACAGTCTGTAGGATTAAGCTGTGCTGATATTCTCTCACTTTGCTTTATTTAAAATTCACACACCATTAAATTGAATTGAACTTGCTGTTAAAAGTTGCCTTTCTCTTAGGACTCAATTCTACTTGATGCTGGCAGCAAAATCTCTGGTTCAGAACATTCTGTACATGACAGAAACAGGTGGAGCTGGTTGGTATAGATATGCTATATTTAACTTTCTAAAATTTTTTCCATTCTAAATAAACTATAAACATACATGGTTCTTAAACCCATGTGCCTTTTATTTGCAGTCTCCAGTTTCACTTTACACCTTGCAGTCATCATTAATTTGACTGTTTGGAACGTGTGATAGTCAAAACTACTTTTCTGTGACTTAAGGTACAATTCACACCGGTATTATTGGAAAGATTCCTTCTTCTTGATACCTGTAAGGTAGTATCGGGGTTGGAATATGACTTTGCAGTTACAGTAATTCAGATATTCCTAAATGTTAGACTTTGTTACAGCTGAGAAATGTTAGACATAATGCCATGCTGTTCAAGGATACGCTCCAAATACTCAGAGAACAACTTGTCTCTTCTTAAATATGTTTTTCAAAACTGCATTCCTAATCCTCTATTGATTTTGGTAAGGAATATTTGTTACATAAATACTAAACATCATCCTATAAATAAAATCCGAGCTTTTAATGGATATCATAAATGTACCATATTTATAGTTTAAACTCAAATATTGTCACCCTATATCCAATACCTGTACATGCTTTGAAGTTCTGAAAAGTTGTTCTCAAGGCAGCGGGAGCTTGTTCTTGTCTGAGATACTCTGTTGTGTGTAATACGGCATCTTGCTTAACCAGCTAATGTATATATGTGGGCAAGCACAGCAGGTGACTTTTGAAGACAGGTGGTAGCACAGCTACACCTCAGATTTTAATGGTGGTGAGGGGAGTAGGAGGAGAGGAGAAAGTTCCAAAGAATGTTCTACCCACCCACTTTGAATTTCATTTTTCAGGCACATAGTGATGAATCAAGTTTGCTAATTTTTCAATTTCTGGTGCTTATTCCCTGTCCTGTATTCTGTTTCCCTCGGGGATGCTAGAAAGAGTAAGTTTTGTTTCTTGCAGACTTCTAAAAAGTCTTTTCTTTGTTTGAACAGAATCATATGAATCTATTCAACTCTTCAGTATTGAAAACTGGAAAGCTCAAAGTTTTCTTTTTCGATTCAGTGGCCAAACAGGAAACAAACCAAAATATTTTGTCAAAATAAAACAGATTATTTTGTGAATTTCTGAAAATTTATATATCTTGGTGTTGGCATAGAGTGCTTTGTAGCTTTTTTTAAAAGCATTATCAAAAACACTGCCATGAAATTGTGGAAAAAAGTGTACTTATGATATGGAGGGTTTCCTTCCACCTTTTTGGCTTATCACCTGTTAAACTGACAAAACAGAACCATTGCTGCCAGCTAACAGCAGGTTTTTGAAGCTTGCTGCCATTCTCCGTGCGATACATGAATTGGTCCTTTTCTCCAGCTGTCACATTTTATTAGCTATTCCAATTCACTTTGCTTGCACAAGGTCTTTTTTCCTTGTAGTTTTGACATAGTTCTGGTGCTATTTTAAAATCGCACCACACTGTGAACTTGTGGTAACTAGTAACACTTGAAAGACAAGATGCTACCTGCAAAATGTGATACTGATTTATTACTGCGACAGGTTACAAGAATGCGTTTGGATGTTTTCAGAATATGCCTCCCACTTTGGACATGGGATTTCATAAAAGTTCTGTCAAGAATTCCCTTTGCAATGGGGATTCCCTTTCACATAGAGCTAAAGTAAAAGCAAAGCAAATGGCAAGGAGACAGATGACATAGGCACTTCTAAAAGCCCCGTGTGCTGGGACTTAACTTCTGTGTCGCATTCTCTATGAGCAGGGGGTGTACTGGATAGCTGTTGGCTGGGACAAGGCGTTTAATTGTCTGGATTGTACCTTCACTCACTTCCTCTGTACTGTGGTTCAACTTCAAATCAGAATAATGTATATCCTATCCTCTACGCATGTTGCATTTAGACTTTTCGACTTGGACTGCAAAACTTCTGCCACTTCAGTGGCTGTCCACATTGCAGGAACACTTTGTTCTGCTTTACACGTGAGCAGAGACAGTCTGGGTGGAAAGCATCACGTCCGATAATCTGGTAAGGACGGTAATGGTGATGGAACCTCTGTGACTGCAAACCCCAGTGCTGCCAGTGAAATGAGTATGCGTTCTGTCAACTGCTGACCAAAAGATTTTCAGGGCTTTTTGAAAAATTTTCGTCTTTCCCCAGGGATTTTTTTCTATGTGTGTATGCTCATACTAACCAGGAAAGCCTGAGTCACAGAGCGATGGAAAGAAATCTACTTATATTTCTAGATTTTAACTTGCTAAATTAAGCAAGTCGTGTGTATGCAAAACATACACACTGTAGGATTATAATCCATAATTAGGGCTCCTATAAAAGAAATGCCCATCCATGCACTAATTAATTATATTTGCATCAAGTGTGTATGTGTATCTAGAAATGTGTACAGTAAAACATCAGTAGGTGGGGCTCTATCATTTATTCAGTAATTAACTTTTTTGCTTTTCTGAGATGAATTAAATGCCGTTTCTGTGGAGGACCCAAGGGGTAGTCATGGATACATGACAGAGCCACCTAAACTGCTGGGTTATCCAACATTTTGCACCTTGATCACCCACACTCTCCAGCCTTGTGTGGCTCTTAGCTACCCTTTTTTTATTTACCTTTGGGGAGAAAAGCAATATAAAAAGCCTTCAAAAAGCTGTTTCTGACTTTCTTTGCTTGATCAGTTTATAAAATGCTATTGAAGACTTCTTACTACGAAGCATGAAACTTCCCAGAGAAAAGAAATTCATGTTCTCTTCTCCTTAAACATTAAATGCCTCAGAAAACACCAACTAGCATGTGATGGCTGCTTATTGTCATTAAGGTTAAAAGCAGCAGTCCTTTGGCTGTTCCATGGGCGTCTTTTCTTTGGAAAAGCAATGTTTTCCTTACTAGTAGCAACAGGCTTTCCAAGAAACAGCCTGTTCCTTCCCATGCTCCCTCCTTGGCTGGTTCTCTCTTTAAGTCTTTTTTACTAGGCATACTTCTCACTAGCCTGTTCCCAAGATCTGCATCCTGTTTACCAAAAATATAAAGCAATACAAAATACAGCATTTTTCCAGAAGAGGCTCCAAAGCCTCCAACATTTAATAGATCTTTTAGATCTTTACTCCTTACAAAGCTGTTAACAGTAACGTTCTTGAGTGGGGAAGGACTTGGTGAAGAGTGGCTTCCAAGGGGTTTTTAATCTTTTAAAGGCAGTGACAGCCTATAGTGACAAGGGTCTACTGTTGCCCTTATGTATATTTGCAAGCTATTCCTTGATCAAGAAGTTGCAAGGGTGTATATTCATCAATCCAGAAAGTTTTGTCCAGCACCTTGCTAATGTGCCTAAGGGACATCAAAGCCCAGGAACTGAGAACTGGAATATGTGTTTGTGCAGAGAACTGTACCCAAACCCCTGACTTTCTTAGTTCTTTTGAATTCTGAATCTTGCTAATGCTTTCAAATTCCTATTTTAATAAGATTTTTTTTTTTCTAATTTTGAAGCTCAGATATGCAGTATGACAGAAATAATAAAACCTCTCCGTACCAGAGAAACGTCACAGCAGTACTTTGTGATAAAGGTAAATGGTTCTGATCCCACCTCAAATCCTTCATGAAATGAGGGGATTTTGCTGTTGCGAATGATCGTTTTACCATGAAAACATTGAACATTCCCTCTGACAATTGCAAATGTATGGAAATTCGCACCTGTGCTCTGGAGGTGGAATTTCACAATTCTTAGAGTGAATATCTGCTTTCTCTGACAGAAATGGCAAATGTTTCACCCTGGAGCAATTACACAAGTGCCCATGAAAATAACCAGTTTTCATACACAGGTACTCAGAGAGGAATAGTTTGAGTGCTAGCCAAATGAAGCACCAGAATGAGGCCACATCTGGGAACAGAATACTCCATTCTTCCCTGTTAGAGGAAAAAAATACATTTTAAATGATTGTAGTTCTCAAAGACAGGGTACACAGGGTACTACTGTGTATCAGCCATTCACTAAGGGTGATAAATGTGTATTACTGCAAGTGTCTTTCTCTACGTCTCTGACTACATTGGATGACACCACTTCAACTGTGCTCTGGCTAAAAATACAGCTTTACATCTAAAGTTCCATCTGTGTTGTTGTAATGTAATTCAGCTGCAGAATGCAAACTCCTGTTTCACTGACTCCCTGTATCTTTGTACTGAGAAATACCAAGGAGAGTGAAGCAGAGAACAATTTTGTCCATATTTAAGATATTCTTATATAATGTCCTAATCTGGAAATAATTTTTGTTGAACAATGGAAAAAGCCAAACAAATGATGGGAAAAAACCCTAATTAATAAAAAATTGGGCTCAGGAGGGCCAATTCAATATTCCTCTTTAACATTTCATACAGCATTTCAATCTGGGTAGAGAAAAGCAATTCCATTTTAAAGAAGCTTTCAAAAATTTGGTTCCCTTCCAATTTGAAACAAATGCTCAAATCTGAATATTTTCTACTGGGCCCAATTAGAATTGTAGGGTGAGCCTGTCTGGGAGACTGTGCTTGACACGGAAACTAGAAGGCTGGAAATTCCAGACTCCAAAAATACCTGTGTGGCTGCAGGTGAGGTAGCTCAGAGCTGCTGGCTCTAAAAATAGGAGCAAGTGAAAGCCTGCTGCCTGCCGCTGTGTCTGATCTCAGTTCTGCTCAGCTCCAGCTGACCCTGTCAGTGTTCACTGTTGACTCGAATAGACATGAGACTAAGTCTCAGCCAGTACAAACTGTTCTAAATCTCTTCTTGGTCTTCCAGATTTCTGTGTGAATATGTGGATTCCAATTTGGTTTACCCTGATTTTTCTGTCAATTGAATTGTCAGTTCAGTTTGGAAAACAAATAGGTAAATGCCTGTGGTTACCACAGTCTTCTAAGATTTTAGATGCATTTTACCTATCTGAAATGCTTTGCTGGTTCTTACCATGGTCAGTAACGCAGGTTACGTTGTTTTGGAAGCATTGGCTGTAAAACATATGAAAGACTGCTTGTAAAAATGTTAGAACCGCAAAGGACTTCTTCCAATGAAAAATTTGGTCCAGAATGTCGGAGGGTCTCAAATGGATTCAGAAAACAATATTCTTTAAGGATTCTCATTTCTGTTGGGTGAAGATTTCCTGGTAGATGCTGTCACTGCATGTATATATTAGGTGAGATTAACAGTTATAATAACATACGCAGGAAAGTGCCGTGTGTGATGATGGCAATTGGTATTTGTGAAAAGCTATCTGGCTACTTGAAGGCCTGCATACAAATGTGTGGTCCTATTCCACAGACTTAAAAATGGATCATTTGTCCTTATTCCCTGTATTTATTATTGATTATCCCGTCTAAGAATCGTGTTTCCCATTCACAATTTACATTACCCTTCAAGAACTTTTTGTGTAGCTTTAGGATACTAAAACTTTATTAAGCTATATATATATTTTTTTTTTTTTAATGATACACCAATACCTAATTACCACTGCTACTCTGAGGTGCTTCAAGCTGTGTGCTTTTTTATTTTTTTTTTTACATATGGCAGGTGAAAACACCCACATTGTATTAAAACTCACCTGCTTTCTCCTGCATTTAAACAGTAATCATGCCATCAAAGCAGAAGTTAGCGACTAGAACAACATTTAAGGATAGATCCTGCCCTGCTGAAATTATATTGAAATTATGTTCACTGCCTTATATCTCATTCTTCTGTAAAAGAAAGTTATACATGGATTTAGACTATTGCTCTCCTTTCTATGACAAAGCAAGAACAGTATTTAAGAGGTTTCCAAACTCCTGGCCAAGACCTATTATAATCCTGAAAAGAAATTTAACATGTGTAAATTAAAACAAAAGTCTTCGTTTTCTATAAAATTGGAGAAAATACGGATCTAAGAATTTTATCAAATGCATTAATATGCTTTACTAACTGCAGTAATGTTATCCTGATTCATACAGTGACTGGAGAACAGTGTCTTCCAAAAGATTCTAACACTGTTCTAGTAAATAAACTCTCAATAATTATTAATGTTATAGAAGAGCCTGAAGGTCTAGCCAAGATAGACAACCGACTGTGTGGGGAAAGTTTGTGCTCAGCAGTTTGACCCTGAGGGCTCCATAACCTGTACTAACAAAACGGAAAAAGAGCAGTGCAAGGGCTTGCTCTTTCCGTGACGCACCAGGCCTCCGGGACATCGAGCTCCCACCTGGGAAACGTGGAAGCTAGCAGAGAACTGAACTGTAAACTGAAGTCTGCAATGTTTCTGCCAGGGGGTTAAGCTTTGTAATGGACACCAAGCCTTGGGCTGGCTCTGTCTGGGTCCCGGCCGTGTGAATGAAGTTGCCTGGAGATGGAGAATCTCAAGGTGAAAGCTGTGAAGTAACTGAGGCAGGGCCACTGCAAGGAAACTGTTACCAGTCCTGGAAGTAAAAGGCCTTGCTAAAGAATGAAATTATACTGTATTGGAAATGGGATAAAATTCCTCCTTTTGGATCACATTTACTTTTCAATTTTAATTCAGAGCAGATGAAGCTTTCACACTCTTCAGTACTGATAACGATTTTTCCATGTTATTCTTTTTGTTCGTTCATGTCAGTGGTCAAGTCACTTCTTGACTCTGAGACTTTCTGTTAGAGGCCGGTAACAGAGTATGAGTGGCACTGAGGGGGAAACGGTTAATTCTGGTAGGAGGGTTTGGAATGTGCAGTTGCAGACACACAGAATGATCAGGTCAAAGCTCACAGATCAAAAAGCAACAGACAATTTTACATTTGTACCGTCTATGGCAAAATGGTTAAACAAACCCTGTGAAGGATTCTTGGTTGAACTGCATCCACCAAGTGTCCTAGAAAGCAATTGATCTGTTCTGTGGCACATGCTGCAGGCCAGAGACTTCAAAAGCAAAAAGTATCCAAAAAAGTGGAAATGGAAAAGGGAAAAGAGAGGGAGAGGAAGGAAAACAGTAAATGTCTTCCAAAGAATCTGAGTCTCTGCCAAACAAATGCCTTGAGTGTAGGATGCAACCTGCCAGGTAGGTATTTGACACTGTATAAAAATGTGTTGGCGGTGTACAAGAAGTAACGTTACAGATCTGATACTGCAAAACCTGCAAGAAAAGTTATCTTTGCATTCATAGCACTTCGACACAACACACACGACAGCAGAGCTGTACTTGGCATCACCTCTTCAAAATGCACACCTCGCTGAAGAATCACAGGGAGACTCTATCAGTCTCTGCTGAGCACAGGCTGTGATGAAGCCAGGCGTAACGACAGAGTCCTGGGCTCACACCTTGTATGTCCTCTCTGCATTTTGGTCTGTGTCTGCGCAGGGTTAAAACTCTAGCACCTGGAGAGACTGTTCGTAGGCTGAACTGACTGAAGTGTCGCTCTGCCCTGGGCTCGCTGCTGGGGCTGGTTGTGCCAGAGCTGTGGTCCTGGGCAGAGGGCTCATCAGCCCTTTCCTCGGGGCAGAGGGGCCTTACCCCTGACTCTGGCAGCATCAGAGGCTCTGTCTAGGTGTAGAGGATAGCAATGTTTTCCAGATTATTACAACAGCATTTAACTTTGGCACGGTGATTACAATTACAAGGCAAAATGCTCCTTGTCAGAGGGGATGAAAGGTTGCAAGGGAAAGATGATTTTGTCTTGCTATGCAGAAGGCATGTATGATATGTACTTAGGTGACTTAGGATTGCTCTGGTAAACATGTCTCCTTAGTGTGTTAAAACAGTGCTAGCCCAAGTGGTTTAAGAATAAATTAGTACCATTGGCTAAATCTAGACAGCTTGGATGCAGTTGCTCAGGATATGGATCTGTGTGTTTGTGGCTGTATAATGGCTGTGTAAATTATGTAATGTCCCATGACGCCAGACTGTACATCAATACTCTTACATTTATGCATTAATACAGAACTATGGTTTACAGCTGTCAGGATGATATGCTAACAGTTTAAGTACAGAGGCCTCATACAGTAAGGCAATTAGGTAAAATAAGTACATAAGCTTGTGTCTAATTTTATGCCTGGGACCAATTACAATGATACCAAGAAAACGGCTTCCATGTTAAATTCTAGTCACTGCCCATCCCTGGAAGTAGTTTACGAACAGCATTGCAGTTATACTGTGCATGTCTGTGACAGGGTTTTCTGAACTGAAACCCACCACAGCTCCTTAAACAATACGCACTAGGAAGGACTCTGCCATGTCCTGGCACTTGATGCTACCTGGCACTAGCCTGTTTTTGCAGGTTAGTGGGAAAAGCACCTCATCCTAGATTTTCTGAACTCATGTTAGGTTGTAGACAAAAGAGTTTCTGCAGCCCTATTATTTGGCCGTGTTGTTTCCCAGAGAAACATGTCTCTCATTTACTACCATTAACAGAGGCTTTTCAGTATGAGGTAAAAAAAAAGTGTTATTAATCATAAATTTAGCAACACAATGCCAAAAAAAACCTGTAAAAGAATAGGAAATTCAAATTAAATCCATAATCAACTTTTTGTTCTACCTATGCCTTTTTTTAAAAGGTATCAGTCTGCTGTGGAAGCCAAGACGGCCATTCAGCAGTCCCCCATCTCTGTAATAACAGCTACCAGCTTTCAAACTATTCTTCTGTCACTAGGTTTCCTTCCTGTAGTTTTTGTTTTCTACTGATTGCTAGTCCTCTGTAACTAGCTAAAACCTCCCCCTGCTAACCTGGGGGCCCTCTGTCTGCTGTAGTTGTAGTTGTGCTATGCATATGTCTGCACAGCTTTTTCTGTGGACGCATTAATAGCTCACCCATGAGCTTTGAGGAGGAGGATTCCCATGTAATCTGTACAGAGGATCGTTGGAATCCTGATTAATCTACACATTTACTTTTTCTGTTCAGAAAAAGTCAGTTGAACTGCATTCATAAACCAGTGAAGTAATACTTTATTAATCATAAATGTTATTCTTGTCCTCAGCATGCCACAGTTTCATTTGTCTTTTGTTTTAGTAGCATTGCTTAGAGCACCCATGATGTATTGATCAACAGTGCTGGTTTTAGGGTGTTTCATACAAATACTGCAAAAATACTGATTTAACTCAGTGCCTGTTAGAAGGCTGAGATTTGGTTGACTAGATATTACGGTTCCAACACCAACATTTTTATAGGGAAGAAATACCATTTTATATACCAGATGGTGAGAGAACGTTACAAGTTTGTTGTTTGGGTTTTTTTTAAATCCATTACCCATGCAAAAAGGCACTAGTTCTATACACTTACTTCCACCTTTCCTTAAAACACACTATGCATTCTACAATGCTGTTGAAAACCTGAGTTTTCTACTCGTACAGATACCAAAATGTTAATTTTGCAGGCTTACTTGCCTTGAGCTGGGCATGTAGTATGAGTGGACCATGTGAGCGTCCAAGCAGCAGCTGTGTGGTGAAATAGAACTTGTCAAGTATGACTGTGAGAAAACACTTAAAGTGCTTTTCAGCTGCATCTCGCTTAAAACTATTCAAGTGTTAACCCCCTGAAGTCTTTTATTACTGACAGGAATCATTAATAAATGAAGGTTAAGGTATATGAACAAAACACTGTATATAATAACTTAGCCTACAAACTAGAAAATATTTAAGACCGAAGAAACGGATTTAGAGGATAGAAGAAATGAAAAAGTGGTGGAAGAGATTACTTGTCTCATTGTCTCACCCACTCACACACAGACTGTGCCTGACCTAATCCGTTATCCTGTCATCACTGTCATATAGCAACAGAATATCATTTTTTTATTAAAAGCCAGAAATTTAAGCTTTAGAGGAAACAAAATAAAAGTGCATAACTTAAAATCTCTGCCACTAGCTAGATGTGTGTTCTGTTCCTCAGGAAAAAAAATACACTGGATTTTGGCTTTAGAAAAACAGCCCTTGGATTCAAATGAGGGGTCAGAACTCAGGTAAGTTCTATGATACCACATATCTGTAAACTATCCAAAATATATCCATTGCAAGTAGAACCTAATTAAAAGTTAAAAATTACAATTTCTAGTATATGAAGTGGCCAATTTTTTTCCCTGTGGACAATTTTAATTTGGCCATAAATAATATGTTGAAATACTTCACTCTGAACGCACAACCTTAGAGAGTTGTTCCGTCCTCCAGATATTTGTATTTAACTCTATAAGAGAATAAGTTAGGGAAAAAAAAAGTTTGAAAATGTAGAAATATCTCTGTATGCCATTCACTATTTCAGTGCTTTCATGTGCACCTTTTCCGTCACTCAGCATCCCTTTGATGAACTCCACAAAACTAACCAAGTAAAAAATAAGCTATATTATTATATTGGAGAAAGGTTTTTGGTCTCTACATATTCATTCTTCGGGAACTAATTAAAATTGATTTTGCTGCTGTTGGTTTTTAATGCCATCCTGCATTGTGACTGCTTTTTCCTATGATTATTTCATACTTCTGAATCAGGGATCTCATGTAACTGGTGTCAGGCAGGTTTGACACCCATAATTTTTTCATCATAAATATTTAGGATTTCTTAGAGAGCTTACCTTTATTTAAATACATTGAAAAAACTGTTGAGGTGTAGGTGTCACTCAATTTGATTTAGTAAGTTGTGTATTGTGGTGTCCTAACAAGCCACTATTTGTATGCAAAGCACTGCAATTAGAGTAATTTTCTTTGCTTGTGATTCTGAACTTGAAAGAAAAACAAACTAGAATAAAAATGCAAACTCTTTATAGCCCAGTATACTACACATTATTTGAATATAAAAACTGACCTTCATAGCTTCAGAAGAAAGTAGAAATAATACTTTGTCCCGCTCTCAGTATGAATGTGCTTTTTTTCCCCCCTGAACTATTTTTCTGGTTCTTTTTGATTTCCAGCTACCTTGACCATAGATGTATTTTCTTAATGTTTCTCAAGATTCTCAGAGAGATGAGGACTGTACAATACATTTAAAACTGAGCAATCTAAAGTCTCTTGTTATTTTCTAAAAACAGTGAGCGTGGCCATGCATGAGCTAAATGCAAACTTCACAGAAGTTTGATAATAAGAATATAGAATGTTCTACATTAATAAGAAAGATCCCTTTAATTCAGTAGACTCAGCATGAAACATCTACCTTTAAATTACTGCACTGCTATAGGTGACATTTTTGAACAATTTCAAAACCACCTTATTCAGAATTTATCTGTTTCAAATTAGCTCAAAAGGGGTTTTTTTTTGTTTTGTTTTGGGAATTTTTTTGTGTCAGTTTATAAAAATAAGACCCAATGGCAAAGGCAATAACCTGCTGCAACAGCTCAGTTTGGAAGGTGACTGCCAAACCAAAAATCGCACTGTAATAAGAACGATGACAGAAAAAAGAAATACATTTCATTAAATGGCAATTTTCCTTATCTTACTGGCTTTGATGGAGAAAATAATTTCTAATTAAAAATCTTTTTGGTTCAGTAAGTAAAGGCATGGAATGCTGTGGAGAAGAACCCCCATGCCAGCACTCAGAGGAGTTAGGCTGGGAACACTTCTGCTGGCTTTTGGGGGATATCCCCGGCACATATCCTGAACAAGGGAGAAGGAAGTAGGTTTCCTGACTCATTATACAACTTATGCTTCATATATTTGAAATAGATAGATAATGATAGCTGCTGAACAGCAAGCAGCACCTTGCCTCTTGGAGGACACGGCGGCACCACCACAGCCTCGTGACAGGGAACATGGCATTTGTGTTCTTCCTTTCCGCAGGAGAGAGAGTGCTGTCAAAATATCATAACAGCGACATCATATGATGTGCGGTACAAGTCTGTATTGCTCTCACTATTCTGGTTTTAGCGCATTTTGCTTCAGGACTTCCTGATCTAGTAGCACTCAGTGAAAATTTGCTGTCTCCTCCTACAGACAAATAATCTCAACGGTTTCACTTTTAAACTTGAGTCAGTTCTCAGGTGCTCTGTGAAGATTGTAAGTAAAATCATGTTCCTGTGGACATAGAGAGAGAAGCTCTGCTATTGACCACAGCTGGGACTGGATTTCACCCTATGATACTGTCAAGTTTTTGACATTTGTATGCCATCTTCACTTCTTGAATCATGATTGCAACTAAAATGCAGCAATGTTTAAAAAGAAGGAATGTGGTTTTCCATTTGCATAACTTTAATGATTGAACTGATTGAGCTTAACATTTCCTTCAAAGTTCCCACTTTGGCTGGCACTGCTAGCATTGAAACTGCAAATATATATCTCAAAAGGAACATATTTTTAGAAAGTTTTATGCGATAGGAAATAGGGTCTTAAGATGAAAAGTGCTTTTCATCTTGGCAGTAATTTTTATCTTGCTTGTGTATGTAAGCAGTGTGCTGTGGAGGAAGTCAGACTGTGTGTATGTTATTAGCTATATGTACACATTTTCCTGCTTTTTTTTTTGTTTTGTTTTTTTTCTAACTCAATCAAAAGAAGTTTTTAGGATGAACAAATAGGAGATGAAGCAAGGACCAGAGTCAAGACACCCTTCTGTACATTGCCTCCTAAGAATTAAAGGTGAGACTGTTACTGGGGAAGTAATTAAGGCTATATCACTGCTTTATCAAAAGGATGCTTAATCATTAAAAGCTTCCCCATTTAGAATAAAAAGGCGGCTCAGTATTTAAGGACCGTTTGCACAAAACCAGTGAATGAAGATAGTGACTCTGGATAGATTTACAACAACTAAGATACCCCAGTGTTTGTGAGATGCAACAGGTTTTCTGAGACCAAAGGTTATAGATTTTCTGTTGTTTGTATACTTTTGAATTTATATACAGCATATTGTAGAGGAGTTTCTTGTAGGTGCCAGTACAGGTTGGCCTGTTGCACAGCAGGGCTGAGAAATGGAAGCTGAATTTGAGGACTTTGTTTAGAACAGCTGAATCTAGGGCATATCCTCAAGAGCACAGAAGTAATGAAATCTATAAGCTGATCTTTCCCTGCCTTCAGAGGGAGGGCAGCATCATCTACAGTAGAGGTTCTTCTTCATTCACAGCATGAACAGTTATATAAGGTAAATTTATACCATGCATTGTGCTTGCCTGCTCTTGATGCCAAAAACTAAACCAGGGTTTATCACCTAAAGCATGTCTCTGCCTCCCGGTCGCACATCTGGGTTTGGCCCAAAGTATATACAAGAATGCAGAGTATATAGGGTGAAATAGCTCAGGGATAACAATACATCTTGATTTCTAAAATTATAGAAATAAAGGTGACCTTTACTTTCAGGCACCTAAATTTGTGAAGGTAAGGTTTATACAGAATTCATGGAATTGACTGGTGGTTTTACTAGAAGTAGATCTGCAGCACTTTTGACACTGGTGCTTTTTATAAATGTTCAAATAAACATTGATCATGAGGATTTAAAGAACTCAGGTTTGAACAGTGTTTTGCTGCATTGTGGATGTAATTTTGTACTACATTCTACTGTAGAAATACAGCAAGGGAATAAAGAGCAGTAGAAGCTTATGCGGAGACCTTGGGGACACTCATGATTCCCTGACCACAGGTCTGGATGATCAGAGAGCTAGAGCAACAAATTTTGAAATCTTTGTTTCTGGTCTCTGAGTTCTGAGTACAGATTTTACAATTCTGCTGAGCTTGATTCCCTGATTACAGACAGAGTCACTGGAGAGGTTTCCCCTTAAAATAGGTTCGATTTCCCAAAACAGATGAAGGAAAATGTGGATGGCTCTAGTACAAACGAATAGCCTAGCAGTGTATGAAGTCTAGCCACTTAGCCTTTGTTGTTTTAAATAAAAATCTTCATTTTGCACAGAAAAGAGATGCAGAAATTCTGATCCTGATTTGTGATTGGGAGCTTACACGATTTTGTTCTTGAAAGACCCATTTTATAGCTGTTTTGTTTAGGAATTCCTCTGTGCATCCCAGATGATGGTGAGAGACTCACTTCAATGTCTGACTGCCAGCATAGCCTGGTAGGTCATGGATGTGTAATTCGACCTTAACATACGATTGAGTGAAGTGGTTCTGTATTGTATTGCTTCTAAAACCAGGAATATATGTACATGTGTATTTGTATGCAAAACTGAGCTGTGTGACTTTGTTTAACAGCTGATTGGCGGCTGCTTTGGTACCAAATGGGACAAAGTCATAAAGGTTTGTTCCACAGCTGTAGTATGTACTCTTCTGTTTACTCCACAGCTTTAACATCTTCCCCCTCAAATACATATCCACATTTACAGACACATACATATATGTCTACACTTATATAGATGCATACATATATAAAAGCCTTGCCACTCTTCCTTTGGATCTGATAGTGGCATTGAAAATGTAAGTTTGTAGGGAAAGAAAAGGTTTAAAATAAAGCAAGCCTTGTGTGACTGAAAGCTTGTTTTCTTTAGCCGACTAGCTCAGCTGATCTGGTAAAAAAACAAAAACAAAACAAAAGAAAAACTCTCTTAATAAATCTTACATCTCTTTATCATGCTTACTATTATTTAAACACCAGAATATGCAAGGTATATTATTATTGCTATAATATTGTTTATTAAATATTCAGTCCCTGATTATTGAACTGTAGAGAATTACTACCATGATGAGGGCTGTGCATTGATGTATTCATAGTACACACAAAGAAATAAAGTATTACAGCTCAGAAGTACTAACTGGGATTTTAGATCAACTAATTTGTCTCTAGTTTTCCATTGGACAGATAAATGTCAGCAGCTACAAGTGTTAGTAAGTGGAAACATAGACTTGTACATTGGTACTTAATTAGATTAAGGTTGAATCCTAGGGGTTTTTTTGAAAAGTCTACTATTTTTAAAGCTCTGAGGTTGAAAGTTAGACTAACTGTTGGTATTCTATTGCTTTCAAAATGCGAAAATTTTCAGAGTATGTTCTTCCTTTTTTTCTCTTTTTTATCACAGCTTTTTAATACAATACATTTTGTATATAAAAATATCAGGCAGGTATTTATCAATTAATCTTTTGTTCTCTTTGAAATATTTACTCAGCAGTTATCTTGCTCTAGGCATTGTCTTACCTCTCATTGTCCCTCCATAGTGTCTTTCCACTTGCAGTTAAATTGAAATTGCAGAATCACAGCACCATAGAATACTTTGGGTTTGAGGGGACCTCGAAAGGTCGTCTAAACCAACCCACTGCAGTGAGCAGGGACATCTTCAAGGAGATCAGGTTGGTCAGAGCCCCATCCAGCCTGGCGATGAATGTTTTCAGGGATGGGGCATCTACCACCCCTCTGGGCAACTTGTCCCAGTGTTTCACCACCCTCATTGTAAAAAATGTCTTCCTTACATCTAGTCTAAATCTACCCTCTTACAGTTTAAAACCATTACCCCTTATCCTAGCACAACATGCCCTGCTGAAAAGTTTGTCCTCATCTTTCTTACGGGCTCCCTTTAAGTACTGAAAGGCTGCAATAAGGTCTCCCTGCAGCCTTCGCTTCTCCGGGCTGTACCACCCCAACTCTCTCAGCCTTTCTTCACAGGAGAAGTGTTCATCCCTCTGATGACTTTTGTGGCCCTGCTCTGGACCTGGTCCAACAGGTCCATGTCTCTTCTGTGCTGAGGGCCCCAGAGCTGGACACAGGACTCCAGGTGGGTTCTCACAAGAGTGGAGTAGAGGGCGAGAATCCCCTCCCTCACCCTGATGGGAATGCTTTTCTTGATGCAGCCCAGGACACGGTTGGCTTTCTGGACTGCAAGCGCACATTGCTGGGTCATGTCCAGCTTTTCATCCACTACTACCCCCAAGCCCTTCTCCTTGGAGCTGCTCTCAATCCACTCCTCTCCCAGCCTGGATTTGTGCTTGGGATTGCCCTGACTCATGGGCAGGACCTTGCCCTTGGCCTTGTTGAACGTCATGAGGTTTGCACAGGATTTCTGCTGACTTCATCATGCTTTGGAGAAAGCCCTTTTGATGGCATTTTCTATATTTGCTTTCAAATATTTCTTCCTCTGGCATCCTAAATTTATGTTCCTGATGAAAATCTCAGGGGTTACAAAGGCTTGAAGAGTAATATGTGCATTTCTGTTATGTTGCAGTGACTTCAGTATATCGCAAGGGCATTGTTAAGAGTAGTCACTATATTTCTCAGTCTGAAATCATTATTAAGTGTGTTCTTAAGGGACTGATACAATAACACTAAAATCAGAATTTAAAAATTACTTTGATTTTACTCTTGACAAACATAATTTCTCCCGCTGAAATCCTTAGAATTTACGGTCATCTAAAAGTGGAGAATATTGAGTATTTGGCTTGATAAAAAGTGAGTCAGGACTTTAGGATTTCAGTTATTTAGTAATAAATTCCTCCAGGGAAAGTATTCCATTTACTAATATTTCCTGAAACATGTTTTGTAGGATTTGGGATGTGGGACTTTTTGTTAATGTCATCACGTATTTCAATTAATCATTATGAACCATGCCAAAATAAACACTTGAATTGTATATATTCATTAGCATACACTAAATATTTAGTGGCAGCCCTGGCATCTGCAAATAGGCTATACATGGTTTGAAAAACTGACGACATGCTGACTGTTGAAGAGGAATCAGCATACCTGCACTGTTTGAAAGAATAGCTGTATTTTATCCAATTAATTTAGCTATGGGATTGTTATTCAGAGTTTATATTGCAGTGAGAGAGAGCAGACGCTTCTCCTTTCCTTTTCCCAGAATTAACTGCCACTCATCTCACACCTGTCCGAGACTGACATAATGCTGACTGGCAGCTTACTAACTCTCAAATGGCTGCCGTGCTTCTGAACTCTGTGGTGGATTTCTCTTGCTGCGTCTTGTGCCGTTCCTCCTGGGTACCAGCAGTATTCATAACGCCCTGTGGAAAAAGACAAGGAGGAATACTTTACGCTCTATGTTATGCACAGGTATGTAGCCCAAGTCTTTTGGCAGCAATAAAGCTTAGTCAGTTTGTCTTGCCTAACGGCTATTTTAGCCATCAGAGTGGGAAAGAGTGCTTTAGTTCTGAGCACTGGCCAGTGGGATTGGTGAAACGCTTTTTATATGTTTCACGTGGAAGAAAGAACAGAGTTACACGCTGACCTCAGACAAAAAGCAATGGTTCCCTCGGCAGTGAATCAACCATTAGGGACACACGTATGTTCTAGCTGAGCTGGGATTGAAAGCTAAGAGGAAGAATGAAGTAACGAATATTCTAATGCTTAGTTTGGGAAAATACCGCAGCAGCATAACACCCATGGATATACCCGGCCCCAGTTCCAGCACCCTTTGTTTGTGAAATTCTGTTCTGTTTGCCACATCCAACCGCCAAACTGTCAGAACTCAGCAAGTGAGATGGGTGCCGGAGGAGCTCACAGCTTTGGGAGACTGTGCCATCAACAGCTGATAGCACCATAAACCAAAGTAACTGCAGGGGTTTTGTGGCTCACAGCTTCAGGTATTATTTACATGAATTAACAATGAATGTCTTCAGAGATTTTGTAAAGTTGGGGTGGAAAGGAAGGCTTCTGTGTGTATATGTGTGATGGGAATATAGGCATCTCACATATTGTTTTGGTGCCAAATGGGACGTGGCTCCAAAAGGGTCTTACATTCCAGTTCTGAATTTCCGTTTCTGTTGTTGGCTATTCTGAGAATTATCCTGAGATTCCAAGGACTGATTCCATTATAACAGTTAAAGAAAATCTAACTCCTTTAACTCATTACATTTCCCTCTCTGAAGACTCTGTGGCTGTACATGGTTCTGCTCTGTGGAGGCCTGTGCGAAGGCAGTCGGGAACAGCACCCTTGTAACGGAACCACCAGCTGTGACATACCTACTGCACAGTCAGAACGTAACCCCCCTGTGACAAACAAAGCAGTATATGCATAAACAGCCTATCTGTTATTGTGTGTCACACCAGTCCTTAAGAAAACACTTCTGACTCCACCGTAGATAAATAATTTTATCCCATCCCAGTCACAGATGTCCTTGAGGAGATACTAAGGATTTCTTCGCATAGTATGAAGAAAAATCAAGAAAAATAAATTCTATGTTGTTTGCGTATCATGATAAACATATTTCCAGAAAAAGTAAAAGAGTTGGCCTATGATACAGAATGAGTAGGAAGAAATGCAAGTGGAATTTACCAAATACCTACGTAAATTAGAATTAATGCACTGCACAGATTCAGTTTTAACAAGAGTGGGCTGATTTGAAAAACTGATTATGATTTGAATATTAATTTTTGGGGACAGAGAAATCTAGGAGCATTCAGAGACTGTGTTTTTGTACACATCATAACATTTCGATTGATGACTAATTTATTACAGGAAGAGGTTTCCATACATTGCCTGCACTCAGGTGTCTGTCTAGGTGCATGGCATTTTTTATTTTTTTTAACTGAAGGATAACCTATTTGAAATACATTTGCATTTACTCTGGGGTTAAGGGAAAGCTGCTTTGAACTTCCTGTATCAAGATCCACGCCGTTTTGTATTTTTAGACCAAAGAACTTTCTTCAAAGGGGATAACAGTAAGAGCCTCATAAACTCATCAGGGTAATACCTGTTTTTAAGTAATTCACTTAAGTAAGGCATATTGAAACCATTCCACAATCAATTTCAAGAGTAGTTTGTCAACCCTCAATGATAAGAATGGGAAATTGTAAGAAAAGAAGACTGAAAATGTTTACTCATAATACGGGAAGTCTTTCAATATTAAACAATGAAACAACTACACTAGAGTCATCTTAATGGTATCACATCCTGATGCCTTCCATTAGAACCATTACAAAATGTAGGAGCTTACTGGGGGGAAGAAATGCAGCCGAGAAGGATGAAACACCAAAAGACTTCAGGACATACTTGAGAGAAAAAGAAAACCTCTCTGTCTTGTGAGGGTTGTAAAACATTGTTGTTTTGTTCTGTTCTTCCAAGAAGCATGTACAAATTGTTTGAGAATGAATACAAAGAATGATTTGTATGGAGCTTAGTGGCCAGCAGTACGGTTGTGGAAGAGGCAAGAGCTAGATGACATTTGTACGGGCACTGCAAAGCGCAGAGCAGGACGAAGGTGTCTGCGGTTTGCAGGGAAGGTGAGGACAGGGCGGGACAGGCGCCGACCGCTGAAAGCACCCGCTCTGGTGCACCCGTACCGGGCAGAGCTCGCGTGGCTGTTTCTAAAGGCTTTCTCCTCACTGAAGGAGCAGAAACCCATATATTCGCATTTGCCAATGCCAAGGTGCTTTTTGATGCGAAAGTGTTTAAACAGTACACTTACCTGATAAGCCACTTCCACAGGTATTCCTGAGAGCTGTTAGCATCGACCTTAAAGAAGCTGCCAAACCCCAGCTGGATTTCCTGAAGTGACAACAGTCTAGGTATCAAGTTTTAATAGGCATAATTTAGAATATAATATCAATTAATATAATATAATATTAGTATAATATAATATAATATAATATAATATAATATAATATAATATAATATAATATAATATAATATAATATAATATAATATAATATAATATAATATA
>NW_020799106.1:236509-284696 GCF_003259725.1 Athene cunicularia
CGGGCTGTGCCCCTGCCGCCCCGCCGGTGCGGGAGTTGGGCTCCCCGCACGGGCGCCTCCCTCGGAACGGGCGAGAGCCGTCTCCGGAGGATGCTCCCCCCGTCCCAGCGCCCGGCTCCGGCAGGAGGGAGCCGCGGCCGCGCCGCCGGGGTGCAGACGCAGGCGAACGCTTCCCCGGCTCCTGTGTGCAGCCACAGCCCTGTCTTGCTGTCACTGAGCATTTTCGTGGAGCGGAGCGGGGGGCTAGGTCCCCGATCGATGCTCGGTGGCTGCCTCGTCCCACCCTCCCAGGCGCTAACCCGAGGGTTCAGGCTCAGTCTGAAAATTCATTCGGTCTCGGTGCATCAACTTTGAGCTTCTCGTAAAGGTTATCTAGGACAAACGCAATCCGTGCCAGAAGAGCTCCCGTGGGGTGCTGTTTAGTGAAATGCTCAATTATAGTGTATTGTAGTCATCTTCTGCGTTTTCTTGGATGCAGCAGAGGAAATGAGACGCCGTGTGTCCTCCATTAACTCTTAGTTGCTTCTGCTAGGAACGGCAGTTAACTGAATGCTGCCGCCTGAACTGCTTCCACAGCCCAGGGCCCGCCTTTTGCATGCTAACGTGTGGCTGTTCTGCTAGAGGATTTTGTTGGCAAATCATTTGAACTTTATTTTGACCGTTAAATCTGTTTGCTGATGAGCCCCGGGGCAGAGAGCGGGTTCGGAACGAACCGATCTTGTGAATTGACAAAATCGGGAGGAGAACAGCAAATCGGACTCGTATGTGTGGGTGGGTGGGTGTGCAGGTGGCGGGTGGCTGGGAACGATTACGAATAAAACTCGCTAAATCAGAAGAGCAAACAAGGTAGTGGCTCGTTTCCCCGGTGTCGGCTACAGTCACTGAGAGAGAGCTGTCCTTACAGGTGTCGGAGCCTGCCTGCCCTGTAGGTACAACCTCAGCAAGTCAGATGCTACCAGCAGGAAAATCTTTTGTGGAGCTGAACGCTGCCCCTGTCACTCAGGTGTAGGGAGCTGTATAGGGCGCTTCTTAGAAACAAAACAGCGGAGGGAGCCCGACTGTGTCTGTGGTCAAGCCTTGGGTGAACCAGGGATGTTACATGGGGCTTCAAACTGCTGTGACCTGCCTGTGTCTGAAATGCTGCCTGGGCTTGCCCGCTGGGATCTGTCAGGGTCTAAATCCTCCCTTGCAATCTCCTCCTTTCTCCCCTTTCCATCTTTTTGGGTATGTAAGAGAAATCTACAGCAATTTCTGCCCCTCTGTGCTGTCTCCTTACAAGGTATAGAAGGCAAGAATACCCAGATTAATAAATAACGTCCAGCTGGCAGGACTCTCCGCCATGCAAGATGCACAAAGGAAGATGAAAACCCACGGTCTTGAAAATGTTCCTGGGTGTTGCAGCATCTTCTAACTATTACTTGTTTTAGGGAGACTGCTAATACCTTTTACAGCAGGGTGTTTCCCCTCATTAAGTACAGCTCAGTTATAGGATAAAATGCAAGAAGTGAAAATCCGGCAGAAATTGACCCAGTTTGGCCACATTGATAGCAGAGATTATCATTAATGGAAGATTAAATAGATTACATAAAAAAGGATTTTAATTTTTAGGGCATGTGGAATTTTTTTTTTTAAAGCCTACAGCTGTACTTTCCTGATACATACAGGCACCTCAGGATACATGTAAAATTCTCTGAGGCTGCAGTATCCGCTGGGGGGGAGAGGGAGACGAAATGCAGGGTTTGTGCCATGAACTGCTGACACGGTGTGACCCCAGAGCAAGCGTCTGCATCTGCCACTAGCAGCTCTTAGGAGGAAGAAAGGGATTCTTTTTAAAACAAATCCATCCTCATTTCCCAGGTTGAGCTGCATGTTCCTTCTGTGCCCGTTGCTCCAGCTGCTATTGAAATGAAAGTCATGGATCCCATTGTACCGCGTGAATACAAATCTGACATGACAAACCTGATGCCCCAGCTTTCAAGATAGTGCACGCCCTTGTGTGATCCTCTGGCTTGGCAAGGCACGTATGTGGGCAGGAGTCATAGGTTATTTAGCATTTCACAGCTTTTAAGAGAAGAGGCAGCTGTCTTTATGCTGGTTCATGTTGCAGTTTATTTCGTTGTTTTAACATGTTAAAATGGGCTCAAAATATGACTTAGGAAAATGGAAGGCCAATCAGAAGTCGTTTCTCCAGAAAGCCGGCTGATTGCCCACCTGAAATAAATGTTGGTAAAGCCTTTTCTCTTGTGTGTATTCATCTGAGGAGATGTTGTGAAATCTCTCTTTTTTTGTGGGTGTGCATAATGACAATAATTCTTGGTTGCGTTTCACTCAAAGTCAAGCTATCTGTTAGCTGTTTTGAAAGTTCTTGATGAAGATCCTTCAGGTTCTGACTAAGCAAAAGCCACTTACTCATCAAATCTTTCCCCGTGTCTTGTGCCTGCATGTGTTTCTCATGATCATACACGGACCATGGCTTTTCAGCATGAGCCTCTTTATCCGGTGCTCAACATAAAAATCAATCATTGATTTAGCAGGACAGTCCAGCCTGTAGATCAGAAAAAGCAACCAACTGACTGGAACACACCAGTGAGGTTTTATTTTTATTAAGCCATTGGTTTCATTTCTAAAGAGTCATGCCCTGATTTTTCCAATATGCATTTTTCATGGTATTCTGGGTTCTTCAGTAATGTTATTATCTTTAAATTGAGATGCTGTACTTGTAAGAATTCCTGTGTGAATTCAGGTATGAAATAGCGCTGTGGTTTCTCTTGTGTTCATGTGACCAAAGGCTAACGCAGAGAGCTGAGGTCAGGCAGGTGGGGCTCAGCTAATGCAGAGTAACCAAGGAAAAAGACGTTACAGAACTCATAATCAATATGTCTTGTGAAGTCCGGTTGTGACCTTTTTTGATGAGTCCAGACTGCAGCCTGCGTGTACTTTGATTTCCTGCTAAAGATTTTCTGCTCCAGTCGTTTATCCCAGTCACATCTCAGTCTGTTTCTCATGCACGGCATGGGTTCAAGGAACAAGCATCTGGCAGATGAACTGTTACCAACACTGACATTTTGGTAAAAGCTGTTTGTTTTATTTTGCACTGACTCAAATATCTTTTTCACATTAAGGATGACACTTAGATGGAACTGCGGGGTTTTCACCAACTGGAGGGTGTTGTGGGAGGTGCCAAACCATAGTAAAACCAGATCTACTCTTCCCAGAGCTCTAAAACGTTCTGCCAACAAATGACATGTATCTGTGAACACCGCACATTATGATCATGAGCTGTCATTGAAATTGAGGGGAGCACACATGACAATAAAGCATGTGCCTTTAGCATTGACTAAGATTAATATGTCAGGTATTTATCAATTTGTAACTCATCAGAAGCTGTTGAATTAGAAACCAAAATACCGAACAACTGGGATTTCTAAAAGCATTTGCTGCTTCTTCATTCCCACTTACTTTCTATTCACATACCATGAGTCAACGTACCACAGACATGATTAGATTTGTTTCCCATCTTAAATACTTGTCAACAGGAAGGCTACCGTCAAGATAGAAATCATAAATACAGAATTGTAGTCAACACCACTAAAATGGAAGGATTTGTAATTTTATTTTATTTTCCATAATTTACAGCTATAACTTGCTTCGTCTGTTTCAGTTAAGCTGGATGACCCTGGACTTAATTCTGTTTTCCATCTCCATCCTCTTTATAGTTGGGAAGTAGTGCCGTTACCATTGAGTTCATAAGGAAGTGGAATGTCTAAGTTAAGTCCCACTCACAAATATGTACATTGATTCCGTTTAGGTATGTTTCCTCTCTGTTCCTTTTAGTGAAGTGTTTGTTGGAATCCCATGACCTAGGAGAGCTTTCACAGCACTGGCATGATGAGAGGAAGGGATATAGCTGAAATTACTCCACGCTGCCTTTTATCCCTGAAAAAAATTCTTTTGGGGGCGGTAAGGATTCTCATTACATTGATTTAGCCTGTGATCACGGGTAAAAGCAAAGCCTTGCGTTTATTTGGCATATTTTTTTTAGCATCTATACAAGGACATTATGTGATATATTATATCTTGACAGCAGAATACCATTATTAAATTAAAGTATTGATTCATTGCAAAGTATTATGCTAAAGTAATGTCAGTGGTTTGTCTAAACCCACAGAAAATGGAAATTAAAAATTAAAGCAAAAGACCTGTCTCTATCTACAGTATTGTGTCTAGTGTTGCAGTACATTTATCATCTGACTCATTGCTTTGAAACCTCCTGCAAAGCCCAGTAAATACACGGATTGGTATGGATTTGGCTTTGACTTTATCTTTAAATTCTATAGCTCATGTGGCTTTTGGGAAGTACCCAAACCATACTAGTGTTTGGTTTTGCTGATTTCTTCCATGAGTTCTTTGGAAACACACTGCACAAGGAAAAGTGCCTAGTAAAATCTTGTAGTATTAGCTGGTCACAAATGCAAATAAATAAATGAAACCCAGGGACTTCTGTATTTCTCTGAGCCTGTTGATTTCTTTTTGAGATTCATTGTGGTTTGAACAAGTTTGTGATAGTCCGGTCTTAACCATGCACCTGCGTGCACACCCGCGTGCGCCCGCGTGCAGAATACAAGCAGGTGTTTGTACATTGGCAGAGTACCTGTGTTGGAGGGGGTCAGGACCTCAGAGACTGTAAACTTGAGGGTCGGGCTTTGCTAAGCCAGGCAGGTACTTCGGTGGTGCTTGTCTTTGCAGTGTAGTTCGGAAGAGAAACCCGGAGGTTGCATTGTAGCAAACTAGACTGAATGTCGAGTTCAAGTGCATCTTTTTTAATTTGGAAGTCTCTTCATCTTTTTTTAATTTGGAAGTGTCTTTCAGGTTCTGCTGTGTGGAAGGGATTCATTGTCACTCTGACTGTTAAGGATAGGTACATTTCCTTTTTGCATTGCAGGGGTAGACAAAACACAGGAAAACCAGTGAGATGCTTTGTGTTACGGAGGTGATTTCTTACTCTAAGGGACATTTCTTGGATCAATAAGGTGAGGGTTAGAAGTGTCATTTAATAAGGCAGCCGTGCTCCAGATCAGAACTGGGGCTCTGTTTTCTCATTGCTCAGAACTCAACTTCAAAGCTCTTAAACCTTATTTAATACTTTTACCTTCCCCTTCATACCTAATCTCAAGCACCCCGCTGGGTAAAGCACATTTTCGGTGAAGGAAAGTGTGTCCCTGTGAGGGCTGACCAGAGGGATTGCCGGGCGAGGGCACGTCTGACCAGGGCAAGACAGGATGAGCACACATAGAAAGGAAACGCACAGCGGTGGACAGGTGCTTTTTCAGTGAGTTTTGACGTTTTATCATGCAGGTTTCTGGTGCCCCTTGGTAAAATGCATTCAAGCGGAGAGAAATGGATAAAGCAGGAAAATAAACACAGCAACTGCATTTATAAATTTCAGTGTCCACAGAAGAAAAACCTAATTGGTCAAACTCTTCCTGGTGAAATGTGGTGATAGCAGGGAAAAGTAAAGTTACTAAATGCTTCTTGCTAACTGTGTAAATGTTTTAGTTTTTTTTTTTTTTTTTTCTGAAACTGTATCAATAAGCTCAATATTACTTCAGTAATAATTAAAAATGTACATAAAATAAGTAAAACCTACAAAATTCTTCCAGTATTCCATATTTTCTGTCCCCCAAGGGCAGTATTTAGCATTTCCAAAGTTATATTTCTTATGTAGCATGTAAATAGGAGGATTCCATGACTTTCAGGTCTTTTTTACAACATAGCACTCCTGAATTTTTTTTCTTTTTTTTTGTGGCATAGTTCTGATGACTGCTATGATGACTATAGGAGACAAACTATTCAGATTCAAAGATAATTTGCTTCATATCATGATTTTTTAAGTCCAAGTAGAATTATGTTTTTTTCCTCAGAGCAGTTTGATTTTTGTATTTCTGCAAGAATCAAATCTTTGGGAAAAGCTTAGGTAGAATGGGAGAAGCTTGCTGTCCAAAAAAAAAGATAAGGTAAAACTTTGGTCTGAAATACCTGAAGAAATTCCTTCTTTGGTGACTGTAAAATATGCCCAGCAGCTTGCAAACTCTCCTCTTTTTGCTTTAACATCTCCTTTTTTGTGTGCTACTTTTTGGGTTTCTGGCTTTTCCATTTAAAATTTGAATGAATCTCTTGTCAGTTCTCAAGAGCTCTACAGTGGTGTCCCATCCCCGCCCCCCCCTTGTATTTTGTGCTCACAGGGAAAATGCTACGAGCAATGCATCTGTATTGGCAATGTGGTAGGTGCTCTTTGTAGAAAAATGAATTAGTGTTTTAATTTGTATGAAAAGGGCTTTCACTGAGGCATCTTGTAACTTTGTTAGCAAAGGACTGAGGTACAAATATCCGGGTCGTGTTCAGTGTAGAAGTTGTGTTCGTACAGCACAGTCGGTAGTTCGGAGTCTTTGGGTTTTGTAATGACGTTTCTTGCTGCACGGCCTAATGCTGCAAACATGTCGGCCCCATGTGAGCGTGCAAGAGATGCCTGTTCTCTTTTCTCGAGTTGTGTAGAGTCGGGGTCAGTTTACGTGAACATCTGTGTGATTAAGGCTGTTACTGTGACTTAGATTGGAGTGTGAATGCTTGCAAACATGCCTCTATAAATAAATGTACATCACCGTTAAAGTGCTGCTTTTAAAAAGCTGTCAGCATTATTGAAATGTGCTTTTTAGAACTGGGTTTCCATTTTTGTGTGTGTGTGTTTAGCAGTTCCTGAAAAATATACCATTATCTTGTTTATTCTTCACCTGAAGTAAGTTCTGTGATAAAATCTTTGTGCTCTGGGGGACTACAGCTGCTTAGTTGTAGGCTGTCACAAGACATGCGGGTCATGGATTCTTTTGCACATCACTTAAATTATTCCCTTACCTGATTTTAATTTTTTTTTAATTTATTATTGCAGAAGATAATACTTCTGCTTTTGTACAGTTTTTCTCTGTATTACTTCCACAGCTAGATACATACCAACACTGACTTTTTCCTAAAGCTTATAGAGTTTTCTAAAACATTAGAGATGGCGAGTTGCATTTTAAGGTTGTTATTTTCTGAAATTAAAATTATGACATTGTTTATTTCAGAGCATCACTACTGTTAAAGTTCAAGATTCTAGATCAGTAGGAACTGAGCCTTGATTTCTGGTTGTTACCAGATAGAGGGGCTATAGTACTGCGTAACAGCAAACCATTAAATTAGTGTTAATAGCAAATAGCCTCTTTTCCAGATCTGATTATTCTCCCTGATGTCAGAACTTGTAAAGCAAATGCTTGAGATAAGATGGGGCTATTCTCTTGGAAGGGCTTTGGTGGTCTGTTTTTACTGCAATGACAAGGGTTTTTTTCTAACGTGGCTGGCAAGGAAGGTAGAAAATGTACCATCCTGCCTGCAGTTGCTGTGCTGCTTCTAAATGTAATCAGGATCTTAACAAAAACAAAAAACATGTATCCAAAAATGTTGCTAACCTGCAAAACTGTGCTGCATTGTGCAATGCTAATATTGTACTTACGTCTCCCAGTTTAATGCATAATAAACCAGCATTTCCATAGTGTGCCCAGAGTGGCTGAGAACTGTAGGTAGCTAACCTTTTCAGTGGCTGAGTAATACTGTTGAATATTAAAAAAAGGTGTAGGGAATCTTCTTTTCTTCTTTCCCCAGTGAATTACAATACAAGTGGTCAGAGGGTTATCATTAAAATAGTACTAAGCTATCCCAGAAATTTTGACTTGGGATTGATTGTGTAATACTTGTGAAAAACAGTCTAGTAATTGTCTTCCAAAGGGTATGCTCTGTTAGTGGTTTTTTAACCACCAAAATGAATTTTCTTGTTCACTGTGTCAGTGAATTTAGAAAAGAGAAGCAGGGCTTTTGTTTGAAAGCTAGAGATAAGCTGCACTGAAATGATACGGTGATTTTCCTGCCATTTAACATATCAAATATGAAGACTTTGCACTATTAGGGTTCAGTGGGCAGAGGGTTCAGGAATTTAACTGAGGGGATTATTCTGATGAGTGTCAGTGCTCCTGACTTAGAAGGGTAGAGGTACTTTTATAATTATTTCATAAGTAGCTAAACCACATTAGTCTTTAGCCTGAAATCTGTCCCAGCTACGTTAAGGGTCATAGCGTTAAAGTTCAATCCTCTCTCTTTTTTTTAAATTTATTTTTAAAAATAACTAAAAAGCCAAAATGACATGCATAAATACATACAACAGTGACTTCTTCCTTTAAGCAGTTTGGGTTTCTTTAGCTTTTAGTTATCAATCTTTATTTTATAACTTATGTTAATAGAGCATACCATGCATTTTACAGGGTCAGCTGCTATTTATGAGACTGTATCTCAATGTAACGAAGTTGATTCTAATTAGTTTACATCAATCAAAATGTTAGAAAAATACAGATTGCAAACTAAATTTATAAATTGTATTACCCAACAGGTGAAAATACTGATTTATTAACATACACACCTTTAAATTCACTGATTACCTCAAAGCAATGTAGAAAATACACAATCTGCCACTAAACTGAGACTATGCACTTCTGCAACAGATTTTGGTAGTGCGCGTAGGCTCTTCCTGCCAAAGCTGGAGGTTGTACCTTTGCCTTAACTAAGTACCTTCTGAGCTGTGGAGATGATGACCTTGACGCTCATAATGATAATAAAAACAAAAAAGAAAACGCGAGCTTTAGAGGATACTTCGAGTCATAGGATTTACAGTCCAAAGGCTGGCTCGTCCTGGGGAGGGTGGATATTTGCCGCTTGGTGACTGCTGTCACCTTGCCTTAGAGAAGAGGGGCGGCGGACGGGCAGCGGAGATGATGGGCTGGGCTGTACCCGTCCTGCATTCCTGCCCAAGAAGCTCTTCAGCACGGTTTGGCCAGATCTGGGGAGACACAGCTGTTGCCTTGGCTCTGTCAGCATTAATGTCCTGCCTTGTTCTCCGCAAAAGCACAGTGGGAAAGAGGTGTTTCTAATACCTTTTTATATCTGGAGCACATTCATTACAGAGGCTTACTTAGTCCTAAATGAAAAGCGAGAATAGTAACTTAATATTTTAAATTGGTTTTAGAAATATCTGCCTGCAATAGGGATTTCTTACAGGTTTTAGTTCTTGGATGGCTGGATTTAATCTGAATTTATGAAGCTGAAAAGTTAGTGTGTGATATATTTAAGAGGGGAAGAAAAAAGAGTCTGGTGCTGTAATTGTTATTTTATAGGAGATTGAAGAGATCGCTTGCACCTACTGAATTTCAGTAATTGGTACACTACAAGGCTTGATTGCATGTTGTGTTTGCCTACATTTGAAAAGCTGTCCTCTATTACCTTGGCAAATGTAGGGGATTTGTAGCCAGCCACAGCTTCACAGCTTTAAGGTGCATTAATCAATGTGAACAAACACAGTTTGAGGAGCTGATGAGTAACAACAGCTCCTTATTCCTGCTTTGTTTACAGAGCATATTTTGGAAACGTGAACAGGTATTTATTCAAGTTTTATTTATCCCCGATTTTAACAATGATCCTGGCTGATGAGAGGAAGTGAAGGAAGTACATGGAGGAAGTGAAGTGTACTGGACACGCCCAAGCTAAAAGTCCCTGCTGCGATGGGATTATTGTGGGTAGAGTCCTACAGCGAGGATGAGGTATGCTAGGTAATAAAAAGATGAGTAATTCTTGTGAGATGTTTTGTTTGGATACTGGGAGAATTTTGTCTGTTTAAAAGCAGTGTGGGTTTATTAGGGAGCTTATTATTTAAAATGTTTTATGAAGATACTTTAAGATTAATTAATTAAATACGTTACATTTGAACTGTTTAATTGGAGATGATTTTTCAACCATCCCTTATTGTTCTAACACTCCTGTAATATTTTTTCAGGTTTGTAATCCTGTTTATAAATGCAGTCTATATGACATCACAGACTCTTTGACTTTTTCCTTAACAAATGCTACTTAAAAATAAATTTACTGTTTTTTGTGTGATGAAATAGAATTAGAAACTGAGGGACTCATCTCATATGTAACTGAGTATTCAGTGGGAGCTGTAGGCTGCTCTTCAGTCCTGTAAGAATCCCAGCAAGAAGCAGGGTAGACCCCAGACAGGCGCTAGACTGAATGTTTTACATGAGAACTAATAATTAAAGCTTGTTAAAGAATTTAGAGGCCAAACATAATGAAGCTCTTCTAATTATCACCAGATTTTGGTCCAGTTCTGCAAAGTGGTAATTAAAACCTTCTAAGTTCAGTTCTGCATAAATGAAGGTTGGAATAATCAAAACACATAAATAAAAGGAAATAGGGAGGATATCAGATTAAGTATATGCGATATGTTATTTCAGTAATAGTTATGGAAAACCATGTAAAAAAACCCCAACAGACCCAAAACCCCAAATGCGGTGGCAGAGATTCAACGTTATTTCATGTATCTGTTAGTTGGTATAATGATTTTCTGCATTACACAGCAAAATAACTTTTCCCACTGAGTACTGAAAAAGCTTATCTCGTAGTGCGTCGAAGGAGCCACTGTGTGAGGACAGTGCTCAGGCTCGAATAACTCTGCCCTGCTCTGACCTTTTTTGTCAACTGGCTGCACTTAAGCTCGAATTTCCAGTTCCACCAGGAAAAGGGTGACTTTGACAGTATAGAGCAGTTATAATAGGCAACTACTATAGAATGACTTCATTTTCACAATTTCAGCTTGCTTATTAGTCTGCAATTCATCCCCAAAAGTTTTCAAGCCTCAAGGAAAGTAACAGACCATAGATCAGTGTTGCAGGAAGTTTGGGAGTGGTCACATTTTCCTCAAGCTCAGGTTTTCTTATTTGTGAAATAAAGACATGGTGAAGAGGCACAGATGAGAAACGAGAGGTTTGTTATAATGAATGTTCAAAAAATAATAAGGAAGCACACTTCACAAGTCTTATTTTAAATTTTGGAAAGTACGCCGTATCCCTGATTGCGCCATTAGCTGAGTGTGTGATCATTCTCAACAATTTTCCGGGAGTCAAGTCTATTAAACTTTAGTACTGAAAAGGAAGGGACAGAAGCTTTTACTTTTTTAGGCGATTTACAAACGTGTCTCCAAATAGAGCCAAGATATGTCCCTGAATAACGGGGGTATGTGACAGCGGGGTAGGGTTGTGTGTGAGACACCCTAACAAGCCAGTTACTCTAGTTCGTAATTCTTTATTTTTGTCCTGCAGTCAGTTGAATCAGGTTTGAATTTGGGACACTCATTAGGCCAAAACCTGCCATTATGACAACCCCATTTAAATCTTTTCAGCTTAACTTTTTAGTCAGTTGTCACTGGGAATTTTAGTAACTACTATGTCTTATATTGCTGTCTTGTTATATTTTAGAAGTGAAGTGTTATTGTTGCCATATCTCACATCAAAAGGAAGAAACACTTTCAGTATGGTGTAGTCTTCTATAGATAGAGTCAAAATGCTCTCTGAGTAGGTGGGATCCTTAGCCAAATCCAAACCCAATGAGATAAGTGAGAATAAGTGGGCTCTAGATAACATTTAAAATAAACAGTTAGAAAGGAGTGACTTGCTTAGTCTCGTCTGTTGTTCTGCATTTGCTCATAGTTGACTTTTATTAAATGTAGCTATGCTGATCTGTTAAGAAAAAAAAAATCTCACAATAATGTATTTATTAGAGGGGTTCTCAGATGCAGAATGAGACAAGGGTTGTAGGGAAGCTATTCTAGTAGACCAGCTAATACAATTGGAGAAAAATTGGCAAATGCTTTTCTGTGTCTCTTAGAGGTGATGTAATGGATTGCCCTTTCACTTTCCAACCTCCTTCTAACAGTAGGATTCTAACAGCAACAGAGTTTTACGTATTTTTTTTAAATTAACTGAAGATGTTTTTCATAACTTGAACTGATATGCTTAGCTTTGAAGTTTAGATAGGAAAGTGTTGTCCTGGCTAAATGTTGTCCTGTTTGCTGTTAGGTTTGGGGTTTTAGAAACAATGTCCGTGTCACAGAAACTTGCTAAAGGTGAGTAAGAAACTGCTTATCATCTTAAAAGTCTCATATATTCATGTTGTCTTAATAGTTTGGAGAAAGGTTTAGTATCATTAGTTACTACTGAAGATTAATACTGTGTTAACACCTAGATGTATGACCCCAACACTGGCATTCGCATTGAAGGCTCACCATGAATTTCAAAGTTTATATGAAATGATTTATATCGGTGATTGAAAATATGTTTTGGTAGTAGCCTTTTTAATGCCTTTAGGACATTTGATTGCCATTAAGTGGCATAATCTGCTGTTTGGAATAGAAAGCTGGGAGTATTTTGGTTGCGAATAGGATAATGAAATGGATGGGAAACAAGGAGGAGTAATAAATGAATGGATCTGTGCTGCTAACAGGGAGCTTGGGCTCGGCGTCCTCTGCATGGCCGGGGTATATGGTGTGCCCCACCTCAGGTGGCGGGATGGGGCAGTCATGGGGTTGACTACGGTCTGTCTAGGGACTGATCCTGTCCCTGCTGAAGTAGTATTAAAGCTATCTTATTTTTAATATTAGTGGACTAAGCCTGTGAATCTCCATGTGCTACTAGTGATGTCAGTGGAAGCTCTGCATGTGGGATACCTTCAGACTCTGTCTGGCACTGTCGTGCCCAAATCCAGTGCCCGTTATACTGAGCGGTGGGCTAGTATCTGTGTAGAAGGTTTTTGACAGGGTTTTTTTATTCTGCATGACTCTCAGTGGTTCTGTCAATCTTCATTTGTAACACTTATATCATCATCTCATTACATGAACATCAAAGCACTGAAAAAGTTTGTGGTTTCAGATGGTTTTGCTTTAAAAATAACATAAAAGCTAAATCTCCTCAAGTGGTATGTCCCCTTTGTTTCTATATATTTCAGCTGTGATCATGTTGCAGGGTACTCACTTGTAGTCAGATAAGCATTAGGAGAAGCTAAATTATTTTGGGGGGGGTGTGTGTCTCAATTTGAAGCGCTTCCCTTGAATTGGAATTTTCTTGGGGACCTGCAAGTGCAGCTTTGTTAATGCCATTTGTCATTTGTAAAGAAAGCTGCACTGCAAATTTCAGGTCTTAAAAGGATAGAGTATGTAAAACACAAAAAATGAAGTTTGTGAGATAAATTGTTGAGGGTAATGCTTATGCATTTTTGTAAGTTAAGACAGCATTTATCTAAGCCACTGCTGCACCGACCTTGTGGAATCAAAGACCTCCTCAGTGACTATTTTGAGCCAATATTACTCTAGTGTGAAACAAATGGCCGATATAGGTAGACTCCTGGTATCCCAAATCATCCTGCTCATGTCTTATATTTTTTTGTGAACTTCATAAGGGGTGTGAGTGGTTAGAATTTCCTTTCAGAAGTCTCCATTCGAGGAAAGTCTCTGTTCTTCAGAAAGCCAAGTCACAGAGTTTTGCAGCTTCGGGTTGAAACAGTTCTACAAGAACTGAACTTCCAGAGTTTTCAAGGTCATTGCTTAGTAAGGATTTACATTAGAAAAGGTAAAAGTCTCAAGGTCTTTATTAAACAATTCAGACCCCCTGCCCCAGTTCTCCCAAGTACCAGGTACTTTCTCCGTAAACCATGTGAAACTACCAAATGACCGACTTCTTGTAGGGGCAAGCAGCTGATTGTGTAACGAGTATGCCTAGTCACTGTGAAATGTGTCACAGAAAGTGGGAACTTTAGATGATTTTGTAAACACAACTAAAATTAAAAAAAATAATAAAATCACACAGTATATTTAGAGTTTTTGCATGAAATGAAGATATGATGAAAGGAGGATTTGGTACTGCACATTTTTAAAATTAACTGTAGTTTTGGGCGTAATCTTGCGGTAGGCATGAAAACTAATTATATTTTGCTGTATTTACTTCTCAAAGCACAGACTGTAATAACTATATAGAAATTTCATTGATGGGTTCTTTAGAATCTTTTAAATAGGGACATGTAACATTCGCAGGTGATGAATTATTTGGAGGATGTGTACACAATAAACCTAACAGAAGCTGTCTTTCTGCATTTCTTTATTTGATATGTGCTATGCTACCTGTGCTTTACTGATGTAGTGAGGTTGTGAATGCTGTTTTCAGTGTTTGAGCTGATTCTTCCATTGTTGCTGTTTCGTTAAGCTTTTCCAGGAACATGCAGGCAGAACAGGACAGTCAAGGTAGGAGTAGAGGTTTTGTGCTTAGAGGGAGTGAGAAAGACAGATTTAGAAGCTCAGGAGATCAGAAAAAATACTTGAATTGTATGTGTTGTGAAGATTTAGCATGCTTTCTCATAGGCTGAATTTATTATGCTAAAACGCCAGCCAGAAGGTGAATTATTGAAGCGGTAGGAAGGGAATTGCCCCAAGACGATGCACTGTGCCCACAACCAGGTCGATACAGTCTGTGATCAAGTCCTGTTGTGCTCTCCAGCAGGATCCTGTAGTATTTCTCCCAGGAAATCTCCTGAGATGGGTGGCATTACTGAAAACAAAGAAATAATATGAATAAGACAAAAAATTCCACGTATCATGGGCCATTTTGGTGCATCTTCTCAGTTTCCCCAACTGAAAGATTTCCTGGTTGAACCTGTTCTTTTGTCTGCGCTGCCTCTGCACTCCGAGTCGAATGAACATTTCATTGTCATCATCGTCACTTGAGTGTGGTATGCCCCACCATCCCCAAACCTTGTTGAAAAGCTGCCCCAAGTCTCAGAGAACAGAGAATTGTGCCCCAGAAGATCTTGTTCACCATAAGGGAGCTCGCAACATTCTTATTTTTCTTGCAGTATTATTTCATCCAAAATGCTATTTTTCAAAAAATATATGATGAAGAGCACCCATGTCTCTTAAAATTCTACCTAACAGGAGAATTCTAAATTCATAGTAACTACATAAGACACTCTGAAAGTCCAGCAATGGCATTGTGTTTTGCCCTCTACCATCTGTTTTGCCTCAGTTTCCATTTCTCCGCTGCTTGCTGTATTAGAGTAAAAAATACTAAGGCAGGCAGCTGCAAACCTTACATTTGATGCTTGCTTCCAGTACAGCAGAGAATAACTCTTCTGTATTCAGAACTTGCTTAATTTTGAGAATTAACCTTATGGGTCTTTTTTAGTCTACAAAAATCATCCGAAAGTCTTTGGAGAGAGAAATGTGTGGAATATCTTGGCCCACCTTTGATGTGAGACTCAAAGGTATACTTAGATGTCTGTTCATGATTATCTTTGTTCTGGTTTTGTTTTTTTTCATTGGATTGTATTTTATTTTTTGGCAAATGACCTGGAATTTGCAATGAGCTTTAGAAAGTAATTTTCTAGAACCTTTTCCTGATGCTTCTTGTATGTAAGTGCTTCATTTTTTTCTATAAGTGGTTCCTACTGGAAATATAAAGTTTGTAGGAGATGTTTCTCCATCAGATTCTGTGGTAAAGATCAATGCACAGAAGTAATCTATTTTATCTGCAGTATCCATAATTTATGCCCGATCTTTTAGTGGAACATCTGATTCTTTCATAGCCTTCCTGTGACTGATACACTTAAATGCCTTATTTACTGCCTTTACCTAATAGCTTTTAAAATTTTCTTGGTTTTCTGAATAATTTGCTCAGGCTAGATTTTATTTTTGAAAGGATGTATTGTCATTTAACTTGCTGTCTTCCCCTGCTTTGTTCTCTCTCTCTCTCTCAGGGAGAGGAAGAATTCCATACCTTCCTGAATAAGATTATGATGTTATTTGAAATTCTTATATTTTATATTCTCAGGCTTTCCCCCTTCCATTTAATTTCCTTTTTCCTTTTTTCTAGCTTCCCAAGCATTTTGAAAAGCTTTACCTATTATCCATAATGGCTGTTGTCTTCTTTGTCATCCCCCTCTTCTGTCATAACTGAGCTGCATCATACTCTTATGTTTTTGAATCTGCCTCTGATTTTCTGTGAGAATCCAGTCAAAACTGATCGCCTGGTATCCTTTTCTTTCTGTTTGGAGAAGCAACTGTTTAATGTGCTGAAGATTTGCTGCTAGAAATAACAGAATAGTGGCTATAAGAATACAATCACATTTCCCCCTGTTTATTGTGTTCTGTGATCTTTATGTGGTCACAGTGGGGTGGAATTTTCTGTATTTGCTTGCATCCATCAGGTAGGAAGTTGTCAAGTTATCCACTGTCCTCTGAATCTTTTCTTACCTTATTTCATGAGCAAGAGTTCGAAGACTTTTTTTCAGCTTTAACAGTGTTCACAGTCCTGTTTGCTGGTGTTTTCCCATGATCATTGCATTTAAGTGAGTAATTTTTATATTATCTTTACATGTTGAATGTATTTTCCGTTACACGTGGGGATAAAGTATTTGTAAATGACCCCTAGAAATAAATGTTTTCTTAGAACAGGTGAATTGATCGGTCTTCCTAATTCTATGTTGTGATTCTTTAAACGACATTCTTGCTATGAACTGCATAAACGTGGCATTTTTCCAAGTATTGCATCGTGCTGAAGTAGATGGATTCATGCAGTCAGTCAGCCCTTCCAGTACCCAAGTCCTTTCCCTTCGTGTTCCCTGCCAGTTCACACGTGGCTGTGGATACTTCTGGGGTTTCTTTTCCCTCTGTCTGGACATCTGAAAGCTGCAGTTACAATCCCATGAATGGTTTGTCGACTGAGCAGCAGTCAGAGCAGCCTGACTCTGAACAAGGATCAGTTTCCTCTCGGTTTCTTCCTTGAGAAGACCAGGTCCTCATTTGGAGAGATTGCCAAGGACGCTTTGATCTGATTTCCCGTGTTTTGCCCCTTCAGCTCTTCCTTTCCATTGCAATACGTTGGTTTTGCAGTGGCCGAAATGCATCACCAGGATAGCAGGCTGAATCATTCTGTCCTCTCCTCAACACCTGGGGTAGTTTCTGTCTTAATTCACTTGTTTAGGATGTAAGTACTGCTACAGTTTTACTTGGGGAATTTGTGGGTGTATGTCTCTAACACCAGTAGAGAAAAAGGTTACATTTATTTAATGGTTATGCAGATAATTTTTTTTATGACCTTTCTTCACTTTAGGTCATTATCTGGCACTATAAAATTCTAATATAATAATAAATTTGGGTGAAGAGGATGTGTGTTCTGAATGACGGATGTCTTCAAAAACATTGCTTCATTATTTTAAAAGGCATCCATTTTCCACTTAAATGTCCTGGCTTTATGATACTTTTCTTCTTTTCAAGAAATAATGCAAACTTTTCAGAGTATTTATTTTTATAATTTACCACCTTTTTGACACTTTCCACTTTTGCTTTTAATGTTCTTGCTGTTTTCTAGAAATTATGATCCAAGTGACTAGCACTAAGAAAAGGGATAAGAGCTACAGTAGGTTGCCTTTATTCCTTAGACACGATAAAGCTTAGTTAGCTTTATTTTGATCGGTGAGTTTGTAGTGGCGCTATTTTTCTCTGGAGCAGGTAATTGACTGAAGAATAGCACCGTTTTGAAAGAAAAAGCCTTTTACATTTTATTTCACTTTCCTCAACACTAGGAGAAGATACTGCAATGTTATATTTAAAAGGACAATACAGAATTTTAAAAATAGAACATTTTATTGCATATTAGGTAGCACCATGTTCTGTTTAATATGATAGTGGGATCCGTTTTTATTTGTAGATGTGTGACATGTTCCAATATGGATGAATACATCTGTTCTTTCATAGGTCACGTGCAGTAAAACTTCTACTGTACATTGGTGAGAGAACTCAGCTGAACCGTTTCATACTGTACCTAATCTCTTTTCTTGGTTATGCCTTTACCACGTACCACAAGTCATACACAGCCTTAACAGTGGTCCTGCTGACCCACATAAGGATCTATCAAATACAATAGCCCCTTACATGTAAGGTCAGGAGTTAGAACAGCGTTAAAATGGTAGCACAGAAACTGTGGGATTAGTTGTTTGAACAAGTGCCCTAATTTGCAAAAGTTCTGAACAAACAGTGATTCCTGTTATGTCTAGCTCCAGCTCTTTGCCATCAGACATCGCTGATAAAAAGTCTCCATTCCTTTTCTTTATTGAAAACATTGGCCTATCTTTATTTCTTGATGTATTTCACTGACTAGGAGACATAACTTAAATACAAACTGTATTTTCAGATTTGTAAAGAGTTCTGTGGCATTGTAAACCTTTGTGTGCTCATTTTAAAATATCTGTAATGAACTGCCCAAAATGGTCTCTGCAAATGTAGAATACTAGCAGTATGTTTATTTGATAAACGTGGGTCTGTTATTGTTTGCTTCTTGAAAAATTGTTTTGGTCAACCAATTTGTATGCCCACTGGTATTATTTTACTGTGTAACCTTTATATTCCATTGTTTTTTGTAGGCTAAAAAAGTTATTTTCTGAGCTACTTTGATGTAAGGTTGCATTTTCCATGGTATGCACTTCATATAGCAGTGTGTGGCCTCCAACTTTTCTTCTTATCTTCTCTGGCCTCATTGATTCACTTGAGTTACACTGCTGCAGTTTTTTTAACAAAGTATGTGTAAGTCTTGTGGTGTGTGGGTGCGACGGCTTGGAGTTTTTCTGTGTTTGTCCCATTCTGTTTTGGAGATCCATGTTTGTGAATTGGTGCGATCACAAAGGCAGAGCCCACTACCTAATTCCTCTCCTTGGCTTCTCACAGTTTCATCTTCAGTGCAGGATCCGTTAGGAGATTTGTGGCGTCCTGTTGCCCAGTCTTCGAGCTCCCACAAAGGCCGTTTCATTGTAGTGTCACGCAGTCCTTACCGTTGGAAAGTTTTCTAACGTCTAATATGACACTACTTGTGTTGTTCTTCCTGAACCTACACAGGTAGAGTAGGTGATACGCTTTGCATCGGTTTGGCATCCTTTGTGTGTGTGTGTTCGTTGTCTCGCTGTTTTTAAGATGTCAGCCATTTGTTTTCTGTGCTGTGTGGTTAATCAGTTCTGCTTAAGCATCACGCCTTGTGTTTGTCCCAGTTGAAGAACTTCTGAGTTTTTTCTGCAATCGGCAATTTTATCTCTTTGTTCTCAGCAGAACTCTAATTGAAATTCTTCAAGTGAACCACTTCTATGGCACTGGGAAGCAAAATGAATTGTTTAACAACATATGAGGGAGATATTAACGTTTTTAGTTATTCTATGAAATGAATATCCATATTCTGTATTTCTTCAAGGTCCATCACTGTTTTCTCCTTCCCTAAAATGCTGAATTAGTCCTCAAACCTTATTAATTTATATTAACTTCATACTGGTTTAGCTGTACCCATTTGAGTGGTTGCATCTGGAAAAATTCTAGCTGAGACAATCAAGATTTTAACAAGGTGAGAAAAATAATGTGTTTCTATTTTACTGTTTATCGGGTATGATATGAGCACTGCAATTTTAATGAATCTCAACCACTTAATAAGATGTTTTATAGCCTTTTATATAATAGGAGATCGTATTGCAAAGCAAAATTGAAACACAACAGTAGTCTCTTAATTTTTCTGAATCTTAAGAGGGTTTTTTTTTTTTTTAATATGATGATCCATTTTCCTGTGTAGTAGTGTTGTTTTGGTTTTTTTTTCCCACAGCATATAAAGCACAGGAAGGTGTAGACCTGCAGGTGACAATATCCATCTGATATATTTATCTTAACTGGATTTAAAAGTTTTAGTACTTTGTATGATCTCTAATGGGCTACAGGTTCAGTAACTCTAAGAAGCCTTAAAGACCTGGTTTGATGACTTGCTTAGTTCTTCCAAGAGCAATTTGTAGAGATTAGGATTTAGTGGGATATTATTGGAGGATTAGCAATTACTTTTTAAGGCATTCTGAGTTGACAGCTAATGGATGGCTTTCCCTGATAGCTCTTTTGTAGTCCACTGCAGCTGGATAAAAATCAATGAGAAAGTGAACTTAAGTTTGTTTATACATTAATTTTGGTTTTAACGGATGAGTTTGGCCGCTATAGTAACTTGCTTAATATGTTGTCTCGATCTATCATGATCTAGATAACCTCAATTAACACAGTGATTAATCCTCAAGTTCTTCTTCATTCGTTCCCCTCCCGACTGCACAATGTGAAGGCGAGTGCTCCCGGCACGTCCGAGCAGACAGAACACATGCTCATCAATACCCAGATAAATAGAGCCTGAAGAAAGGAACCCTCCTGTCCTCGTATATCCTGCCCTCCCTATGTGCAGAATAAAACTGTAGCTACATTAATTTATTTTTTCTTTATCTGTTCTACATTTTGCTGTTATTTGAACTTAAAACAAGTATCTGCTTTGAACTTTAGTGTTAGCTGGGAATCCCAAAGCACATTTCAAATGTCATCATAGAAATAGCAAACATGGTATAAAATGGCTTTATTTTTAAAGATTGATAAATGGGAGTGAAAAAAACTATGTCGCTGTCAATTCTGCAGGACTTTTTGTGAGGAAGCCACAGTCCTCACTTCGAATCTGCCGGTATTCCCATGGCTGTAATCTGATTTAAGCACTCTGGTTGTTAACTTCAGCTGTCCTGTCTATTGAATATTGACTGGAGGACATTTCTTCCCTTTAAAAGTTAGTGAAGCGGAATAAATACCATCCCATATTAGGTTGCAATATTTTCACCATTTATGTAGGAACAAGCAGTGATTTCTTTCTTTGTTTATGCCTTCACTTAGTTTATAAAGGTGAACACCCCACCCACCCCCCCGATACATTTGGGAAGAATCCAATTAAAATGTCTTTTTTATTTTTTTTTCTCTTCTCTCCTTTCTGAGCAGGAACTAGCTATAGAGCTATTTCCCTGCAGCAGGAAGGATTAGAAAAAAAGCTTTTAGTAAGAAATTTATGAAGAAACTAAATGTGCGCGTTGAGGGAATAATATTTAAGAGAAGGCTACAGGGAAAATGATCTAGACATTTTTTTATAATTTGTTATGAATTCGAGAATTTAATGCATGGGTGAGCTATTACAAAAAATAATTCATTTTATTTAAAAATTTTCCTTTAAGTGATAATGATCCAGAGCTCTAGTTACAACAAAAGCCTCTAGGTTGCTGGTGTGAGAACCTTTTCCTGTCCTGCCATGTCTTTGGGAGGATGCAGCCGTGACACAGTGTCAGCCATGCTGCATCTGACAAATTGCAGGAATGGAGTTGGAATTTGCAATTATTTTTGTAGGTTTTATGATGCAGTTTCATTTGTACTTTGTTTCCTAATACTGATGGTGGATTCTCTTTGAAACACAACATGAACTAGACTTTAAGTCTGGGAGACTTTAACTTCCCAGACATCTGCTGGAAACACAACACAGCAGAGCTGGACCAGTCCTGGAGACTCCTGGAACGTGGGCAGGTGAGTTCCTAACAGAGCTGGTGAGTGAACCGACCAGAGGGTGCCCTGCTGGACCTCCTCGACTCGGGCTGACCCGGCGCTGAGGGATCTGGGGGAGCTGGGAACGGTCAGGGGGAGGGTCATGGTCGGGCTGGAGGAGCTTCAGGGGCTTTTCCAACCCAGATGATTCTGGGATAGGCAGCAAACATATATTCCTGAGATCTGAGTGAATGTCAGAATATGTCTCTTGTTTAGAAATAATTTTCCCTGGTGGACCTAGTTTAGTTTATAGGTTTATTTTCTAATATATGCTTAGAACTGTAAACCAAATTACAATATATAATGTTTCTAAACAAACTGGTTATACCCAAACGGTAGTTCTGAGTGTCTTTAACCTTTGTCTTCCACAAAAGCAAATATTAATCCTTACTAAGCCAGGAAATGGATCTAAACCTAAGTCTTCCCCGTCTTTGGTGGTATTTGTCTGAGTAGTTCCCCGTGTTTCTGCGACTCCAGGCAGTACCAGGTGGCGAAGCTCGTAGTTTCCGATGTGGAGCAGTGTGGTGCTCTCGTCCATTCCTGCCTCTTGACCTGCAGCCGGGGGGATGCTCCTGGGTTTGGGACACGTGCCGACGTGCCCAGGGCTTCCTGCAGCGCAGGCCGGCTCAGAGCATCAAACCCGTCGAAAATCTTTAATGTCATTTGAAGATCTCTCTGCGTTTGCCACTTCACCTGTGGCTCTGCTGATGACAGACACCTTTTAAGAGTATGTTAATGCTAGAAGTAGTTTTAAAATATTTTAAAAGCAATTCAATAAGTAATCTATTATTATTAGTAGAAGAATATTGGTCTTCAAGCAGCAACTCGGCAGTTTGTCTCCGTTAAGAGTTTGGAAAGCATTACTTCATCCCAACAACAGAGAAACGTGTCTGGAGCTTATTTACAGAAGCAATCTTTAAATTTAGCAGCACTGTGAGTGTGTCGGAGCCCTGCTGCCTGAGAGCATGTGATTTAAATAGGACACGAAGTCTGGGTCCGTAGCAGGGAGGGTGGTACGTCCGTGCATCGTGGCTCAAATGCTTTCATATATTTTCACCCTCGGGTATTAACAACACCGAAATCAGGCTGTGTACAGCCTCCCTTGCAGAACTGCTGAAACTCGTCAGTTGAGCGCATTTGTTACTCGGAATCCTTTGCACTGGAAATGTTTTCAATAAGCACACCCCGATACCACAGAGCCCTGTTTATTCAGTGACCACAATGCTGACTTCGCGTATTGAAGCAAAAGCTTCTGTTAAATCTTTTGAGTCTATCACCAAAAACCTGCAGACAGGAAAGATGGACAATTTCTTCTTAGGTAGCAAGTTTCATTCTAGCCAGGGGAAATCCTTACAGCGCTCTTTGGTTTCTTGCAGAAGAGAGCACGGATCAGCCTGGAGGACTGTAGGAGCTGGGCTGCCAGCCTGCTCCACCGCATAGTTGATTTTCTTATTTTGTGGCTGTTAAGATGTTTTGTTTTTAAAGCACCCAAGGAAGGGGCTTCCACTCTTGTAGATGAAATTTTTGGTAGCAGAAGATTCTTCAGTCTAGTAGACAAAGTGAAAACATGCAAGAGTGGAGGCTGAAACTCTGAATGTTCAAATTGGGAAGTTTTCCCAGCCAGATATAGATACTCGAAAGTGAAAACTTGTGGTGATAGGACCCAACCTAGTATTTGGTAGCGTACAAAATTCCTCCTCAGCAGTCTTTACAACAAACATTTAGAGATGATTGCTTTCAGAAATGTTTTTCAACTTTGAGACAATCTGTAAATTTTTACAATACTGCTAAGTTGTAATGACATGCAGGAATACATATAAAGAGTCAAACTTGTGCTTCAATCTCAGCCCCTTTTTAAAGCTTCACTGTCGGCTTCTATGACACTCCTGGTAGCCTTCAGTGGCACGTATGGATACGTGTGAAGAACAAAGTTTATGCTTCAACCTCAGGCCATTCTGAACTTCTCATTGCAGAACCGATGGCTGTGTGTGATGTTCCAGTAGCAGAAGTCTCTGCTCAGGAGAAGGAGTTTTCAGAAGTATTGGGTTACTCTTACAAACAGGTATTTAGTCAGACTGGAGTGTCCTCTGAAGGATGCCGTCTTTAAATGCCATCTTTGGAAAAAACCTGTTTCTCAGCTCTTGACTGTAAATTCAAACTTTTGCTGATTGTTTTTATTTCAGATCATGATCAAACCATACTTCGTAAGTCTACCCTAATCCAAGCAGGGTAGTTCAGTTTCAACTGCAAGTATTTGTACTCTATATCTAACTGATATTTTTACTTTTTTTCCCCCCCTGAAAATGGTGACATTTGAGTTCTAATGCAGTATAAATACAGACCATTTTTTTCTATAGCAATTAATCACACAGATCTTCAAATTTGCCATGGGGCTAGGTTTGACTTTCACCCCAGATAGCTGTATTTTTGTATTCCACTTTTGGCAGGTAATAAAGGAAGACGCTAGCTACTTCTCTAAATGCTTTAGGACAATCAGAAACACTTACAAAATATAAAATCTTAATTAACTGTTTAAGTTTCCATATCTTTCCAAATAATCCTTTGCTGACTAGTCACTCTGGTATGGGAATTTCAGCTGTGCAGCTGCCTTACCTCCTATGGTTTTAGGAGACCTGGGAAGGAGGTCCCTTTCCCATGAGCAGCTTTGAATGTGTTAAGAGGCGGGACAGAGATGGTGTTTCGCTACTCCTGATCGGCATTTTAAAGTCCAGGTCACAGGAGATCCTTGTTCGGCTGCTGCTGCTGAGCAGTCGTGTCCTATACCTCCTCTTTCTGCTTGCCTGGGAAGGGCTCAGCCTTGCTGTTGCTCTCCCAGGTTGGAGGCAGCAGACTCGATGTGCTTTCTTACTGCAGTCTCTCGAAGATGGTCATTACCCAGGGATTAGTTTCAGATCATTAGCCCAGGAATAACCAAACATCCCATCCCCTCAGCTCTCCTATCACTTCGGTAATTTGCAGGGTTCACCGTGTCTCTAAGGAATACTGTTTCTGGAGTTTTGTTATTTTTCTTATTTGCCTAGTAATATCATCACAATTTCATCTCTTTCCTCGTAGCAATTGTCAACCCCACACTGATCATTTTTAAGATTATCTAATTGTATATGCAAAACATACCACTTATTACAGGACTTAATTTCATTATATCTGCATGTAAGTCCGTCATGACTACTACCATTATGAGGCTTTAATTTGAATTTTTAATAAGGGCTTTGATCCTGAAAATAATTACAAGCATTCAGTTCTAATTGTTTATTATCAATGTATATTATGTATGTATATTATTATGCAGAGAGCTCAGTCACATGCAAGTTACTAATGTACAAGTACTTACATAATTAAATCTTTATTTTATCAACTTTTGGAAACATGCTGTTATCACCATACATGCAGTAACATTTTTCAAGGGTACCCAGTTTTCTTCTCAGTAGTGATTTAGACAGCAGCATTAGCCCTAGAAGGGGAATATTTATTCTCCGAAGTGTGTGTAAGTGATTTTGGGGCTATGGCAGAAGCCATCCCTTTCAACTTAATGGTTGTGAGTTGAATAATTGATCGATAATAGACCGGCATGCACACTAGTTTTGCTTTCTTCATTACTGAGGTGCAGCCTCTGCTGACAGAACACACACATTTTAACTATTTGCGAAATGAGTTCTAACAACTGAGGGATATAGAACCTAAGATAAACCTTCAGGAAACCTTCAGGAAATTCTTCGATCAGAATACAGACTTTTTGACCTAGAGCATGTCTTTGCTTTTGGGGAGTATCCAAGAAGAATATTTATATGATTACATCTCAGCTCTCAAAACGTGAAAAGATGTTTCTAGTTCGTGGTTGGTTCCTAGGGAGCCTCAGCCTCCCTTTCAAGTTCGGTGTTACTCCCCATGGACCACAGGATTTCCCTCTGCCCCGTACCCTGCCTTGGAAGATGAGTAGAATAAATGTAGCACACTTCTTCACATGCTGTCTCCCCCTTGTTTATCTCTTTTGGGAATGAGGAAAGGATTCCTGTTGTCACAGGTAATGACTATCAGTTCTTTAGCATTTTATGTAAAATACTACAGCTACCTTGGATTACATAGAAGACCCTCATTCTGCTGTGCTGCTGGTAATCTAAGTCACTGATCACTGAACTAAAATTGATTATGATAATTTTTTTTGATGTGTAAAAGCACAATATGGTGAGCATTACAGAGTAAACACGGCATACTTGCCAGTTCACTATATAAATATGTGAAATTGAAAGCAGTTAGGAGGGAACGGAGTAGGAGGTAATACTGAAACGTCAGAATACCAGTGATAATTGGGAACTGTGCAAGTCTGATTCATTAGATGCCAAAGAATACAACTCATTAATCATAAAAGAGAATTTATTTGGATTAAAAAAATGTGATTAAAAAGGGAAGTTAATCAACAAGGGAGTAATAAGGATGAACAATAAATAGATAAAAATGGAAAAGCTGAGAGCAGTGCATGTTAGGAAATGGGAAAATGCTAAATGATATCAGCATAACTGAAAAAACGGATATGAATTATTGTAGTTTTCTTTACAAACTGGCAGCAATGAAATTCTAAAAACAGCATCAGTCTAATCATAGCTAGGTTTGCTAAAGAACAGTGGAAACAAGGCTAAAAATAGTTTTTCAAAAATACTTGAGAAGGGGAAAACTGTATGTCATACAGAGATAATTAAATACTCTTGATTTTTACAGGTAACTAATGTGTTGAATAATTTGGTATAGAGTTGAAAAATTTTGAATTGTAGGTCTAGGTAGCTTACACCAAAAAAGAATATTTCATCCCTGGATAAGGAGTTTTCTGAGTGGCTAGTGTGGATTTTTAATCAGTTAAGGTATCCTGCATATGTTCAGAAAGTCTTGTGAATGACTGCTAATATTTAAACCCCATAAATATGATGGCTGGGATAAGTACAGAGGAGGTAAAGTGACAGCCGTTCTGGAGAGGATCAGGGTAAAGCTAATATCGAAACAGCTGGTAGTTAACCAGCAGTAATCTGATTGTAGTAGTGGACAGGAAGTCTTGTCTGATCTGTAATATTCTGAGAATCTCAAATCTGGCTGATTTACGCCTTTGCATCATTCACTTCATTTTGTCACTCGGCGTTGCAGAAAAAGGGAGATAATGCTTTTGAGTGAACAAATGGTTTACAGAATTGATGCATGTATGTATCATGTAAATCCGTGTTAAATAGATCAAAAAAACCCCCAAACAGAACAACTGATGTCTAGAAGGTCTTGGGGGAACAGGCTCAGCATGGAGCTTGCTCTGGTATATGAAGGAAAGCGCAGGTCCTTCTATCTAATGAGGGCATTAGAGATGTTCAGATGGATGCTACACTTGTGTGCTTGAATTCTTCTCAAGTACAGATATCCTCCAGGTCTGAATCTTGACCTCTTTGCACATTTTCAGTTCTGATCCCACTCAGACCTACTTAGCTAATGAGGTATAAGATCGTTGCCTGAGGTGGAAAGACTACGGCACATCAGAATTCACAGTAATGTTGCTTTACACTTGAGTGGAAGCAGCAGTGAAGGCGTTGCCAAATATTCTGTGCTTTACAATTAATATTTTAAGTATGTGTTGAAGATGCATGTGTCTTTTTCTGTTCTTCACTACTCTGTCGCTGTATGATGTATTAAAGAGCAATAAATATATTCTTTTCAGGTATAATGAAAAATCTGTTATTCTGCATGTTGCACTTCTCTGATTTGCAGATGACTAACTGCAATAGCTAAAGGTTTTTCGTTGGGCTTAATGTTAATCTGATTTTTCTTTAATTAAAGCCGTACTCAGTATTTTTTATGACAGTTTTTCTTCATCTTGAGGCAATGTGCATGACAAATGATAGCAAAAGAATCTGCAGGATAACTTTTAGAGTAGAAACTGTGCTGATACCTGGTATAGTTAGTCTAAATGGAATTCGTAGTTTTAAAATGCTTTTTCTGTATAGTTCTTCTCCATTTTATGTGTATTCTTACCCTTAGGAAGGAATTAGTTCTTCACTCGTAATTCATTGTATGTATTTCTGCTGATTCTTATCATTGGAACGTACATCCTACCATTGAAGTTGCTGATTATTTTTGGTTTTGATTTGTGGAGGCAAGTGACGTGAACCACATCAAATCCGCGCCCTCTGCAGTGAAAGGGAACACGTACGACCCGTGCAACATCCGTCCCGTAGCTCTTTACTATCTCCCAAAGTGGTACTGGCGCTGGCAGGGAACGCACACGTTACCCCCGTTGTACCGCACTAAGCAGAACCGTCGGCTCCTTAAGGTGGATTGTTTTACGAGTGATGAATCGATAACAGAAGCAGGGAGGGGGCACGGCGCTTCAGGTGGACATGAGCTCTGTGCAGTGGGTCTGTGAGTCCCCCCCTGCACGGCGGGAGCCTGGAGCTCCCTGCAGACTCTGCCCAGCCTGTGGCACAGCCCTGTGCCCCCGGCGGCACACGGGGCGTCCTGCCGGGCTGCGTCCTCCCCTGGGAGCGCGTCCCAAACGGCGTTAGCTGGGGCTGTGTGACTTAGACAAGAGGGTTAAAATTTAAATGCCTCTAATTCAAAACTGCATTATATCTACCCAGCATGGAATTACATAAATCGGTGGTAACTTCAGCAGTACTGCGGTCAGTCTGTGTAGAACAGAAGAAATAGAGATAGCTGGAACTTCCTCACTGTATGGCTTAATTACGCTGCTGAGTGTGCATCTGTCAGATATACACGTAATTGTTACTTGCTGCCTCACTGACATTTTCAGGGTTTTCTTGTGTATCAGTGATACTGCTGAGCTCTCCAAGTTGGGATGAACAATTGAGATGTTTCAGCCTACCAGAATGATTCATTTGTTAGTTAGCACCTGAAAATTACTAGTGTCAGGGGAGGTGTTAAGGAATAATTAATAATTTTCATATAATTAACAGAAAATGCTACCAATCCTGTCACTTTCTAGATGCCAAGGCAAGTGGGGTGTGCTGCTGTAGAACACTGCACCTGTGAGTAACTGGGTTTAATGGTAGATTACTGGTTTAAACCTGGTTTAGAAATACCACTACGCTCATCACTTTAAGTCCCCCACTGGATTTGATTCACTCCCAACAATTTGTCTCTCAGATGCCACTGCTGATGCTCAGGGCGCAGATCCCTGGCCTGTGGTGTCAAGAGCAACAACTGAATCAGAGCCTCCCGGATTTCAGCCCTTCTTGATTCCGGCTGAAGCGAGTTGCAGGGATCTGGCTTAACACGTTGATGACTTTGTCCCAGTGCTTTCTTTTTTCCGCAGGCTTACTTGAATATTTTGAGCTGAATTCCTCACATAGTGGGGTGCTCTCACATGGGAATTGTTTAAAATACTTCTCTAGAGTATCTTTAATACAGAATAAAACTTTCTTTTTTAGATCATTAATTTCTCTGAAGTTTTCACCTAAGAACCAGTTTTCAGATAAAATTCAAGATGGAGTCATGGCCAAGCATTGTGTTTGTTATGTGGGTCTGGAAGTCACGAAGCACTAAAAGCAGATTTGGTCCGACTGAGGAGTCTTCTAAACTGAGTAAGGAAGGTGCAGGAACCTCTCATCTTGTCTTCGGCCTGGAGAGTGATGGGTAAAACAACTTCAGGTACTTAAACTGTGATTTCAGGCTAGGGACAGAAATAGAGGAACTGCACTCACACGCGTGGGTATATGTGATGGGGTGTGTATGATACGGAGTACAATAAAAATATTAGTCATCGGACTTGCACTTTTCCCATGTCCTAGCTTTCCTGGTGCATGTTTTGCTGGAGGCTCGCGGACAAGGTACAGAACTCCTGTAATCTTCAGCATTGCCTGGTCCTCAACTGTTTTCTGTCTGCCTTTCCACCAGTCTCCGCGCCACAGCTTTTGGTATTTGTCGTTTATCAAGTGGTCCGTTAGGTCTCTTTCCATCTGAGTTCCGTGCTATAATACATCCGTTTTATGGATGGAGAAACTAAGTCACAGTTGATTTAACTTCTGGAGGGTAATCAGTGTGTGGAGTACAGGGGCTGTTTTGTTTACAAACCCACAAATGTAAAGTGGTTCTCTGTGATAAATTTGGGAACAGTGTGAACTTGACAACTTACCCTCACGTCACTAGTGAGAAATTTATCCTTACTTGCTCCATGCCTTCTGCTCCTCTCTGGCCTTACTGTGTAGGGATGCTGCGGGCTCTGTCAGTTAGTTGTTAGTGCCTGACAGAGGTCACTCAGCTGACTAAATCTGACGCAGGGGTAGGAAATGCTGCCGTGGAGCTTTGAGGAGAGGTGACGGTTATGGATGCAATGCCCAGGACAAAAGCCTCATTTCTCACTCAGTGTCAAGAGGTGTAATAATAATTATTCAAGGCAGTTATTGTACAAACTGCCATCTAAAACAACTGGGTTTTTTGGCTTTTTTGTCCAAGAGCTAATATGAGGCTCAGTTTTCATACCATCCCAGTCAATGTATAAAAGACTTCTCAGTGCAGACTTTATATAAACATTAATATTTTTTTCTCATAACATTTAATTCTCTGAACATTATAGCAGAATTTTTGGTGAATTTAATGCACACAGAAATTAGCATATATGATTCACTTCGATAACAAAGGAAAATTCATCCTAATTTTTCCTGTTGAAGAGATGGTTTTCCTGAAGAAAAATGCTTATAATGAAGATAATGAACAGGAAGTTAGGTTGCTGGAGAGTATAAAAAAGTTGGCATCAACCATACCCAAGGTCCTTGCTCTACATGGAGTGATATGGTTATGTTCAAAACAGTAAAACAGGTGTCACAGTGGTTTTGACCAATGTGTCAAAAGTTATATATAGGATTTAACTTTGGTTGGGGCAAGCAAACAAACAATGGAAGTATTTTTAAATTTTTAGGTCTAGGCTGAAAGCTTTCTTAGCTCACTAAAGAGCCAGGCATACATGGAAATATTAGTTGAATATTACAAATAAGACACACATTTGTCACACATTTGGAAGGGTAAAGATTTTACATGTTCTGAAAATCTCTTTACTTGAGTATTCATTCAAATTCTCACTGAGTTACAGAGCACAATAATCTAGCTAAAACGCAAGTATCAGCAGGGTGTTCTCTGCGTGTTTTATGGAGACCTTGTAGAATAGGTAGGGCACCACTCTGCGAGTAGCACGAGAAGTGAGAGGGAGAGATGTCGTTCTTTGCCAGCAGACGATGAGTGTGCTCAGGATTAAAAAGGAATATTCCCTGTACCTCCATGTCCTGCACTAAGAAGGTGGTGTTGAGGTCTTTAGAACATTAAAGCCAAGATGTGTTAGTTTAGAAGGTTAGAAACTCAGAAAAGAAGTTGACCCATACTAGCACTCTCACGGATGGAGGGAAATCCAGCTTGAGGTTTGCCTGTGTCTGCATCTCCTGAGTTATAGTCAGCAGAGGCTCTGAGGAGACCGAAATGTCCTGCTGTGTTGACAATTTTCATAATTTCATTCTGATTTATCTGGTACCCCCCTTTTTTCAGGGGTCCTGGGTTCTTATTTTTATTTGAAAATCTATGCTTTCTTTTTTTCTTTTCTCTTTTTCCTCTTGTTTCTTGAGTCAGTTGTTATCATGGTAACCATAGTCAAGTAAATATTTTTTTTCCTCCATTCTTCCAAATAGAGAAATAGCTACAGACTAGCTAATAAACTTTATAAACTTGAAATGAGGTTAAACCATAAATGTTAACACTTAATCATCAAGTGCTATGAAAAGAACATGAGATGGAGAATCTGCTGAGTTGCTGTTAGAGAGGACAACTCCGGTGGGGGAAAAAAAAAAAAAAGAGATTAACCAACCCCCATTTATAAACTTGTAGATTTAAAATCACCTGAAATCTTCATGGTATTCTACTCTGGCCTCTGGTCTAGGAGACATAGAAATTCATCCTGTAATTTGTTCTTACTGTATCAAAAGATACAACTTTTGCAAGCCATGTTAGAATCCAAAGCCAACCACATCACTTAGTCCATAAATCCTAGTAATTTTGGGGAAACTTGTATTTTTAGCTGCAAGAATTCTCCTGGTGTCAATCAGGGCCTGATGCAAAGGTTGCGAGGTTGGCTTTAGCCATATTAACCTGTAATCTTGAGTTAAAGATTCTGCGTGCTGGAGGTTGTGTAAATGTGTGAAAACCTGCACACTCAGGCTCATAAAGCCTGCTTTTGTGTCATTCTAAATAGACCTGATGATGTTATTCTGTTCACATTGAAAGGAAGATAACTCTTACGAAGTTCAGTGAGAATCCATCCCTCAGGTGTTTATTTTTGTTTTATGCAATTTTGAGGAAAGGTTGGCTATCTTTAATAAATCATAGGGAATTTTTGTTTGATGTCGACCCATTTTAATCCTGCAATATTCAAATTAAATGTTAAATTTTGCTAGTCATTTCATACTTGCAGTTACTTTTTGTTGTATTTTTAAAAAGAAAACCTTTTCCAGTATTGTTTTATAGTTTTTAATCTGTTTCTCTGCATGGTGAATTACTCGTTACTAATCCCAGAAGTGAAGGGAAGCTTGTTTTCTTTTTCCTTCAGGCAGCCTGATCTCATTATACCTGCTGGACTAGATGGCCTCTAGGGAAGTCCCTTCTAATCGGAACTCCTCCATCATTCTATCATATAGGAAACATTGATTGCATGATGCAGTAAAACCTCTTCTGAGCTAGTAGCTAGTAGCTGTAAGGGAGGTTTATGGATTGGTCATATGTGGTTAGTGACTGGCTACACTAGAGCAACAGGGCTAGCAGGGACAGGAATTCTCAGCAAGCTTGGGCACAAATCAACGTCTTTGAGATGTCTGAGGAAAATGTTTTCAGTTTTGGGTTTTTTTTAAACAGCTATTGGCATGTATATTTATTTTGAGTCTGCTTTTGCAGTAATCTTATCTCTATGAGTGATTACAAGTGTAAAAATACACAGCTTGCTGAAGTAATTAATAGTGTGAAGTGGTTTGTAATTTCAAGTAAGTATAATATTTATTTTCAGTTACTTCTTTAACACCTCACACATTTTTTCTGAGATGTAATGGATCTAGTGCATCAGTTCCTGAGCTCCATGGGAAAGGCACTGTTTTTCCAGGGTGTAATGGTGCCTCATTTTGACCTGGAACTTTCATTTATATACATATATATATATTTAAATGACAAGAAAAATCAGTGTTTTCAAATAGTGTTTAAGCTGTTGAACAGAGCAAATTAATATCATCCTTTCATTTTTTTACTGTATACTTGTTTACCTGTACTTAGGTCATCGAAACAAACCTTCTGTTTTGTGCCTTCTGTAAGATCCTTCTGTTTCTTAACAGTTCCCTGTGTCGTGTTGTCATACAGAGTTGTTCAAAATTCTGGAATGTTTTCTGAACTTCAGAGTGTAAAATTGGAAGGGCAGGGTTCTTTCCTTCTAGCCTGAGCCCCTTTGCAGTCTGTCTGAACTCTGTGTGTAGTAAAGTCTGGCCAAGTACATCCGTATACATCCAATGCAATTAATTTTTTTATGTTGCGGTGATTCTCTTTGACATAAATTCGGGTGCTGCGCCACCAGAGGAGGGCTGGATTCAACCAGCTGTCAAAACGGGGATCAGAGTCTACTCACATCACTGTTTGATCTGTCGTTGTTTCATGACACTGTTGGTTTTGTTTTGGCAATGAAGATGTGCGCTTCTAAAAAGAGAAGGTTGTCTTCAGCCCTCAGTCTAGGGCTACATCCTCAATCTAGGTTGTGGACATCTCCCCCTGTCGGATGTATTTCTTTTTAAACCACTGGTATTATAATGTGGAGACACATTATAATATTTTACAATAAAACATACATGCATTCACCATTCTCCCATTCATCATAGGTGAGGTATTTTTGTTTCGTCTGAAAGCTGTTTTCTTTTGTTCCCCGATACATTAATATTTCATAAATGTACAGGGTTGTTACTTAGTTTTGTTAATGGGTTTCTGTCATCAGCCAGAAGCACGACATGGAAGTCTCTGTGCAAAAAAGCAATTTCTTCAGTTCCCCATTCATCTTGCATTAGTTTTTCGTGTCTATGAAATGTATCAATGGGATTTCATCATTAATGCTTGTGCCTTGTTCCTTGCAGAGTTTTTATTTGTTGGTTCAAACAATCATAAAAAATATTACAAAGATAATTTTTAAATGTTGTGGTGTTTAAGGTGTGTAATTCAGTGGCAGTGTTAAGTAGTTTGAATCTCCTATTAAGATTTATAAAGAATTTTTCAGAAAAGAGGATTCTAACTGTTTCCTAAGCATTTACAATATAAAGAAAAATTACTTGGTTTTTACCATTTTTCTTAGTCCAAGAGATCAGGCCATAAAAAGAGCTGTTTGTATTGAAGTTTGCTGTGCAAATCTGAAATGTCAATAATGACTGTTTTTAGAAGTCTGAATACAGATGAAGGAAAACAGGCTTTTCAATAAAGATTTATTTCCATCCTCCAGTAGGTGAAATGTAGGTAGGCGGATATTACTATAAACTAACAGAGAGGAGTAAATACCAAATTAGGCACAAATTGACATTTGCAACAGAGAACACTGGAGGAAAGAGACTAAACCACCCTGCCCAGCAATTTCTATTTCTTATTTTTTCATAGTTCAGAATGAAGAGAGGTGTTGAGGAAACCTCATGTGGCTGCGTTCTGCTCGGTGTGGGGACTGGAGGGCTCTGTCTTTGCTGCTGGCCGTGCAGCACATTGCATGAGCAGTTGTACCAAGATAATTGTGTGACACGGTGACTCTGAATTCCTTAACTAGAGGTGTGCTGTGTGTCTGTTTATCTGCTGAAAGCTTAGACACGAAATATATCGAGTTGTGCTGGGTGTATTTGTTATAAAATTAGAAGCTTTTCTTTTTAACCCATTTATTAAGTGAATTAAGAACCCTAAAATGTTAATTTCACAAGACCTTATTAACAGTTCTAATTCAGGGAACCTTTATTAAAGGTTTCCCTCATTTTCTGGCGGTGCATGGGGTCCTGTCGGGCACAGCTGAGATCGCTGGAACTTGCCTCTCCCATCAGTTGTCATAACCAAGCAGGAGTCAGGCATGATGTCTGTGGGGAGCATCATTCCCCGTGGAAGGAGTAGCTGTCAGCCCTTGTCTGGGGGGGGCAGCAGGGTCATCCTGGCAACGGCTCCGCACCGAGGGGGGGAGTGCGGGTGAAACAGTTCAGAAATGAGGAGATGGGCTGGTCCCGCTGGGCACCCTTCCTCCATCAGCTGCTCCGTCCGCAGCCGAGGAGCTCCGCCTGGTCTCTTCCTCGTGTCCTTGAGAGAGCTGATGGAAACTGCAAATGCAGAAATTCATCTTAGCTCTGTACCAAGAAAGGGACATGAGCATTTGTGTGCCTACGTTATTAAGCGGAAGAATTTAAACTTTTGGGAGATTTGCTAAACATATGGCTAAGTTCTCCCCTGAAGCGATTTAAACTCGTAATACGGCTTCTCTCAGAAAAGCTGCTATTGCTTGGGTATGTGCATATTGGTTTTTCAAGATGTATAATAAGGTAAAACTCTCCACTTTGCTGGAGAGTTAAAATGAATCCATAAAGTTGAATCTTATAAATATTCTCTATTTTGACTGGCTAGATATTTCACCTCTTTCCTGCAGGTTGTAAACAGGAGAGAATAGGAATTGCCAGCAAATGAAATTGCAGAACATTGAAAGTGTCAGAGTGGTAGTGTTCATTATGCTCATTCCCAGAATATATGAGTCATTAAAATTCTGATATTGCTTCAGAAAGACAGAGTTTGTAATGAGAATTAAAAAAAGCCATCACTTGTGTTTCTCTTTCTGGCAATGATTGTTTGGAAAATTAAGGATAATACCAGAATGATTACCTGTTTCTCATGGAGTCTTAGGTTTTCAGTCCTAAACGCCCCCTGACTGAAGTACGAGATATAGCACGTTCTGAAGAGGTGCAGTGGAAAAGTTCTCATCTGTCTGGAATTACGAGTAAATGGCTTTCTTATTCTGTTACGAATTTTCTCATCATTTCAAGTCCTTCAGGTTTATTTTTTCTTAGGATGAAATGGTTCTTTTTAAGAAAACTATGTTCTGAAATGTTTTTCATGTAGAACAGGGTTTTTGGGGTTTTCTGTTGGTGTTTTTTAAAATTTGAAATTACTTAAGCATATGCTAGGGTTGTGCTGGATGCTCGCTTTTGTTACAAAACTCTATGCATACGCACTGAAACCCCTTTCTCCAAGAATCATAAAGTCAGGTGAAATTCACCTGGCCCTTTTTTCTTTTCAAATCAGTACAGACGAGTTAATTACACAAGTAATTAACATCAGAATAGTGTCTTAACCACCTGCGTGTTAGTGATGCTCGTGTTCTCCTGTCAGTTATGAATGCCAGGCTGATTGTCTTTGCACATCAGTGATCCCTTGGATGGCTCTTGCAAGTGCTACTCGAAACAGTTCAACTGCTGTTTTATCAGCTTCTCTTGAGGAGACAGGTTGGTACCAAAATAGATGAAATGACTGTTTCTGGCCTTGTCTGTGGATGTCACTGAACTATTCCACACTTCACACTTTGCAGCATCAGCTGCTCTCTGCAAGAGGTGAATCAGCACCAGCACATTTGTGCCGCCTCTGAGTCTACAAGCACAGCTGGCAAGATGCTTGAACATTTTAAGCTCTTCTCAGCGGCCTGTTCGTGGACACTCTCTTGGTCTGTCCCAGGTTTCTGAAACGCCAGTGCAACTCTCCACCTCCAGCTTTCTATCTTAAGTGGCAATAAAGTACTTCACGTCCTTTTTATAAGCTTGTCTGTCTTTAACAGTCTAAAATCCTGGAGACACAGCTCGGGGAGTATTTCCTGAGCCTTAATGGGGAAGAAATACCACAACAATAGCTTTTTTTATGGTTTTCTGGAGTGGTCTAGTAATTTTCAAGGACTGTCAGCATTATATAAACTGCCGAACTGTTGTGTTTCTCTTGTGAAGAAAAATCTCTGCTTGGAACCACCAACTTTTTCACCTTGCTGAACGTGCCCCCTGTTGTATCAGGTTGTCCTGTGTGCCGTACACTTCATTTATTTGAAAACATGCCTTGTCATTCTCTCAAGACGGTATTATGTTCAGAATACAGCTGTAGATTGTTACAAGAATGCTTAAACTAATGCAGTAAAATCACAGAGCAGGTAATTTGAGGGCTAGGAGAGCCACTTATTTTCAAATACTGGAGGAATGGTCGCCACTCTTCGCGAGTCCTGCCTCTGTAGTGAACAACTGCTGGGCAGTGAAAGAGCCAGACAAGTGCTATTATTTCCTACGCCTCTCCAGATGCAATCAGTGATACGGGTAGTGAAGTGCAAACTAATTGCAGCTGCAACTTGGTCTGTGATTGATTTTTAACTAAGTGTGTAGAATAGAAATGAATTATGTTTAAAGAATGCAGTGTAAGAGGTTTTTCTTACTTAATGGGTATCCAGTCATCATAATTTGATGTATCAGGTATCCAACTCTATGATTTCAGGTTTTATTCCAGAATTGCAGGAAATGTTTGTATCCAACCTTTTTTATTTACACCAACCAAAAATTTCAAATAGCCTTTTATTCCAGCAAATCAAAGCCAAAACATTAGAGATGATCTCTGGGCATTTTAAAAGCGAATAAAATAAAATGTGACTTCTTACACTAAGTTGTATTGGTAGATGGGATGAGCATAGCTCTTAAAATTGAATATATTCACTGGAGGCAAATGCATGTTTGTGTTTACTGATCTGAAGCAACCTTTATGATAGGTCAGTAAACATTTCAGTGATTTTTAGCAACTTTGTAATAGGATGTTGTTTTGTTTTGTGGTTTTTTTAAACCCTAAGGTATTCAGGGAATGAAATTATTACTATACTATGTCAGAAAAAAAACCCCATTTTGTTTTAAAATGGTGCTTGTGTAGAAGAGCAAGAAGGAAAAAAACGCTGCACTTCTGTATGGTGCGTCCCTAAGTATCATAGGATACAGTCAATTTAAATCTGATGTAACTTTAAAACAGTTAAATTCAATCACTGTTGAAGCTTCCTGTTCGCTGTCTCTTAAATTTTGTCACAGTAGAGATGTTGTGTGGAATGACCTTCCAGATCCAAGAACCCAGAACTAGGGCTGCTGAAGCAGTGTAGGGGTAGCAGCCTGGATGCATGATAATCATTTGTCCTTCTCATCACTGGCCGTGCTGGCTGCTGCGCACCAGGGCGCGAGAGCCACTTCTGCTGTGGGAGCGCGCATTTAGAAGCCACCGTATGTAAATGTAGCTTCGTGTTTGATGAAATGTGGAATTGTGTTCTATTTCCCTGAGAGAAGGGAATTTGGGTACTAGTCAGCCAAGCCCTACATTTGCCTTTGGACCTCAGTGATTTACTCTGTAGAAGATGCTTTTCTGTTTCTAGGATGCTAAGTGCCTGTAAATATGTAACTTTGAGAAGTTCAGTGTGAGACTACACTGGGAAGGGGGAAGAAGGCGGCAAAGGGACTGGGAGAGGTAAATAAAGTTTGCTGGAGATGGGAAGACTGTGGGTTTAGTGTGTCTATCTCATCTTTGTGTAAAACATTTTATCTCATCTCTGACTAAAAGTTTAGAAGAATTACTGCACAAGTGTTCCTAATTCTCTTCATTGACAACAGAAAAAGCTTAATAGACTAGTTTAGATGTGGATGTGTACACCATCGATGTTGGATAGGGGAATCTCATGTTCTCTTACAAATCTTAGTCCAACTCAGAAGCAAGTCCCATGTGTGTGAAGCACACAGATAAACTAGTGGCAGGTAACTACAGCCTGAGAGACAAGGCAGAGAGATGTTTTGCATAATTTGGGATACTTTACTTTCTTATTAATCTGCACTTTGCAGTCCAAACGTATAAACCCCCTTAATCAACTGTGCCAAGCAGCATTCAGTTTATGAGCTGCTGATGATTAACACGTCAGGCCTGAAGAACTGTGAATTCATGTTCTCAAATTTGTGTCCTAGTGGTTAAAATGAATTTGGGTTTTTCCTTTGATTTTTCTTGTTGTTTGTTTGCTAAACACATTGCAAAAATGTTTACAAACTTATTGACAAATATATTTATTATTTCAGACTGTAACAGAAAATCCATCAGCTAGCTTACTTGAGAATTTCAGCATAATGTGATGGAAGTGATCCAGATAGTTTGCAAGTATTGAATATGAGATTGAGTTTGTTCTGGATATAAATATCATTCAAGTTAATAGTTCAGTTTGGCTTTCACTGTGCGAGAGAGTCACCCATTTTGTCATAAATAATAGCCCAGAGTAGATGAGAATCAGAAATTAAAAGTTAAAAGAGGCAAAACGCTTAAAAAAACCCACACTTTTTTTTCCTTCTCTATCTGTAGTATTTCAGTCTACTTGCTATCTCTTAATAGAGTATTAATCCTGCCAAAATTTGCTGGATTATCTGTGATAGTTCCAGGATACATCTTTTTTTTTACCTGATAAGGATACGCCCTTCAATTCTTGATTTGTGGTAGCGTAGGTAAAACATCAGTGGATTTATCCACTGTCCTTAGGTTTCTTGTGAAAGGTTTCTTTAATGCACCTTTTTTATTTATTGCTTTGTTAACTCTTTCATTTATGTGTTAGACAGCTGGTTATTAAATTAAACAAGTCTTTTGTTTCCTCCTTACAGTTGATAGTGATGGAAGATAGAAATGCAGACATTTGAACCTTTTTAATCCTCAAAGGTATCTTCAGGCCTTCTGGTTCTGTGTGCCAAGAGGAACCTGTCTGAATGAAAACCAGTTAAAATGGCGTAGTAAGTTAGTCTGTTAGGCTGCAAAAATTGGCTTTCATTTCCTAAACCATTTTAAGTGACAGTAAGTGTTTCACTTGAATTTCGGGGCTCTGGTGAGTCACCTTTTATGTGGGCATTATGATGGTACTGTTGATGCCTCGCTGTGACAGTCTTAATATAGCTGTAATTATGCTGAAACTATTCAATAAGTAAAGTCATTGTGTTAATCTGTCTGTTTTCTTTCCAGGCTCCCACAGAAACGTTTAACTCGGTTCTTTCTCATGTTCACCTTACTCTTACACCACGCTTTTGCAGGGATTGGGGAGTGGAGGTGTCAGATGGAGCCGTTCGGAAATCCCGAGTCATACTTGGTAGCTGCTCCTTGCCCTCGTGCTTTTGGTTTTTCCATTTTGGTAATTCAGGTGCAGTTGTCATCGCATCTCCATCAAACTCATACCTGTACCTTCTGTCAGTGATAGCGGATCAGTGGCAGCAGTGCTGGGAATTCCCGTAATGAACTCCTGTTTGACCTCTATGATGGAACAGTAAAACTGCCTTTCTTACACCCTTGTTGAAACTTACTCACAAGGCCGCTACGCACAGAATGCAGCTGAAGCACGTGGCTTTGAATATTAAGTACAACTATCTTAATATTTTGATAACATTAATAATCTGTATTTTATAATTAATTATTTAATAATTTAGAAAGGTAAAAGTATTTAATAAAATTTAAAAGAGTTATTGCCCTTTCTGTGATTGTAGAAAGCATGAACTACCTTAGTAGAAATGCCTTTAATTATCATGCGTGTACCTTGATTAAGTAATAGGCTCATGAATTAATTTAACAGTTATTTTGCAATCTTCTGAATTCCTTCTGACCCTGATTGCTATAAGAATTACTTAAGTATGCCATGCATGTGTATATTCCATATTATTAAAAAACCAAAAGGAGACTAAAAATCTCTTGAGTTATACCACTGACTTTAAAGGGACATAGGATAACGTTAATTCTTCGCAATTTCTGTCATGCAGTAATTTATTTAAGAATGTTTCTTGGAATCCACTCCCGTAGACTACAAGTAGTATTTTTACAGATAAGAACCATGCGGGATACAGCGCCAAACGGGGTTTCAGCAGAGCAGCATGCCTCACGTCCTCTCAGTTCCCATAGAGTGCAGCGTTGTGGTGCAGCACATTTATTCTGCCGGCTCTAGGTGAATTAGTTATCCCTTGCAGTTCTCATATAGCTGGAATATGTTTTCATATCTCAACCCAACCAATATAATGAACCTAACAAAGCAGTCTGTGAATTTATGTATGCAGTGACCATGAATCCTGGAGTTATTTTTTCTAATGCGATGTATAAAATAATCCGGTAATTCATTATAAGAGAATCATGGTCCCTGTGTGGTTTATGAGGTAGGAGGTTTTTTAAAAATCTAATTTAGCTCCTATGGAGTGTGCTGACTTGATAATCAGTTAGCATTTACTGACAACAATGTATGTGTTCGCCTTTATACCTTACTACCATCATACTTGTTGCAAGCAGCAGAAACCCAAGTCGTTTTGTTATTTTTTTCTTATGAAGTCATCTCTACTTCCTGAATTGAAATAATAAAGGTACCTGTAATAAAAACACTGGAACTTCCCCTGCTATGTTTTGAGGAATTAAACCCATCACAGATCCATAGAACTGGTAGAAAATGCTTCTCGGTCCCATTTGGGCTCTGATGCTTGTCAGTTGTCTCACTGAAGGGACAAAATGTTGGATCTTTTTCTGGTGCTTTTAGCATTTTAAAACTGGTATGAACTCCTATAACTCTTCCTGTGTGCTTATAGGAAATTCCTAGTGTCAAAAGTATAAAGTGTATGAACAAAAGTAAAGGAGATTTTTTTGTATGGTCCCTGATGCACGGTGACAAAATGGACTTTGACTGTTGTTGAGCACATCGGCGCCATAGCTAAAAATGCCTTGAGAATCGTTTCCTGAGGTCTTCCCAGATCTTTTATATCAATCAATTTAAACATAGATAAATATTAATTTTAAAATTTTAGATGAGTACATATATGGCTGTCATCAGAACTTAAACTTTGGCAAAAATTATCCATTGTAAACTTTCCCTATGCATTGAGATAATTTTAATCCATTTGAACATAGGTACTTTATATTTACATTTCAGTTTAAGTAGTCAAGTGTGATGACACTTCTTTATATATCGGTGATTAATCTATTTCTTTTCTTGTGGCAGTTCTTGGATGTGAGATTGACTTTCATTGTCACAAAACTTACAATATCTATTTTTTTTTATAGAGTCTCAAGTTAGGAAGACATCTGCCACTGCTATTCATGCTGCACTTAATCACATTTTTTCACCGTTTTTAGAAGTGGTAATTCTGGATCTTTCTCTTCTCCTAAGCACAGATTTGATATAATTTACAAATAATTCTCTGAGTTACATATTTATTGAAAAGTATTAAATAGCTTAGAAAATCAGATTACAAAAGTATCTTTTTAGAATAATTATTACAATGGCAACACAAAGTATGTTGAATGCAACGAAGTTCCACGTCTGACCAACATTCGTGGGTGGTCATGTGCTCTGAATAATCTAAAAGCACTTATATTTTTCCTGGATATAGTTTGATTTTCATAAAAATAAACTTGGTAATAACAGCTTATTGTTTTGATTATAGAATATAAAGAGAAAATTAGTTCGAATTAGAGTAAGTCTTGAGTCAAAAGTATTGGTTTAAAAAAATGTCAGTGGAATTTATATCGTATCTTTCTAAATCCCTACCCTTGCAGTCAGTTAATGTGTTTATGGGGTTTTGTTCAGAGTAAATACATCGGGCAAAGGCCTGGCTGCTCTGAAATCAATGTTAGTTCCATTCATTTCATTACTGCTTATTGACTTAAGTAGATTTATTCATCTGCTCAAGGTAGACATAACGTTTATTTTTCCTGCTGAATAAACACTAATTTTGAAAGTTTTCCTTTTATGAGCCTTAGTTTATACAGAGCCTCTTCATTTATCTGCATGAAAACGTTCAAATGTGCGGATCCTAATCTGTGCATGTTAGTTTATAAAGATGACATCAGTCCTTCTGCATTTCAGGCATCGTTGAAGCCTGTGGGAGCTGGAGGTGTTCAGTGCTCTTCAGAAGTTTTCAATATGAAATCTAATTCTAAAAGGACTGAATAAATTAGCTATTTTTCCTCCGTACAATATGGCTTTTAAACACTGAATGAGCTATACGACGTGCAAATGTGCGCTGAACGTGCTTTAGTTCTAAAATAGAAATTATACTAAACTGCTACCATACATTTTTCTAAATTGAGAACATAATTTGTGAATTACTGAAGAAGTCTTGAGCATGGATTGAGAGAGTCCACCACTGGTGCTGCGAAGGGGTTAAACAGATGATAGACCAGAAGTTAGTTCTTGTTTGTGCTTTTCCCCATCTCCAACAGTAAAGACTAGTTCTGTGCATTTACACTTTCACTATGCGTGTCTGGTGTTTGTCCTGCTCGTATTCACTGTCACAGCACAGGGTGGCTCTATGTCCATAGCAACTTTTTAAAGGAGATTTTGGTGCCATTTATTCCAGACACGCCCCTCCCCTTTTGTTTACTCATTTAAGGATGAATCATTGAAGCTGTCCTTCCTCTGTGTAGAAAAATAAGGGAACCTCATTTCTCTTGTGGATGGCAAAACAATGGTTTTAGATTTGTGTCAATTACTTTATTCCAAATCAGTCTGCACTTCCCTCCAGCTGGCAGTTAGAGATGTTATTTGATAATCAGCATTAACTCTGTCAAATAAAATGGAGAAGTTATGAGTCCATCTTGACTTGAAATACGTAAGTGTGCCTAAGCCTTCCCCCCAGGTAGCCTGCACCCCGCCGTGTAGGAGTCCTAGCCGCAGCTCGGGTACGGATGCAGTTACCGTAACGGGTTGATCTGATGGAATGCTTGGAGTATCTCATGTGCTACCCAAAACGTATTGGTAGTGATGCCAGTTTTCTTTCTTTGACTTAGTTAATTTTTCTAGTTTCTGGTTCGTTGACTTAATGTGAAATTGAAAAGTAGCATTTCTAGGCCTAGGATTATACATATGTTTTTATTTTCACACCAAATTTCAGGAAATTACTAGTTATAGAAATCGTATGACAAAAAGTCTAGATGTTAATTTTTCATGAAAAGGTCTCGATAGGCCACAAGCAAAGCAGTGGCATTTTTTTTCATTTGGTTTTAACACTTTTAAATTGGAATATGTGCAGAAAGTTGAGACATACAAGTAATTTTGACGCAACTGGAGTTGGTGTAGAGTATGTTGCAGATGGTCTTTCTACATAGCTAGGGGGAATATGTTTATTTTATATCTTCTTGTTTGTCTGGAATAGTCCTTTGAGACTTTGTGTTCTCAGAGTTAACTGCCTGGGATCCTGGTGTAATTCTGGTTTCCAAATACCATTTTAATCTCCTCATAGGACTAAAGAAAAGGAAATAAAAATACTTCCTTTATCTTTTTTTTTGAGGTGCAGATTTCAGCGTGCTAATCCATTTGTTCAGACTTGCAGAACACAAAAAAGTTGGAGTGATTTTGCTGAATCCAATTAAAGCACACATAGTGTAGAGATATCACAACAAACGATGAGAAATGAGAGAGTTTATTTCAGACTGAGTACCTTAAACTCTTTAGCACTTAGTGTTTGAAACCTTTTTGCAGTAATATCTTGAAGTTTCGTTTTGTGATTTGAGGAGGACAAAATATATATATTTTTAAAAAAGAAACAAGGTCTGACACTTGAGATCCTTGCATTCTGAACATCAGCTTCTGGTAAAACACCGGGATTTAATGACACTACTAGCGTGTAAAAGCTGTCTTGTCTCTGTTTTCTTCAGTATCCACATATATGAGGAAGACAAGTTTATATTGCTTCAGTATGAAAGATAAAATGAAGCTGTATCACGCATGAAGATAAAAGATATAAAATACAATATGCAACTTGAAAATACATAAAAGTTTTCATATTACACTGGGAATATCAATATTAAAAATTGTAAACCAGATAAGATTAGCTTGGCAATTTCTACCTGTAATAAAACAGGAAATGTAGAGTTCATTTATATGTTCTTAGGAACTGGAACTTGTAAGCAGTAAGAACAAATGGAAATCGTAGTGCAAAAAGAATTACTGTGATCTTCATTCAAGAGTTCCAGGTAGGCCTTGCCGATCTTTTACTCCAGCTTTTCTCTATCCCGTATTTTCATAAAAGAACTGTCTGAGGAGTGCACAAATACATCACAAGCGGTGGGACAGTGGGTGCAGTGTTTGTAGGGTAAATCCAAGTACTTAAATTGGTTTTACCTGAAATCACCTTTACTGTGTTTGCTGCTATGTATTTTGTAGTTGTATTAATGCTTGAGTTGTAGTTGCAATTAGTCTAGCAGTTGGCATGAAATAGTAAATAAAACTGCGATCTAGACTAACTTTTCATTATATCTGCATAAGCATATATTCATATATGTAATAGAAATGTCTGAATGCTTTTGACAGTTTGAAGTCTGCATATATAAATACAAGTGTATATATTTATGCATGCTTTTTTATATATTATATTTGTATATGTATGTATATTTATACACATTTCAGCAAAAGTAGCAGAATTCTTTTCCTCCTAGAATATTTTTAGCTCTCTTTTAACCAGATCTTAAAATCCTGTGTCCAGAATGAGGCTTTATAGTTGCATTATCTTTAGGCAGCAGTAGTGTATCCATAAAAAATCAGGAAATAAGTAGTGGGTGTAAACTATCCTGCATGCAATGTTGAATTTTACCATAATGAATAAACTTTCATCATTTCTGTTGTATTCCTCTGAAGTTGGTGCTCTCTCAGAAGCTTTCTTTGGGTATGTAATCCATGCTTCAGTATTTTCCTGTGTTCATTCATCAGGAAATACTGCGGTAATTCTTCTGTATGAGCATTTATTTTCCGTTAAGAGACCCTGTGTAAATACTCCTTGAGCTAGAGTAGTGAGAGCGTAAGCACCCTGCTTTAACTTAGGGTCAGTCTAATGACTCCAGTCTGTCAGCACTTTGGTTTTCTCTACAAATTCTGTCACACAGTTCTCACTGACTGGCAGTTGAGTCAGTGGAAGTCAACTAGAACAAGGGCTTCAGCTTCTAGAAGTCATCACATTATAAATCTGCTTCTGTATGAAATATTTTTCTTAAATTTCTTTCTTTTGCTTCGAGGTAATCCAGTTGTTTTGTTTGGATAGGACCGTGAGGGGTAGCCATGGTTACCTTCACACAGGTAAAGATTGTTATTCAAGAGTCAGATTCAGTAGGTGCCTGTCTGAATTCATGAAACTTTTTGACATTTTCTAGCCATTGTGGAAGGTAAACTCTGCCAATAAACAGAGCTCAGCAGGCCTGGTTGTGAAGTAACAGTCAAAAGTACGCAGACATTCTTGTACCTTTTTCCTGTGATTCGATGTATGGGGAACCTTGGCTTACGAAGTTTACAGGATGTGCATTTATGTGAACTTTATCCCTTTTCTGAGTTGTGGTATTTCTTGGAAGTAGCATGGAGGATTTATTGTGCAATAGTTTTCACATTTTCTGTAGCAGTGTTATTTTTCTAACGTATACAGATACGATTTTCCACTTCAGCAGGGTAATAATGCCTCAAGGGAATGACACGGATAAATTGAAATTACAGGCAAAGAGGGGACACTGTGCTGTTCTAAACATTTCTGGTAAACGTGAGGTTAGATACAGCCTGATTGCTGGCCGTGTGTTTGAACAGCTCTGGAAGCAAGATCACCACAAGGCCATCAGGGAGGGTTTAGAAGGATGATTTCCACAGCTTGCTTCGAGGAGGCAGAGATGAGTGAGAGGTCTGACCGTGCCTTTTTCAGACAGTGGCACTGGCTCCGAGTGCTGTAAACTGATGGGACACTGCAGCGTAGGAGTACGGGGGTTCTAGTCTGGCTGCAATTAGAACATGCAGATGATGAAAAGAGTAGGGTGGTAAAATCACTATAGCGATTCGAGATTGTACACATTGTACTGCATCCAAGATAGTTCTCTGCCATCAAATGAAAGATCCTGCCTAAGCTGCTTTAGTTAGCTTCATGTTCAGCAAGGATCGACTACAAATCCTCACACACGTCCAGCCTGTGTGGCAGAGTCAGGGTTATCAAGATTTGCAAGCTTTGGAACAAAACAATCCTCTGTATTTATACAGAGAGATAGAAATCTCTATGTGTATAGCTGGCAATTTGTTTGTCTCCTGACTAATCTAAGTAACTACCTCTGCATCATGTGAAATGTCTGTAAGATCTATCAAGGTTTTGATACGGGTCTTCTCAGCGCTGGGGTAGGAACGGACGGGGAAGGATGGAGTCAGTGCAGCTGGACTCTAAACAACAGTTAGGACAAATAGTCGAATAAGGAAAAGTTTCTGGGTGGAAGTATTGAAAGTGGAAAGGCTCATACTGAAATCAGTCAGGCATACCATTATCTTTGGAAAGTAATGGTTGACATAATGTAAGAACCGTTATACTAGATTATTATTAGTCCATTTTTCAGTATAGAATTTATGACAAATTCCGAAGAAATGAGAGAACTCCTTATGTTCGTAGTGATACAGACTGAAAGTTTTCCTCCAAGTGGAGTCCAGGTCAGAGAGAGGGTGGAGCTGATGATCTTCCTCTTGCTCCGGAGGAGATGGAACCTCCTGGTCCTCACACAGAACTGCTCTCACTGAGGGTGCCTGGTGTTGTGGTACTGACTGGGGTCTGTTTCTGCAGACCCAAGAAAGCAGGAATATTAGCAAGATGTTGAGTATATAATATTAATAGTGATATGAGCAAAATTAATAGATGGGAACGTTTTTGAAAGCTTACATGAACATGAGGTATTCAAACTACAAGTAATTATGTGCATGAGGTGTTTTTTTTCAGCAGCAGCATAATAATTTGAAAAATTCCCTGTGATTTTAAGGCTTTTATTATATTCTGTGATTCACTTTAAACTGTACCTTAGCTTTAGGGAGGAAGTTTTGTACCATGTTAAAAATACGCAAAGTGTAGAGCCATTATAAATGAAATTTCTTTTTCAGATCATATATGTTAAAAAATTTCTACCTTGCAACTGCTTTGAATGCTGATAAACGCACCGATTTCAGTTAAATTATCTGTAGCAGCTTGACGCATTTTTTTCGCAAAACATTCTGGCTGTGTCTGTGGCTTGCTTGCATTTAATAAATGTCTTTTTTTTTCCAACGTTTATTTAAAATACTGCTGGTTAAAAAATGAATTTAGAAGATACTTAATGAAATGCAATTTTCATATACCTTGTAAAAACAAACCAATCTTTTTTTCAAATGAACATAATACTTTAAGAGACATTGCTAGGGCTTATATTCTTTAGTGTGTACATTAAAAGTCTTCTTAGTAGGATACTTATCTGTTAATTAATTCTGCCCATTATCAGTATTTTGCTGCTATGTAAAATGAGACATGTCTACAAAGTCTAATTCATCAGAAATACTGTAAAAAGTATGGAAGATTCAAGATTAGAGTCCAAATGTTGTTGTGATAATAAAGTACTGACAAATTTATTTCCTCTTGCAAGAAAAGGCAGAAGGGAGATTGGCCTGTTGATCACAGGAGAATTGAATTTAATGCAGATGTAGTTGTTAGGGATCAATCATACTTTGGCAATTAAGCACTCTGTGTAAGATAAGGATTAATCCTAAGAAAAAATTAGATACTAAAATCCTAAATTATTACTTAGTGTTGTAAGTCACCTAGTAAGGCTGAAGAAGAAATAATTTAAAACTTATTTTGCCTGTGCCATGGAACTTTTTTAAGAATACACAAAGGCACACAGGGAAAGTTGTATTGACATGAGCTGTGCTTTACTAAATGTCCTTGAGATTCCAGTCTAACTTTTAAGCAGGCAAGCAAACTCAGCCTAAAAGCCCCCCCCCCCCCC
>NW_020799106.1:284746-377940 GCF_003259725.1 Athene cunicularia
CCCCCCCCCCCCCCATTTCCTCTTGTCCAGTGTTTTCACTATTTAAAGAGAAAGTTCAGAAAAAATAGACAGGAGAGCAGTCATAGATTCCCAGACTGCTTTGGGTTTGAAGGGACCTTAAAGCCCCTCCAGTGCCACCCCCTGCCCCGGGCAGGGCCACCTTCCACCAGCCCAGGTTGCCCAAAGCCCCGTACCTGCTGCCCACCCTGCTCTGGATGCGGCCCCGCACACGGCGGGTTTCTGGGCTGTGAGTGCACGTTGGTGGGTCATTGCCCAGCCTGGGTTTGTGCTGGGGATCGCCCCGACCCATGGGCAGGACCCTGCCCTTGGCCTCGTTGCACTCCATGAGGTTTGCAGGTCCCCTCTCCAGCCTGCCCAGGTCATCCCTTCCCAGCAGAGAGCTCGCTGTGCTGGGTGAACTTGCTGAGATGTTAACCAGGGCTGGTCCCAACACTGACCCCTGAGGAACACCGCTTGTAACTGGTCAATACATAAATCAGAAACAAAACAAAAAATTTAAACATAAGGCAAAATTTTGCTGACTTGTAGCAGCTGTGTGGTGTGTCAAGTGGGGGGGGGGAGTGGTGACCTCTTGGAAGATGACATTCAAAAGAAAGTCTACTTGTTAAGAATGACCTAGAAATTAGGAAGTAAAATTATATTTGAAATTTTATGGTTGCCATCTTATGTATTTACCTTTATGTACCATAAAATACCTTCTTGTATATAAATTGTGAGAGATTAAAATTATTCTCAGATAAATATTACTTATTCGATATTCTGTGAGTGGAGAAAATACTGTTTCAGTGCTTAATTATTCCATTATTTTTAGTGTTCTGAATAATTAAAGCATGCATTTAAAAATAATTAGTCTATTTATTGAAACAGAAAATCCCTAACTTCATTTAAATAATAACAGATACATTTTTATTGCTTCAGGAGAGTGATATGTTCGGTTTAAAATAAATTCCTGTTTCATAACCCTGAGACACTCAGTCCTGTCAGACGTTAGGCGTTGTCTACTGGCAATCCTTGGTAAGGGGAAATATTTCCCTTCACAGCCTGTCACAGCCTGCGTGTTCTCCCCAATTCCTGTTTGAAACGCCACATTTTCCTAACATTGTACCACAACCTGGATGAGCAGCTAGAAAATGCTTCAAAGCAGACAGAGAAGAAGTAGCTTTGTAAGTGATGTGCACTTACCCATCTCACATATGGGGCAAGGTCCAAATTAGAGAAAAAGATCAAAATGGGACAGCTAACAACGATGTGGACTTCAGCTCACAAAGAAGGTTTTGGTTTTACGCAAGGTGTCCTCTGGACATCATTAGACCACAATTAGCAGTACACAATGTCCAAGTCAAGGTCTGGGAACGTGTGGGATTCAGGCATAGATGTTAGGTCAAAGCTGAGTTTCCGTAATACACCTGCAGTTAAAAAGACTTTCTAACTGTGGAAGAAGCAAGTTTGGAGCAGTGGAGACACAAAACCTGTCCAGTGATGACTTTGAGAATGTCTGAGATTATTCTCAAGAGTGAGAAGGGAAAACCAGCATGAAGCCTGATCCATATTATATTTTTCCTCCAAGTTCTCTTCAATTTATAAAGAAAATAATATTTGTCATACTGGGGTTGTTGAGTGAGAGTTTCAGTAGGAGACAAGGAAAGGAACCATGAACAGTATCATTAAAGCTTTAGCTATATACAGAGGTCTAGTCAAAGCACACGTACCTTAAAGAGGACTGAGCTAATGGTCTCAAATATCCAAATAGTTGCTTTAATTTTTCAGTATTGTTACAAGTGCAGAAGATGAGCGGTTTCACTGAATTGAAAAAAAAAAAAAATCTGTGGTGCTATTGATGTGCTCCAGCTGAGATGTACGTGGCATTTAAAGGATGTAGTGTGGAGCCAAAGCTGCCAATTTCATCATAAAAATGTACCAGTTTTGCCTAGTTAGAACCCATTAGTTGGCTGAACTCTTGCACACTGGTTATGTTTCAAGAAGTTATTTTTGAATGTCAAGCACTTGCTTGGGCAGTCAAATTTTTCTTACAAATTTCTCAAGGTTAGTGAGGGCATCCTGTGTTTCTTGCGAGTGCTTTGCCAACTCTCATGCAGCGTGGAGACAGACAGAAGTATTGGAGGCAGGTGCTATTTTAAAGTCTTTGTTTTAATAATAGTATTCTTGAATATTTTTATGAGGCTAGTTTTCTTTAGACTAAGTACTGATTTACATATTTAGTAAAACTGGTATAAAACAGTTTTGTATAACAGGATTGTCACATAGAGGAAGCATTGCTGAAGACATTACTGTATCGTGTCCATGTGTCCCGCTGACCTCAGGGCGACAGCTGCTGTGCACCAGGGATTTGAGCGGGCTGTCGGCGTGGCCCGATGCTAGAGCAGGAATTGCTTCATGTTACCTGTCTTCAGAGGATGAACTCTCTCATTTCATTTACAAGAGAAATCGAGGAGAATATTAACCAAGAGACTGTATTAGGTAATTTTCAGGACTCATATCGTTATTTAAATATATAACAAAGCTAATTTAATATGCAGATGTGAAGACACCTTTACTTTTGTCTTCTCCGTGCTCTGGGGTTTATTCTGGGATCTGGCTTGCACTCGAGTACAGCTGAACATTTTGCTAGTGTCTGCAGCAGACTATTTAGTCTCCTCTGGGAGACATGCGGTTAGCTCTCCTGAAGACCTGCCGCCTGGTCCTTCCCAAGTGCGTGGTGGCATTTGGAAGGGCAGGTGCAGGATAGCTTAATGACTTTGTGGTTACGGTGTAGAGAAGGAGGTGTGTGTCTTGCATCCCAATTAACCTTTCTTCATGGCAGATAATGAAATAAGTCCTGTATTTCTGAATTGATTTTAAAAGGGATTGCTGTTTTGGTAGCCAAGAATGAGGATGAATACCCACCTCTGGGTCAAACTTCTGCTGTTAGTATACTTTGTGTAATTCTGCAAACTAGTTCTGCAGGAGGAAGGATAACACTGAGACTGTCATGCTCCGTCCTGTTAGTACGTTTCATGGTTATTTTATTAAATTTCCATGTTGTAACATGTGCAACATTTACACAAGGTAAATTTTTTAAGGCAGAGCTGATTCAATGTGTACGATACAGAAATAATTGATTAGATGTAATTCTAATAGTCTGACAGCTTTGAAGTTATTTACAGACTTTTTTTTCATCCATTAATGACGTTTGATTCTTGAAAGGACTGTGGTAAGTGTTTTCACAGGAAAAACAGTGAGGTTAGATTACTGGAGTGGATTTTGTGGTTGTTGATTGGTTTTGGCTTGTTTGGGTTTTTTAATAGCAAGGTGAGTAACGTGATGCTGGCACAAAGCACTTATTTTTCATTGAGCTGTTATAAAGAAAAGTACAGGTAGACCACACAAGGTAACAATGGATGTTAAATATAGAGGGGTATGATTTCAAATTATTAGAGTTATAAACCAGGACAAGTATGGAATTTCAGAGGCACTAAGAGGGTGAGTATTTAAATGTTTATACCTATAACCAGCCACATGAAGATTGTCATTCTTGTGTCAACATGTGAATGTAATACATCGCAGTGGTGACTGTATGTCAGTGTTGATATCTGATATTGATGTGAATTGATATGAATTGAGTAAGAAATGGCATTTTCACTTCAAGTGAACTTTCAGTATGTCAGGAAATTTTATTCTTGTGAAGAGTCAACTCTGAAAAATTTATGTCCCTGAACATTATAAAGAAAAATTAATGATCTTAAGAACATTAAAAATGTGTGTTTGTGTGAATATCTATTTCATATTTCTCATTTAAATTTAAACTTTTTTTCTTAAAATATAGAAGTCTTTGAAGTTTGAATTAATTTCAGAATTCATGTGATCTAGCTTTACGTTCAAAATGTAGAAGCAGGCTATTTATGAAATTAATATTATACCATAAATGGAGTTCAGTTAATCAAATTAACTCTTCCAGTGAAAAATGCTTGTTAAGAAATGCATAAATAAGAAATATCGTAGCTTTAGCAAACCCAGGCTCTGCAGGCTGAGAAGGAAAGCTGACATCTGAAGCAATCGGAAGTCTTTGGGGTTTGCACTCAAGAGTTGTTTAGTTGTCAATGAGATGCATTTCAGTGAATAGTTGTGATGTTTGGAATTACCCTGTCCTATTTGCAAGTAAGAAAATACAGCTAAAGAGAGGATAAGATAATCTTCATGTCAAGTAAGATAAATAGGAAAATCAACTCTCCCCATAATACAGCAGTTGTGTCCATTACGTTTTCAGGTTCAGAAGCTCGTGAGTTCTCTCCTGTTGGTTTGGGAGTAGTCTGATTCTTGTTCTAAACTGCAAATTTTTTTGTGACTGAAACAAAAGAGACTTTTGATGTGAAGAGCACGAAAGGTTTTTATTCTGTTTTTTAAACGTGCCAAAAATACGAGTTGTCTAAAATCTGGGTGATGGCCAGCAAGAACCTGGTGGATGTTTCCAGCATGGATGTGTCGCTCTGGATGTGGAGGCACTCTGCAGAGTCTCAGTTCAGGAACCACTGCTGCGTGTTTCGTTTAAAAGACTTGTTGGCTACTTCTAGGTAAGTTTTCGTTATTGGATTCCAGATCAGCTGCAGCAGCTTACTTTGACCAGTTCTTGTTCCTGCTGCAACTAATGACAGACTCTTAAACACTCGGGCCTCACGGGGAGAATTAGCTTTCCTCCACATCTGGATTATTGGCTCCTGCCACAGAGGAGGGAGATCAGCCTCCGAGGAGGATGTGTCAGAGTTGCAGGGGGAAGCCTTTTGCAGTAAACCATTCGGTCCGCAGGTCTCCTCTGCACCAAATGTTTTTGACAAAATATATGTGCTGGGGATGCTACAGACTGCAAGAAATCATCTTCTGACAAACCAGAAGGAAATCCCTTTCTTCTTGTCATTCTTGAAAAAGCAATGATGATGGAATAAAATGTGGCCAAAATTATAATATTGTCTGTTGCTATTCTTGAGTAGTACCAGATTCTTGCAACTTCTGTGTCACTGATAGGGAAAGTGAGATGTGTTTTGAAGCGCAGAATAACACTTGTTCCAAACCTTTACTTTGGTTTCTGAAATGGGTGAATTTTGAGGAGAAAGAAGAAGCAAAAATGGACTAGGTATCTCTGTAATTGCTTTCATACCCATCAGCAGATACCCCGAGTGCAAGTAATTTGGCAGAACTGCCAGGTTAGGTGATGAAACAATAAACAGCTTTTTTTCCACTAGCCCAGACCCTTCCAGCTAGTAAGAATATTAGCAGATAAAGCTAACAAACTGTAGCTGTACAGGGAGATTTAAATCAACCTAGTGTTGTTAAAGGAGACGCGGGTGTACATGCTGCAAAAATGAGAACATGCCATTTCTTGTGTTTTGCACCTAGAAGTTTACTCATCCCGTTACCAGTATAGTGTAATGGGAGAGGATGTGGTGGACGGGGTGGGTACGTTCCATGCCTCGCAGAATCTATTTTCTGTGTTTATGTGTTTGAAAATCCACTAGAACTTTTTTTTTGCTGAAAGCACAACAATATCTTTGTAGGCAGGACCAACTGATACTGAAGGATATACTCTTAATTTCTCTGTTGGTAGTGGAAGGAAGTCTTGAGCTCTTGAGCAGCTCAGATATGTAGGGCATGGATAATAAAATGCTGATAGTTTTACTTAATTCTTCTTTAAACCAGATACTTACATGCTGAATGTATCACTCAAGAACATGATACAGGGTTGTAGCACCTTGTGGAGGGCTGCAGGTCCAGAAATCAGTGATGACGTTCCCAGGCATTGCGCATGTCATGAAGTGCCATTTAATGTGCTGTGCACCAGCCCTGGTGTAAGCTTTTAATGTCTCAGCACCGTAGTGCTGCTGACTTGGAGGGCAGTGCTAGACATCGTTAATGTCGCAGCAGATCCATGAAATGAAAACTGCACTTAGGCAAAACACATGTAATTTGACATTTTTAGTGGAAAATGTTTAATTTTCACATCTTGAAGCAACTTGCTAATGATAGTAATAAGAGAAGCGAGGATTCTTTATTTGCGTTTTTTCATTTACATTTCTTGATTTACTAATTAAAAGAGCACCTTGTCCTGAAATCATTACCTGGCTCATTTCTTTAGGTCACTACTGCTAAAATTACAACATACTGATGGAATTATTAGAAGGATCTTTTTTTATTGAAAGGTAGGGAAGTGTGGGTAGATAACCTGGGGGAAGTTAATCATGATGCTTTATTTGCTAATTGTTAGGATTTTTGCTTGTGTTCTTGTACATAGAAATTGAATTCATAATGACAGTTATGTTCAGTTCATTAATGCATATCCAGCAAGTAGGCAGAAAAAAAGGGGTACAGAGAAGTCATCTCATCTGTTACATCTGACTCAGATATTTCAAACCATGGGATATTTTTATTATTTAAAGGTCATTCTTGAAAGCTTTTATGAAATTTTAGTCGCATCTGTTGTCACTAATTGGCACTGTGTAGTTTTACACTCCACAGTTGACTAAGGAGGTGGAAGTTGGTGTTAAATCTGATGAATGTGTGCTTATTTCAGTAGGCAGTTCCAGGACAACGATTTGAAATATTTCAGAAGTCACAAAAAGTGCCGAGCAGTGGGCAGATGCCATGTAGGCTTTTTACAGTCACCACTGAAAGACACAAATTGCCATCTCTCAAACAACCGTGGTGCTTCCCACAGTGAGGGATGTAATCATATTAATGGAAACTGCCTTTGTATTTGCACAATCTAACACAAACTTTGGCTTGTAGAGTTTTCTAATCAATTTTGATGTGTAGTAAGTGGAACAAGAATTTTTTTTCCTCTTTTTTTTTTTTTTTTTTCATTTATGATAAACAAAATCTCCTTTGATTGAAACTGAACGTAGCTGCTTTTTCTCAGTGTCATTATTTACAAAGAGATTCAAAGCTGTGCCACTGGAGTTTGCATGTACTGCCGACAAACAAGATGTTATAGGAAAATAGCCCCGAGACTTAAAGAAAGATGTTGAGTTGCATTTTCCATAGTAAATATATTCATTTCCTCTTGGAAGAGAAGATTTAGGATAGTTCTGTATTCAGTCTTACAAGGCAATTCTAGAATCTAGTCTAAGAAAATAACATTTGCAAATGCTGTATCTGGGTAATTTTCTGATTGCTGTCAACAAGAAAAAAAAAGGAATTGAAAACAGAATAAAGCAAGCAAGTTAAACCTCAAACAAAAATAAATCATCAAGGTTCTAAATCTTCAAGACAGTGGTCTTGGTTCCTTCACAGGCTACTTAGGTGATTGGATTCTGCTGAATTTGGTCAGGAATTCAAGGGGGAGAAGCAGTATAAAAACTTACAGTGAAGTTGTCTGGGTAGAAAACTGCTTTCCATGTCCATTAAAAGATCCATCTCAATAATAGGTATTGGGTAGGAATTTGAGTAGATCAGAATTCATTTAGTTGAACTAGTTATATCAATTTACGCTGTGAATTTAGTTGTTAATAAGCAACTGGCTCTCATGGAAGATTTCATTGTATTTGCTATCTTAAAATGAGTGGGACTAGTTTATGGACAAGTACCCAAGTTTGTGGGATCTGCATCCTTGAGAGTATTTAAAACTCGGCTGACGGGCCCCTGAACATCCTTATCTAACCTGGCATTAGCCCCGCTAGCAGGGGATGGACCTGATGACCTATAAAGATCTCTTCCAGTCTAAACTATTCTATGATCCTGTACTAATCCACTCTATTTCCACTTGCATCTTTCCCTACCAAAAACCTTGTACCGAGTTCGGTCAATACAGAAGTATACTTGTGTAATCTCTTCTTATCTTTACAGGTGACATGCTGTCTTTTGTAGTTCTGGAAAAATAGGTTCTGCTGTGTGTTATTTTTGAAAAACTTCCTGACTCAAGCAAACAAAATTAACCAGGTTTGTCAGACCGGTATTAAGTGTTAGGTACTGTTCATGGACGGAGAGCGATATTACATAAAAAGCTGAATTGCATACTGAAGGGTCAGGGAAGTTACTGTACTTTAAAGCTGCTTGATTTTTTTGACAGGTACAGCTGTTAATGTATTTACTGCTGATGAGAGGAAGTAAGATGTATTTATGTGGTAAATGTAAATGTGACCTTAGAGTGAAGCCTGTTTTATTCTATCTTAAAAAAGAAAAAGGGAAGGGGGGGAAAGAATGCCAATATCTTCTGCTTTCAGGTTTGCCAGTGTTTCCTAAATTCTGCTAGCTTCTGTTTCCTCAGTGTTGAATCCAAACCCATTATTCAGAGAAACAATTTCAATTTCTGTTGTTTATTGGGAGAGGCGTGCTGATGTAATTACAGAGGAGGGAATGGGCACTTCTAATCTATAGTGCTGTCCCTAAGTCATACCAGTGGCTATCCCAGCATGAAGACAGGGCAGACAATGCGAAGTGAAAATGTGATCCCATTATTTCTGCAGACTGCTCTGAGGCATGGCATTAGAAACCACCACCATCCTTGCAAAGCCTGAACGTCTCCAGTGTTACTACCTCATCAATCAGATCTGGTTTCATTTACTCAGTAAGTCATCTGAAGTGTCCTAGCTGCGAGCTCTTCAGAGAAATACTAAATTATGCTAACTTCAAATGTGACCTATCATAAATAATTAAGTAATATAATTATTGAGGCTGTTTCCCTGGACGTGTTAACAGTAGGTTTAGCATTCCAATTTACAGTCAGCTCTAAATCTACGTTTGTTGAGGGTGCTTTGATCAGTACACTGTCAGGTAAGATTTACAGTGGCACAAGAATAACCTGATAAAGTAGGACAATAGTTTTTAATAAATTAATACCAGTAATTACATACTGAAAATTTTGTAACCTGCATGAAAGATCAAAGTAGTAAATGTACTGCATTGAGACAAACTAGTTCGTTTTGAATTTAGTCCTTTGAGAGGTTTTGTATTCTAGAAAAGCATAAATTCTGTGACATCTCACAAGACAGTCCCAACTGCTGCCAATGGTAGGTGTGGTAATTACTAGGAGGAACTTAATGCATTTATTTATAAGAGCATTTTTCCTTCTAATTATTATGTGATTGTTTGGGTTTTTTTTCAAGTTTCCTCTTTGATTATCAACCCAGTTGAGTTCTGTGAAGTGTGTGGAGAGGAAGGAACAGAACCTTGTAAGATACACTGCTTCACTTCTGTGGAGAAGGTCCAGTGGTGTCAGCTGCCCCTCTACTTAATCAGGCACTGAGCTGGCCAGTCTTTCATTTAAAGCAAAGCCAAACCAATTTTACCAACAAAAGGGTGTTTTGTCAAGGGGATTAAAGGCTGCTAAAATAGAACAGGTGCTATTGTTAAACCCACTCTCAGGACATGGCACGCTACCTTTCAAGTCAGGTATGTCTTAAAATTTTGAAGATTTAAATTCAAAGTTTAAACATTTAAGCATCTAAGTGCTTGCAGTCAGACAGATATTTACTGCCCCAATAAAGACTCTTTGGTCCAGTCTGTTGATGCCTTTGTGCAGGATGGGATGGATAATCTGCCTGGTCTGGTGACTCCGTACTGTTGGAGTTAATTTCTGTTTGGTTTGTCAGGACACACTGGGAATCAGGAGAGGGATGATGATAGATGCTACTATTTTACTTCTTCTGTGTGCTGTAATTTTAGAGTCAGGAACTTAACTTTATCCATTCTAATTGAACATGTGGTTATTAATGTCTTAAAGTGTTTTCTGTCTTCCTGCTCTACCGGCTCCACTTGTCTTCCCCTCACTCTTGCCTTCCACTCCTTTTCTCTGATCTGTCTTACTGTCATTGGGCTGCTTTCACCTTTAGGAAAGGTAAACACTATCGGGAAAGATTTCCTGGTTTCCCATGTTGGTTTGGGTGGGTTTTTTGTGTGTGTGCTTCTCATGGTAGGACTGGGAGGAGGGGGAAGGGAAGACTCTACTTGTCAAGAATAAACACCCTACTTTCCCCCTGACCCGTTATCTGAACCTTCAGGCGGGTCTGGGAGTCCCAGGCGCACGGTCCCACGGGGTCAGGAGGTGGCTGCTGCGGGTCCCACACCTTCCTCCATGTGCTGCATGGGCTGGTTGGTCCGTGGCTTCCTGAGGGTGCCCCAGCACTGGGCAGCCCTCAAGATGCTGGCCTGCTGTGAAGGCCCCTTAGGGCACTTGTCCTGCACAACGTCAGGCTGATGTCAACATGGGGAAGAAGTGGACGCAGGGACGTCCCAGTCCCCAGAGGGGAGTGCTGGGGCTCCTGGTGTGGGCTGGCTGACAGGCGCACGCAGGAGGTGGGGGTGTGTGTCAGGGGGTCTCTTCTCTGCCCCGCTGCTGCATAAGCACATAAAACCACTTCAGCTCCACCCTCCCCTGCTCGAGGCTCGAGATCTGGTGCTGGGAATCGCTCCCACTGCAGAGGGAAGGAGACAGCCCTTTGCAGTATGTCCGTCACGCGTTCCTGTCCTCCGACGGCCAGTGTTTGCCTGATCGGAGAGAGCAGACGCAGTGCAGGCTGGAAGAGGATGCGCGTGAGTGCGGGGAGCTGGCACGAGCGGTGGCATCCCCACGCTGCTGTCGTTGTGCAGTCTCCCCCAGACAGCAGTCACTCTTCTTGCCTGTACCAGCCACTCACTCCTTCGCAGCACAAATGTTCTTGTTTGTATGACAATGCTAATTGAAAGAGCTGTTCCGACTTCAGGAGCTATTTGTTTGGTTATATCACAGACAGTAACTTCTAACTTAATAAACCAAACAGACAAATGCTCAGGAGTTACTACAACAGTGTAAAAGTGCTTGGTTTTTCCCCCGATGTGACAATGTGGATCTAAAACACAATCCCCATCTGCAGCCAGTCTGTACATGTTAGAAAGGATGTTGTTAATGGCTCTCATCCCTGAGCTTCTATAGAGTTAATTTAAATGCAAGGTAGCCTAGTTTGGCTTAGTAAAGTGTAGTTCTCGCAGATTCTACAAGTTACTGTAGCCTCCTAATCTGTTTTTCAATTTTCCCATACCTTTTGAATATCAAATTTACAAAAAAAAGAGTGATCGAATTCTTACTGTCAGTTTACTCATATTATTAAGCCATACTAATGCAATAGTTGGTGCCATTTAAAAGCCCTGAAAGTATGTACCCCAGGCGGGGCTGGATACTCTGTACTAGAGATGGTATCCATCAGCGTACACAGGCCAACCACCAGACAGTAGGTGTAACCTGCAGGGTTAGATTTATGAGGATTATGTGGCAGGTGGAGGAAACCTTTGTGCCTTTTTCATTATATGCATCCTTCTTCAAATCCCAATGCTCTTTCAGTGCTGCATCTTTCTGTCATGTGGACTTCAGGCATTGATCACCTGCTATTTTACAGTATGAAATCCTCAATTCTAGTTACAGATTTAATTTCCTGGAGAAAAGGAATTGTGGCCAAGGATGCTAATGTTCGATTCAGCTGGTTTATTTCAGACTGCAAGAGAGAAGGTGAGGAGCTTGGATCTAGAAATGAATCATGTCTGCTTTGCACTATTGTCAGCCACTGTGAGCATGTTCAGACCTTAAACCAGGGTAGAGATAAGTCTTATTAGCAATACTGAATTGCAAACAGGTAGATCCTCTGACAACAGTAATGAAAGCCAGAAGAGTGATTTTCGCCACTGTTACTGGAGCAGAAATGTCTACTTTACTGTTTTACAGCATGGTATTTGAGATACAGCTTTCTCATGCTGGTGAACACATTTATTAGTAGTAAATCATACCAGAGGAGAAAGCGTCTTTGTTCTCCGCTCCATGTTAGCTGGGCAGGCAGTCTAAAAGTCTAGATGGTTTTACAGTGGGTACTTTCTGGAAAGCAGTGTCAGGGTTAATACTGTACGACCTGGCCTAGTGTCTGTCACTTTTTAATGATTCTAGTAGTGGGTAGCATTTGAAATTTCTCAGTTGCTGCTGTTAGACAAAAAAAATGCTAAAAATAATGTGGTGTTTTGTTGCTTTTTTTTAAAGGCCAGTCATACTAACTTGCTGTTTCTGGGATTTTTTGTAGATAAAGCAAAGATTTTTATCCCATCTTCAGTTTCTCAGTGTTTAGTGCTGCCATCTGCTAAACCAAGTAAGCATAGATGTTCCAGGGAGATATAAATGTTTAATACCAAAATTGCTATTCTGAGTAGTTTTCTATATGATTTCTGTAGGTGCCAGTGTTTTCTGTTAGCTTTCCATTTGTTTGAAACACTGGAAGAATCTGGCAGCAGGTGCTATTTAATAAATGATACCTATCTGCCAGACACCATCAGACGGTAGGCACAGCCTGTTGGGGAAGGGTGAGGGTTTTAAGGAACTGTCCATTACGGTTTCTTACAATTTCCACTTTACCACATGCTGTCCTTGCTGAATACATGAGAACTACAGTAGAGTGATGACGTGGATACTTTGAGGAGGGTATGTGTTATGATTTATCATACGTATATGTGATTCAAGGGGTCATTTGTTCATGTGCTGACCACTGAGGGCAGTTGCAGAGGTTCAGGTCCGGCATGTGCGGGTGCTGCTGAGCTGCAGGGTCACAGGGGGCAGGTGCAAGCACCTCCTTTGGTGTGTCCAGTGTCCCCTGACTGGTCTTGGGGATCTCGCTGTGCCTCTGCCTTCCAGCCCTTCCCCGGGGTGTGTGTGTGTGTGTGCCGGGGCATGGGCTGGCCCTGGCCGGGGGAGCCCGCAGCCCCCTGCTCGCCGAGGGGCACCGGGGATGACACGCGGCGGCTTCCCTGGGCGCTGACTCGGCTGCTCCCGAGACGTGCTCAGAGTTGGCCCTGCCAGCAAGGTAGTTGCTTTAGAGTCAGTTAAAGCCAGGTTTTTTCCTCACAGATCCACCAGTAATTCATCTGTACCTGGGTGTTTGAAGGCTCGATCGCCATTAATTTGTGTAACCAGACAGCCGGGTTTCTGAGGCATCCTCACAAGTCCCCGATGAGATGGTCAGGTGTTTGATACGCATGTGTAATTACCATCTTGGGTATTGTGGCAGCTTTCATTGGTAGAGCATTAGCTCTGCTTACACAAACCAATACAAGAATACAAACACTATTGCTGTTTTTCAAGTGTCACTTCTACGTAACTTTAAAAAAACAACGTGAAAAGACACTCGACCTACCCTGCCCGCTTCCCCCTCATTGAAGCATATTGCATTTAAATAGCAGAATTGAGTCATGCAGGTTAACACTTTTGGAAATTTTCTAATTATTTTTGCATGCACAACAGAATTCCAGTGCAAATGCAGTTGGTTTGAGAGAAATAATTAGTGTGCCAAAGATGTGATGACAACTGAGAGAGTGCAACGAAATGTTCCAACTTCCATTAGAAAATAATGACCTTCTTGGCTGAGTAAAAGTATTTTAATTAAACACCAACAATTCATAATAATAAGTGAACCTATTAGCCATGAAATTTGATTCTGTCATCATGGACTGTTCACTTCTGTATTTCAGACAAAAATGAATATGCATATCATTTCAAGCCTAATGTTGTGCACTGTTTTAAAGTACTACTGTAGCGTTTCTGTGGATCAGGGAAGTGAAGCTTTAAACACTTTTTCAGAAAAAGTTGCCACATGGTTGACAAGAATCAGTAGCTAACAGTGCTGTTCTTCATGCCAGCAGTCTGATGCTTCAGTGGGAACTTGACTGGCTCCAATTTGTTGTGTAGCAATAGAAAATCAATTGCTTCCTCGATTGGTTCCATCTCTTTTTGGTGGCCTTTACCATCAGGGAAGCCAAATAGGAAAATATCCTTAATGGAGTCAAAATATTTTCAAAATTGAAAATTATTTGCATGATTTATGTACTCCAGTCTTGTTAACAGCATTTTGGAAGCCGCTAATAACAGGCTTTCTACTTTATTACCAACAGTGAAACAGTAGTAGGGCTTTTCAAAGACAGACTTGTAGGGGGAAAAAAAAAAAAAGTAAAAAAATTTTGTAAAAAATGACTTATTTGCTAGAAGCTCAGCCCTGTTTTATGTAGAGATGCACCCAGATTTATCTGCTGTGACCTCTTGTGGCACAGTTAAAAGAGTGCAAATGTCAGGCTTTCACTTGCAAGTCTTAAGTTGTTGCTATGTGGGGTTCATAGGATTTGAAAATGTTTTGGGCACAAATGGGGCACTTGCACACTGATAGGTCACCACAGATGGTGAGTGGAAAAGTGAGGCATGGGCAGCATTTATAATTGAGCAGCTTTGGGTCTAATTCTATTCCCACTGAAACAGAAAACAATTACAGTTTGCTTACACAAAGAGGAATCGCAGTTGGGAACTACAACATGACACAAGGGAGGTGCAGAGGGACCTGAGTGCATTTTCTGCTTCTGTGACTTTGTCTTTTATGTCAGGAGAGTAACAACTAAGGACATATTCAGTAATTTGAGGTTCTCCGTGAAAAGATAAAGCTCTAGAATTTTGCGCTGAAGTGCAAGGCAGGGATTTCGTAACTAGCAGGGTGTTTGCCTCATTTTGTGTTGGTGAATGACTTGGTTTTTCATTGGTGGTATGGTGAAGCAGCTGCAGCTGTACAGCTCTCGCACAAGAGGTCTTTTCACGATGAATTTGTATTTCTTTGACCAGCTGCCAGGAGCTCTTCTTTACCTCCTTGACACAGTGGCCTTTAAAAAGAGTGGTTGTCTCCATTCACTGCTGAATCTCGTCACCTTCAGTTATCTCTAAATTCTGTTGCGTGCAAAAATGCTGTGTTTTTTTTTTTTTTTTAAATAACTAATCATGATCTAGAAAAGCAGCACAAAAATTGTTTTTAAAAACTTCATCAAATATAGCTGACCTACGATTCAGGTGAATTTTGCATCTGTTACATGTGAGTAACAGATGTTACTATGAGCATCACCATGTTGAATTCTGTGGTTGTACAATTGTTGCCTTCAGATTTGCATTTTTAGTTACTGTAAGTGTGTATTAACTCATAATTAAAATAAGTTGTGTGATGCTTTGTAACCCTTTGGTCCTGCCTCTGCCATCAAAGCACTGCATAAAAGCCAACTTCTAGAAAGAATAATGCAGGAAAGTTGTAATTTGAGGATCTAAAAAAGTCCCTGAAAATGACAACAAAGTAGGCCATCATTTTGCATTGCATTTTGAGACATTTGAAATGTTTGTATGAAGAAGGGATACCTCGGTGTAATATCACTTCAGCTTTTTAGATGTAGTTTAAAAAAAATAGGATTTTTGATAAAAATAATTTTAACTATGTCATGTTCCGATTTCGTATGGAACCCGAATATGTGTGTGTGTGTGTGTGTGTGGTTCATGCTATTGTATTTATTGTGTTATATTTACCAAAATGAGAAAAATGACTATTTTATACAGACTGTAAGGGAGACAAAGTCCAGGAGAGGAAATCATCAAAAATGAATGAACTGGAAAAATGTAAATACGTTGCATCTTTAATGCATAAATAATCTGTTTTGTGTTCCTAAGGCCATTAGATCTTAAGGCCTGGTGATTTAGCTTCCTGCACAGACTTTAATATCGGTATTTCCTTTCAACTCTGGAAGATTCCCTCTCTGATTTCCATATTAGCATTTGGCAGATACAGCATTTGACATTCAGTATGCTGTGAAGATAAGGAAGGGTTGAACACAGCTCTGAGGAAGCTCGAAAGATTGCTTTATGTGACCACAGAGATGCCATTTGCATGAATTGATAGCGAGAGATGTTTGACTGCAGTTCATCATCAGGAAAAAATAGTGAAGTTTGAAATACTAGCGTGACATAACAAATTGAGAGACTACTTTCAAAAAGAAAAATTAATAGGAAAAATTACATTTAACTCCGTGGCAGTGAGCTCAGTCATGTGGGTGTGCACCTACAAGCATGAATTTCCAGTGCAGAAATGGCCACTCTGCTTTGGGCTGTGTCTGCTCTGAAGATGACCGCAATACTCTGCCTGCATATGATCCTTTCGGATGCATCTAGAAACCTGAAGACCTTTCCAGCTGCTGTGTTAGATCTGGACATCGTGCTGTGTTGGCAAAGTGAAAGGTGTTGAGACCCATTCAGAGGGGAATAACAATTACAGGGGAATAGAAGGATTTCACTTAGAATGAATGACTCAACTTATGTATTTATTGCACATCTTCATATAACAAATTATAATATTTTGAGCTATATTTTTCTAGAACTCTTACAAAAATATTTTTGATCCATAATGACTCGCGGAGTAACGACTTGACAACCAGTAAGGTTATAAAGAAGGTATGTTTATTCAGCGCTGGGTGCACGGGGGGTCGCTCCTCCACAAACGTGCACACCTTGGAGCGAAAAGCAGCTCCTCTTTATAATGTAAAACGTTTACATGTTCATTATAATCCCAAGAATAGGGAGCGATAGTACATTTAGTTTTGAGAATTCATTATCATAAATCCCACCCCGAGTTCCTCCCCGTTGCATCTGCGCACTGGTTCCTGGTGTTCTTGGCCGGGGGGGCTTCAGGATGAAGACAGAAGATGCCTCCTCTTCCTCTCGTGACTTTTCACCCAGTTAGGGCTTTTCAGTATGTCGATTTAGAATTCCTTTGGGACTCAGTAGTTGCAGCCCCTCCCTTATCTCAAGAGCCCACCCTGCTGAGAGCCCTGCATCTGTTTTGTTAAAGTTTCTCACTTCAATACCACAAATCTCTTAAATTCTACCTCAGCATAAAAAATAACAGAGTGAAGTCTAGGCGTTAGGGAACATTCTACAAGGCATTAAAATAATGTTGTTATTATAATAATACAACAATATAACAATACCAGCAAAAACTTGCTGATACTAATTCCTAACCAGAGTGGGGAAATGTGTGCTGAGTGTCAGGAAAAACTGCCTGAGGGGAAGGTCCTGGAGCGTCTTCCTGAGAAACTAAAATACCGGTTCCTGACACCACTTGAGACTTCCCTAAGTGTTTTTAACTGGAAATGGCCTTTGTCCGTCACACGGTAACCCGTATGTCCAGGTTGGGAGCAGGCAGAGGCAGTTCCCACAGGGTGTTTCATCCCCCCGTGTGTGCCGGGCCAGGGCTGGGGGGCACGGGCGCTCTCGCGGGCTTTTCCCCGGGCGGCTCCCGCCATTTCCTCCTCGGGCCCCGCTGCTGCTGCTGCGCAGGCGGTCACCACGCTCCATGTGCCGCTGCTGCCTTTTACCCGTCTGTGTTTGCACTCGCTGTCGTTACTGTTGTTCCCTTGTTATATGTGGTAAATCCATTATTTTTATTCAACCTTTGAATTCTCTTATTTTTGTGCCTCCCCTACTTCCCCAGAGAGGGGAGGTGAATGGCCGGCCAGGTGCCGTCTGGCTGCCGGCCGAGTTCAAACCTCCACGCTGTATATTTAATAATAGTAGTAAATATTGACACCACCAAAAAAAAAAACCCAAAACCAAAACAACCCAAACATGTATCCTCCAGTGTATTCTGCTTATCTGATTCATTAAGGGGAAAAAAAAGAGTACAAATGTGTATTGGCATACAGAGGACATGAGGAGAGAGCAGACAGAGAAATGTGAAGGTGAAAGAAAGGTTTGCTGCCTGGTAAGTTCCTAGAGATTTATTTTTCCTCTGTGCTTCCATGAAAGAGGTAGAATGATGACACAGAACAGTAAAACGTGCATATTATCCTTTTTTATAAACAGTTTTAAAGGTAAACCAAGGGCAGTTAAAGTGCCTGTTGAACCGCAGGCATTGGGAACGAAAATCCAAGTCGCTGCAAACACAGACCCCATGTCTCTGTGAGGTTAGAGTTGGTATGCAAACTGTTACAGGAGCTTGGGTTACAAATTGATGGGCCCTGACATTATCTCCCGAGGGGGTTAAGAGATCTGGCTGATGGCTGACATTGTTGCCAGGCTGCTCTCCACAGTGTTTGTGAAAGCTGTGGAGATCGGGGTGTCCCAGGAGGCTGGAAGAAGGTTAATGTCACCCCCCTGTACAAGAAGGGCTTAAAGGAGGATCTGGGAAATTATAGGCCCATCTGTCTTACTTCAGTCCCTGTGAATGTTATGGAATGAATCCTCCTGGGGGCTATCACAAGTCAAAGCAGCATGTGATTGGGAAAGGCTAGCGTGGATTCACCAAGGACAAATTGTGCTTGATAAACCTGGTTGCCTTCTGTGACAAGTAACCTGCTTGGTTGATGTGGGGAGAGCGGTGGACATTGTCTACCTGGATTTCTCCAAGGCCTTCAGTACGGTTTCCCACAGCCTCCTCGTAGAGGAGGAAAGGCTGAGGGAGCTGGGTTTGTTCAGCCTTGGGAGAGACATTCTCACTATGTTCCAGTGTTTAAAAGTGGGTACAAAGAAGATGGAGACTCCCTTTTTGTAAGGAGTCACATGAAAAAGGTGAGGGTAAGGGGTACAAGATACTCCTGGGGAGATTCTGCTTGGACAGAAGAGGAAAATTTTTCACCACAAGAACAATCAGCCACTGGAATAATCTCCCAAGGAAAGCAATGGATTCCCCGGCGTTGGATGCTTTTAAGGTTCAGCTGGACAGCATGGTGGGCCGTCTTGACTAGACTGCTTTTGCCAAGAAAGGTTGGACTGGATGATCCTTGAGGTCCCTTCCAAGCTGGTATTCTATGATTCTGTGAGTCTCTCTTGAATATTATAATTAGGCTTTAAATTCAGATGTTGAAGAGAACAATTTCCTTAGCTCAAAACATCTGTAAATTCTGTCTGTATTCTTACTTCAGGCCTCATGCTGAAAAGTAAGTAGTTAAAAGAAGTTGCTTCAAATTGTTGCATCCTAAAGGATTTTCCAATGTTTTGTTTTTGTCATATCACTGAGGATGTTCCTAAAGAGAACTAGTACTTGATCAATAAAACATTTACTGAATACACTTTAAACTGAAGCTATACTGTTGCCGGAAAAGGAACGCATTTGGAGTTAAATTAATAATTGATATTAGCTAAAATGAATAAATATTTTAACAGAGGTAATGCAGAAGGGCTGTATAGGAAAACAGGAATTTCCTATTTTAAAGTCTGCCTACAGTCAGTCAATTGCTGTTGCTTGACTTTCAGCTGTGAATTTGATTTGCCATATGGCATGGGAATTAGAGAGCTAGGCTTACCACAGGAAGGTGTATTGATATGCAGACTGAAATGGAAAATCAGATTTCCTTCCCAGATCACTGTAAAGAGTGTGTTGGATCTTGACGTGAGACTGTTGTGGCAGACAAGCGTACAAATTCTGTTTAATGTGGTTTTTGTTCTTTGAGACCATGTCTTGAAACCTGCTGATGCTGTTAGGAAGACCATTAATGCTTTTTGGTTTTGTTGTTGGATTGTTTGTTTGTTCCTGGTTTTTCTGAGCTATGTCTTCTGAAGTTGTCATGAAGAGTCCAAATGATGCTACTTATCCTTGTCTGTACAATTAAACTTAACTGGTCCAGTATAGAAGTAATCTTTTCAGGGTTTTTTAAAACCCCTTTTTCTGAGCTTTTTTCTCAGTAACTGAAGATGGAGTGTATGACAAAAATAAAAGCATAGATTTTATTCTGGTTGGAGAAATATATTGATACAAATCCATCCTATGAAGTCATGCTTTTTTTAATGGAGGCTAGAGCTTGTCTCCATTTAATTAATCACACTGCACAGAGAATCCTACTTCAAAACAAAACAAAACAACATTATTGTCCTGGTTTTGACTGAGATGGAGTTAATTTTCTTCCTACTAGCTGGTATGGTGTTGTGCTTTGGATTTAGTATCAGAATTGTGTTGGTAACACACCAACGTTTTTAGCTGTTGCTGGGTAGTGTTTATACTGAGTCAGGGACTTTTCAGCTCCTCATGCCTTGACAGGGAAAAGGCTGGAGGAGCACAAGAAGCTGGGAGGAGGCACAGACAGGATGGCTGAGCCCAGCTGGCCAGAGGGATATTCCGTACTGCATGGTGTCATGCTCAGTACATAAACCGGGGGGAAAGCTGCCTGGGGTCTGCTTCTTGGGAACTGACTGCGCATTGGTTGGCGAGTGTTGAGCAATTGCATTGTGCATCACTTGTTTTGTGTATTCTAATTTTTCTTCCCGTTATTATTAATGTCTTCTTTTTTTTGTCCTACTAAACTGTCTTTATTTCAACCCACAAGTTTGGGGTTTTTTTGTTTTTTTTTGTTTTTTTTCTGATTATCTCCCACACCCTGCTGCGGGGCGGGGAGTGAGCGAGTGGCTGTGTGATGCTTAGTTTCTGGCTGGGGTTAAACCATGACAATTATGCACTGATTATATGCATAAAAGTAGCTCTGTTGATAATCCACTCTATTCCTGTCTTTTGAGTATATGATGTTTCTGAGCTATGTAGAGAAGAAAATCACTTTCAAAACTCTGAGGAGCTATTATAAACGAGTGGACGTGTCAGGACATGTGAAATCCCTTGTCTTGGCAGGCTGGTAAACTTTGTGATGAGCCTTTTGTTTGTCAGTTTTCTGGTGTCAGCACGAGCTGTGCCGGACAAGCCTAACGCGATGGGTAAGTTTGGTTTTAGCTGGATCAGACCCTGTCTGAAAAGGTCCATCTGGAGTACTCCCCTAAAATTACTTTCCACTCCTACACTTGAGATGTTTAGCATGGAATTTGCCGTGTAAAACAGCAGCAAGCAGAAGGCCTTATGGCTGGCAGGTTCTTGTAGGGAGGTATAGCCCCTGATGCACTGTTCTACAGTGTAAAAGTTCTGTAGATCTGTTGGTGTACCCTAAAGCTCTGCATAGCAAAATTAAGCCTGTAGACAGTGGTTATGCTCTCAGTTGTGTTGCAGAGGTAATAGATTGAAAAACATTTCTTCTGATGTACTCAAAAATCCTTAAGCATAGAGGGAAAAGTTTTAAACCAAAATGTGTTACATCTAGTCTCTTCGAAAGTGGGAATTCTGCTGCAGTATTTATTGTACAATATTTGACTTCATAAAAAGAGCTGAAACAGCTTTTAGATTTATAAATGCATCAATGTTTTAAAAATGTGCTGGTAGTTGCAAAGTTTCTGTATTAGCAAGCAAATACATTTGATTAAGTGACCATCTGGTAAAATGTTTGTTACCAGTGAAAACACTGAATTTTGGATTTTGCATGTGCCAAGTAAAATGTGGGTAAGAGTTATAGCTGCATAAATTGAGTGGGCAGTAATTGGACCATATACCTTTCAAGCCTACTCCTATCAATCTAAATAAATATTGTTATTCTCAAACCATTTTGCTTAGCTGATCTACTCCATCTACAGTCAGTTATTTTACCACATTCAGTTTGGCAAAATTTCTGGAAGAATGATTTGACTTTGTGTATTTGCATCTGTACAAGGTGGGTGACCAAATTTTTGGTAGGATTAACACAGAAATAATTAGGCACAGTGTTCCATGCATGAACCATGATGTGAGTGAGCCCCATGGTTGCACACACCAGACTCAGTGTCACGGCCTTTGGAAAGGTTCTCACCGATGTGGTGAAATGACTTGCAGGTCTGGCTACCATATTCTCCTTCCCAGAGCTCCCTTGGTGCTGGGGCTTTTGTTGCCTTGCATGCTAAGAATAACAAATTCAGTAGGAATTGCAAAAATTGTCAAAGAAAAAAAGGATTTTTAGAAGAGTTGCTGTGACTTCAGTTCATTGAGAACTGCAGAAGCATAATATGTTTGCTGTTTTCACCGTTCACACATCAATGGCTGTGTCATCAATGGCAGTAGTATTTTTTTCCCATAGACCCTGGAGCACCTGTAGCCTTTCCAAGAAATCTTCAGCATTCATTTGTAAGATATCAACATGTCAAAAAGGTAAAATATTTAAAATAGGAATTGTCACAATGTGCTGTTTTTAATATTTCTATAAAATGAACCAGATCCCATACTTGTCCTTCTTCTTTTTTTATTTAATGTTAATTTGAACAATATGGTTTTTGAGGCTTATTATTTTATTCCTATAAAAATGAAAATATGAAAAAGGTTTAATATTTTTCCTGCGTTGTATTATGTATTGATACCTGTGGGAGAGTGGGAAAACTAGATACCAGTACGATATTCAGTTTTATCTTTGATCCCAGCCGGTTTTGAAGTGTGCTTGCCGGAGGTGGAAACCAAATTGTTTTTACAGCAAGAACTTTTCTAATGCAGGGAATGCAGTACCAGTTGTTCTGTTCATAATTTACCATGTACATCACTGATGTCTTCATTTCATGTACTCATGGAATGAGTAATGAAGTGGTGGTTATTTTATAACTCCATCTCCTTCTCCCTGACATTAAATATTGAAGCTACAAGCCCTTTCTGAGACTAATGAGATGAGGAGCTTAGAGTTGTTTCTTTGATAAACAAAACACTGCAGTAAATACAAATTAATCAGAATTCTGTTGATTCCATTTATAAATTAGAGGACACGTGTAGGAAAGGTGCTCTGTGAATACTGTGCTCCTTGACATCCTATAGCACTTTTAAAAATAGTTATGAAATTACTAGAAATAGTTGCCCAAGGGTTGCTGAACTCTTATTCAAAGTGAAAGATGCTGTGAGCAAGTAAGCTGAAGAAAAGACATGGCCATTAAATAGTTTCTTTAAAAATGTAAAAGGAGTGATGAATAGATGCATTTTATTTCCCACTGCTAAGAATGCAATTCTTGCTTTCCTATTATGAGTGTTAGAAGTCTGTAATTTCTGTTATTTTTCTTTAAGTGGAGGATGATGATAGAATACCTTTCACTAGTATTTCTGGTGCAATTTTATTGAAAATGTTCAAAATTAGGTCTTTGGATTGATTTCAGCCAAGCTATGCTGACTGACTTGGAAGTTCATCTTTTTATATTCTCTGATGATCTATCTCAGGACTGAATCCAAGGAAGAACATGAAAATCTTGTAGCATACAAACCAGCGTTGTCTGTATTTTGAGGTGTGTTGCTTGCTGTGACCCAGAGTGGATTTGTACTGTCGGTGCATTACACCACGATGCACGGGGATTTACACATCCACGCCAGCCAGGGGCCATTGAGTTGTCAGTCTGGCCAGCCAGCTGTCAGAAAGCTTTCAGTCCACTGACTGCTTGGTTTTAGGGAAGCGGGCAAGAAAGTAACTACAGAAAGAGCAAAGGGCTCTTCCAGTTACTGTGAGGCTTCAAAACTCAAATGCATTGAAGCACTGTGCCACCCAGTCACACCTAATGTATGACTTGATACTCAGCAGTTGCAGAATACATACAGTAACTCAGATGGCTACGACAAATAAGCAAATTACAGTTAAGTGAGAGTCAGTCAGATTTTAAGCATTGTACTGTGTTGTTTCTTGGATCCTTGTGTTGTTCCTTGTTTTTAGTTCAGGACCATCTCTTGTTTTTCCTTTTCTCTGATTCCATCAACATTTCAAGCTCCTGGGTTAAACTGAGTTTTACCCTGTCCAGTCAGTGTCCACCACAGGCAGCTGACTCACTTCACATTTTCCTCCATTTATTGCAGTCTTCTGGCTGCCTCAATCCAGTTCATGTTACCACTGAATACAGAGAAGTGCAAGAACAGATCCTTTGTTGCAAGGTATGCTTTGCCTTTTCTTCTTGTTTAGCAAACATATGTCCAGGTTATTCTGGGAGCTGCAATATGTCTAAGTAACAATATATCCCTTTGCATGATGAAAATTCATCCCTATGATGAAACTTGCGACATTGTGCAAACGCTGTTTGGAATCTTTAACACCATTGGTTGTTGGGTTTTGTTTTTTTTTTTTCCCCCCACTCATATGTAACATTTATAGTAAAGGAAACACATCAGGTTAGTGTGCATTAAAAGCAACATTTTGCTTTTTGACAACATATCTCAAATTATTTAATAAATCACACCCCCCAGCTGCAGTAAAGTACATTGGATCCAATTACATATATTTTGTTATCACTTCAAATTAGAATTATAGCATACTTTCTAATGACATCCCTATGTATTTCAGTTTTTATACAGTGGTATATGTGCATACACCATGCAGATACTTTAAAATGTCATCAATCAGAATTTCCAGAAATAGAGAGTTTTGGTGGCAGCTGCTGACAACGCATGCCGTTTGCATTTTTTGACTTAGTGCCTGATAGTGTCCTTCTAGAAAACAGTGCTAATGAAGATCTTCCAGGTTATAAATGTGCTTGTTTTTCCAATAATGTTCACAAAATACACATCCTACATGGTGACTGCAGGATGCAGAAAGTAAGATATAAGGTGGCCACCTGTGTAAATATTAATTGAAGTAGCCTGCTTGCAGAAGGGATGTGTGGATGGGTGCCGTGTGTGTGTGTGTTTGTGTGAGAAATCCCCAGAAGGGAAATGTCAAATTGATGCAGGAATGTGAGAGGGATAAGAGTGTAGGACCTTGCAACGGTTTTTGGGGATGAAAAAAACCCAAAACAAAACAAAAAGACATTGCAGCTATTTGAAGTGTGATGGTCCATAGCAGTCAATTCTGTGATAATTTAGATAATTAGGAGGAAGCCTAGATTGCAAGATCTCAGCCCTAGTAATGCCCCAGGTAGTTTGTGCTGTGCATCTGCTTAGCAGAGCCCAGACCGTTTGTGTTGGGGTATTCCATTCACAGCCCAGGCTGGGATGTGGCATCTGCAAGAGAAAATGCATCTCTTTTAAGTCGTTTAAGCCCTGATGCAATACGTTCATTGTTCTTTACTTGCCATGTAAGCTTTCTTCAAGATGTGATGTTGTAATGGAGTTGAGTAAAATTAAGAATTTCCTACTGAAATGGTGACATTTCAACTCAAGAATCTTTTTTTTTTCTTCTGTTAATTGTTTTTCCTTGCCATGCCAAAAATTCTCCTTAGCATTTTCTAGCCAGATGAGAAGTGCTTAATTCAGACAGAACATTTCTTTTTTAAATACCCATATATTAACAGTAGTTTCATTGTTTACCTGTTTCTGTTGGAAAAGTTCCAGATTTCTCTCTTCTGCTTAAGCTATGCCACAAAGAGATCCTCTAGAAATACAGAGTTGTAAACAGCAGACTTTGTGACAGGAGCTCACCTGAAAGTTCATGCCTCAGAAGTTCCAGTCTTTCAGCTCACTGATGAATGGTGACCAGTGAAGTGGAACACCCTGTCTGCTGGCAGCGTGCTCACTTCTCAGGCACCTGTCCTCTGAGAGGATGCGGCCTTTGCTTCCGCATGGCATCTTGTGTTTGGGTCAGATCATACAATGTGATTTATCTTCTGTGAATGCTACTTTAAATTTTGTTTGGATGGGAAATAAGATTGAGTTGAATGGGTAAAAACCTGCAAAGCTATTGACTCTTGTTGCTTTTAGTAAACAGTGCTGGAATACAAAAAAAAATATCGCATTTTATATGGTTGTACTAATAAAAATATGTCAAAATAGCAAAGGTAAGGAGCTCTGAGATTTTCAAGTAGAGGATCTCTAAAAATGGATATTGTCTTGTACTTTCAAAAACTTAACTATGAGCGGAGACATGCTAATCTTTTTCATAAATGTCAGATTTATGGGTGGTTCTTTGGGCCTTTTCTAAGCTTATTTTAAAAATCAAATGGGTCTAGTCTTCCTTGATGATAATCCTATGCAGCTACAGAAAAATGAATTGATTTTCTGTATCGATGTGGCTGTTTCTGCCCAGGCTGTAGAAGGAAGACATGTTTTTTATTGATTTGGCCATGAACTTCCCAGATTCTTGATGAGCTCAAATGAGAGAACCACTCTGGAGGTAGTTCTGAATCAGCAAGGGAACTAGTACTACTGCCTTGGCCAGACTCTTTTGTTTCTTCGCTGTATGAATTATACATTGGATTACCATCACAGTAATTGGAACAGGATCCAGCTATTAATGCATGACCTATAGTAAGAGGGTTGTTCCTTGGTGTGCTTCATCTCTACATAATGGTAAAAGGTTTATAATGTAATTATAGAGTAAGGTTGACAGGGCTGAAACCTTTAACAGGACTGGAAGTGCTTGTGTGTCCAGAGGATCTGCTTGACTCTGTCAGAAGAACAAATGAAAAGGGATTCAGGAGAAGGATGCAGGAAGAACTATGAGCTGATGTTTAAAGCCATGTTGGGGCAGAACTGGGCAGTATTTTGCAGTGGTCTGAGAGAAGGCAGCTGGGGTGCTTGGGGCTTTTAAAATTCTGGATACTTCACTTACAAGACTTTTGGAAAACTGTCCATTAGGGTACTGAGGAGTGGTTTGAAATTTAACCCCCAGGAGATACAGTTACTAACAGAGATACTGGCCATCTACAGGACACTTTGCAGGACCAGGCATTTTTCTCTGAAAAAAATACTGTATCGCCTAAGACTGGCTTCTCTTCTCTGTCACTGTGGTCAAATGGTTCCAGTGCTACTACTCCTGATGACTCACATGGTGTTTTTGTAACAGAGGAAGTTAATGCTTCATAGATAGATTCTCCTGCTCTTTGTTTAATTTGTCTCTCTCACACACACGTATTTAATACAGAAGCTTGACTTCTTTGAAGCTTTTGCATTGATGACAGAAGAAAACACGAGTATGTCTTTCAGAAAGAATAAAATCTTAAGTAAGATGCGGTGTCATTCTCCAAAAGGCATCCTTCCAGTAACATGGTTGTTCTCCCACTCCCTCTTTATGCTAGTAGATAAGATGAACTTATTATTTCAACTTTGTCATAAACTGGATTTACTTTCTGGTTTTAAGCAGATCTAAATCACATTGTCAGCATGCTCCTTTGTACTATCATCCTTTAAAAAAATAATAAATCTTTATAGCTTTGTTGTATGCAGCCAAAGGCGGAGATAAGGCTGAGCCATTTCTTTTATGTATGTAATTTAAAAATCAGCAGAGAATATTCCTTTCACAAGAATCAATAAAGTATGAGTATGAAATGGTCAGGTGATAGCAGCAGTGTGATGCAGAGGATTAGTGACTTGTCCTTTTATTATCAGGGACTGAGTTCAAGCTTACATACAACAAATCAGAAATAATACTGTGCTGCATGGGCTTTAGTAGTATTGAACGAAAAGAGCTAATGTGTGTAATACCCCAGTCCAGCTGGGAAATATTAAGCACTACTCTAATCTCTTGCTTTCTGCTCAGATCAGCTATGGATTCTCAGTCTAGTACTTGGTTGTTGATAATTCTTTACCATCAGGAAAATTCTTCTCCACAGCAACTGAAAATTAATTTTAGCAAATTCATATTTTTATGTGCTCATGAAGTAGCAGTTCTTCTTTTAGGTGCGGTTCCAGGCAGACTCTTGGCAGATGCATCAGTGATGAAGTGAAGAGGGGCTGAGCAGTCTCCTGCTGGGAAGGGGAGCGGAGCTAATTCCAGTTCATTAGGGAGAGAGGGAGGGACCCCAACCAACACCTTTCTCCTCAGTCTTTGACAGTGGTGGTTGCTATGGAAACTTTCCTGGGAACGAACTCTTTCAGTGTTAAAATGAATAAGCTGAAAATTCTGTCCTATTTTTCTAACAACATCTGATTTTCTTTGGGATAAGCAAACTACGAATGGATTCAACAGTCTTATCGATCCGGCCCCCAGAAAATACATTAAATAGATTCAATGTGCTGTGTGCATTTAAATATGGCTGTTTGCTTGTCCAGAAAGCATACAGACAGGGATGAGCATGGCCTTGATATTCTAACTCGGTCACAGTTACAGTTTTAATTACACCTCTGAAAGAACTATGAATTACCTTGTGAAACATCAGTTAATACCACAAATAATTAGCTTTGATAAATCCAGTGAGTTGGGCACTCCTAAGTAATTGCTTTGCTTCACCTGAGAGATTTTTGCATTTCAGTGTTGGGTTAGCAATTCCCATGCATGCTTTGTAAATCTGCTTGTAAACACTTTGGGAATGAATACAGTCGGGAGTAGCTAAGGAGAAGTACATGGGTTGCAGGGGTTCCATAATTATCTGGGGGAAGGAAAAATGTTATGTTAACATGAGATTGATTTCAGCATGAGCAGTGGCAGTTTTTAAATAAGAAGGAATTTAAATCAACTCTGATTTATCGTAAGAAGTGGGACATGAAGGATCTCTACAGCTTGCCAAACCTGTTTGAGGTAATACTGCATACGTATGCAGTTCAGTTCCACAGAGTGATAGCATCTCACCTGTTCACGTGCAGAAGGAGGCTGTGAGCAGGCCAGCCAAAAAATACTTTAACTCTAGAAGTGGATCATCAATTTCAAAAATTCCTTAAGACAGAAATGGAACATTATCTACTTGTGGGCAGGGGGAATTTCTGTGTGCAAGCCAAGGTGCGTATTACCAGGCCAGTCTGGATGAACAAGCACAGACATTCATAATCAAGCTGTAATACTGGACCGATGACTGATGGCTTCAAGAAAACTATCTTCACTTAGGGTGTTGTGTTGTATAGGATAGGTTTGTCTGATAACCTCTGCAACATCTGGCATGGAAGGCTTATGAAGTGGCATCTGTTTTAAAGCTGTCTTTTAGTCAAAACTTTTAAGGCACTATCTGCTGCATTCCAGGTCTTGACAGAACATGCCTAGGGATAAACACAGGTCATGTCCAGTGGAGTTTTTTTTCAAACGTGGTAGCTTCTACTTCATTATTCTGGAGATTTACATAGAAAAGAAACAGGAAGGTGGTAAAACTGCAGTAGTGCTGACACCAGCATAAAAGATGAATGCTTAGTACAGCAAAGTGATGGAGAGCACATAATTGTGTGCCCAGTCACCTGAGCTGGAAGACATTTTTCAGTGAAAAATTCATTCAGAGACCTGAATTTTGGCTGCACTTCCAGTGTCGTGCGCTGTACAGGGTAACACAGAAGATTCAATTTATGCTATAAGAAACTCTGAAACAGATCATTGCAGGAGTACAATTTACTGTATTAAAAGAGCAAAAAATTCTCCAATAGAGTTGACGTGAGAGACTTCTATAGCCTTTTTTCCCTATATTTGGATAACTTTTCAGAGATTTGCAAACCTATTGAAAACTGTTTTCATGTTCAAAAGCTCTGTCAACTGGAATAATAGAATTATCAAGTAAACTGTGCTTTTCCTGAGATTTATGATGTTGTTGTCATGCCAAATTTATCTGCCTTTTTCCTGCACCTGAAAGTTAAACTTGTGTTCTCTTTTTTGTTGTTTTGCTTTCTTGTAATTCCTTAAACAAAGACAACTACAGTTATCTATCAGCTCTGGAGGAAATAGGGGTTTTATCCATTTAAGTTTTACCTCCTTTTTAGTTTCTTAAACTTGATTCAATTGTTCTGATTAGTTAGTACCTTTTAAAGATGGAATTCAAAGTAGACTCTCCTAAATTGTTTTACATGTTTCCATTATTCCATGTAAACAGTGAGATACCCTACTTAAGGAGCTCACGTGACTTAGCCTTCTGACAGACTTATCCTTCTAACCTCTTTCCCCAAGAGGGAAACAATGCATCAAGAAAAGGTAAGGACAGTGCAGGAGCCAGAGTCGAGTCATCTGTTCCCTGATCCAGCAGAGAATCGTTGTAATTCCCTGTATCGTGGGAAAATGGAGGTTTGGTTCCTGAGAAACCATCATTACTCCGTCGGTTCACTTGTGGCTGTTGGTGCGTCTGCTGTTGCAGCGCCCGTGCTCTGCGGCGAGGCCGTGGGGAACCAGGGGCCGGTGCCCACGCGGGGGGCAGCGCTGCTGCCTGCACTGCCATCACCCAGCCTGCTCTTCACCTTACTGCCCTCGGAGAAGAAAACCCGTTAGAAGCCTGGCAACAAGTTTGATGTTAGAAAAAGTAGAAAATTGTCAGGATAATTTCCTTTTTTTTGATCTCCAGATAAGTATAAAAAATCGAGCTTTCTTCTGTGTAAGTAATCTTTTATCTTTATCTGCTTTTAAGATTTTGGCAGGCTTGTTATTTTTTTCTTCGTTTGCATTTTGTATGAACTTGCATAACATTTTTAATCTCTCCTTGTTTTTAAAGACAAAGGAATTCAAAAGTAAGGAAAAACAATCACTGTTTTTATGTAGGCTTTTCCTTTTTAGAAATGTTGGCTGTTAAAATCTCCAAAAATTGTTTAGACTGTAAACCTGAGGTATTTTTGGGAAAATGATTTGTGTCCTGTTTATCAGTTGACGCTTTGCTGATTCCACCCATGAAGGCTTTTATTTAGAGAAACAACAGGACTTGATACCACCTGCTTCTGAGTAATTGCTATCTGTGCAGACTTGGTCTGATGCTTGTGACTAGTAGCTGGAGATCAAAGTTTCTCTTTTTATTCTTAGCCTGTACAAGCATCTTCATCTTCCTAGCCTGGTTTGTGAGTATCTCACACACAAAGCATGACTTAAGTAGCTAACTAGTAAGAATGTGTATTCTAATTTGAAAACAAACAATACTTTTTGGAAGGAGTTGGTTTTTGAAAATGGGAGGGAGGAAGGTTTCAGTAGCTTGGTGTGTCAATCCGTTTTGGAAAAAAATGTTAGAAAGGAAGAGAGGAGCCTGCAGAGTAGTATATGGTCATTGTGTGTGTTTTTATTTTTATTCACAAATACTAATGGTTGAGTGCACATCAGGTATTGCTGTATAACAATAAAGATTTACCTGAATGCGTTTGTCCAGCACAGTCATCTGTGCTTAGTTATAGAGGGGGAAAAAAGTTAAAAGGCAAGCAGATGAATTGTTTTATTTGCATATTTGGACTTACAACTTTGTCTTTTTTCTCCCAAAGCACAAATTGCCTTGCTCAGATGGGACAGGGGTAGGTCAATGGCACTGTGGTCCTGAGAGAAGCCCAAAGCAGCTGCAGAGGCTTCTGCTGCAGACAGGCGTAATCTGGGCCCAGGAGGTTCCCTCCCTCCTGGGGTGTCAGTCCTCTGTAGCTGCTTGTGCAACTTTTGCGAGCATGCAGCAGCCTCCTTCCTACTGCGTGGCTGGTGAGGCTTCATCCATGAAACCACCCCTGTTCCCCCAGTATGGTGCCCTTTCTTAGTAACCAGCAGTGTGGTTTTCTCCCACATAAGTGCAAGGGACAAGCTCCTGATGATAAGTCTCAATATTTCTCCCTTTGTAGCCTCTCTGTGATAGCAAAGAGGTTTGGAGATAGATTGATTTCTTCAAGAACTGAGCATGCTCTTCCTTTTTGATCTGATCTGATCACCATCATATGTATTTGCGTACATAGTGTCTTGTGTTTGGAACACACCTTGAAGTGCAACACGGGACAAATTCCCAGAGAAAAATAAAGTTTATAGCTCACTTTGCTGGCAACTTCCCTATATCCAAGACTTTGTAAGAAGTCTCCTTTTCTTTCCTTCCTCCCTTCCTGCCTGTCTTTCTTTCCTACAATTGTTTTTATTAAATATTGTGTTTATGTAGGTTCTAAACCAACACAACTCTTAACTCTTATTCATTAGTTTTGGGTATTACTAAAGAAGTGATACAAATATATATTAGAGCCTCCCGTGGGCCTCTAAACAGCTGACATCTTCCAGGGACTCAGCTCTGTATACTGAGTAAACAGAAGGCTTGTGCCAGTGGGCAGAATAAAAAGCTGGAGTTAAACTAAAGGAACATAATACATTTTCTCTAGAAGTTTGAATTTCACTGCTCAACAAAGTCAGCCAGATTTGAATAGTTATTCCAATGAATATTTCATGTCCTTACTTTCTTGGTTACTTGGTAGAAAGGTCAAAAGACTGGAGGAAGGCTTTTACCTTACATGCCAAAAAGAGCTTGTTTGTTTGGCTGTAGCAGTTGAAGCAAAGGATCCTGGTGATACAATTCTTAGCATCTTACCTGAACCTGGAGCTTCAGTCCATTTGGGATTGTCATTTAACAGACACACTTTGGCATCCCGTTGGATTTGAAGAGATGTCTGAACTGTGGAAGTGCTGTCTCATCACTTGCAGTTTTAAACATCATGAAAAAAGAAAACATGAGCATAGTATTTGGGAATTACAAGTATTGTGCATGGTGATACCAGGCAGATGCAATGTGACTTAGCTTGTCTGTTAAAAACAGATGTGTACAGCACATGCTATCAGTATTCCATAAGGATCTGTGTACTTTGTTCAAAAATGCAGATGACATGAAGCAATAAGCCTCCTAAACCTCAAGCTGCAATCGAGCAGAAGCGAGAGTGCACCGTGCCTTGTGGATAGTATTCCTGTGGATGGGGAGTGTACCTGCTGTTGTATAAAGGTCAGGCATAGGTGTTACTGAAAAACAAGTAGGAGTACTGCTTTTCCCAACATGCACCCTTTATCAGATATTGTTTGGTTTTATGTTGGGTGTTACCCTTCCCTCTGTCCAGACTTCCAGTGATTTCCAGTTAGTTCCCTATCCCATCAAAGTATTTTTTCTTGCTGTTTAGTTAGAGCTTTAAAAAAACCCCTTTATTTCTCTGAATAATTTTTAATTTTTTTTTTTTTAATTTGTGAAACAGGACTCATTTTTCAGCCTCACTCTTTTTGTCTAGAAGGAATGCATATAAGGAAATTTTTATATCAAAGCTATAGATTCCCTTTCCCACCTAATGGCTGATTCAGAACTGAATTAATGCGTATGTGGAGTTTTATTTGAATTGTCACAGGCACAATGAGTTGTCATGTTTCTTTCAACATACAAGAATGTAATTCAGTTGTGCCTTGCTCCTGTGGTGCTTTTGTGTTTAATTGTTGTTATTAATTTAAGGTAAAAAGCTCTAACAGGGACAAGCAGGACTCAGCTTTCCACTTAGAAGAGGTGAACAAAGAGTTCTTTTCTGGATTTTTGGTTTTATAAACCAGCCTTTACAATCTCTTATATAAATTTTTAGTAGCTTTTAGAAATAATTTTGGCCAGATCTGGAGGAACATGTATATTTTTAAATGAAAAGTTGGTTGGTGGTATGCCAGCAAATACAGTAAATTTATTTAGAAAAATAAAATACTCTAAAAGTAATTTATAGGAGCTTGTGATGCTGGTCAAAGTAAACTGCATTTAATTTTCATGATGATCAATCTACAGTTACCCTCTATAGCTACCTGAAAGGAGGTTGCAGAGAGCTGGGGATGAGTCTCTTTAACCAAGTAATAAGCGATAGAGCAAGAGGGAATGGCCTAAAGCTGTGCCAGGGAAGGTTTACACGAGATATTAGGAAGTATTTCTTTCCAGAAGGGGCTGTTGGGCGTTGGAATGGGCTGCCCAGGGCAGCGGGGGAGTCCCCGGGATCCCTGAAGGGGTTGAAGAGTCGGGCTGACCCAGTGCTGAAGGATCTGGGGGAGTTGGGAACGGTCAGGGGGAGGGTCATGGTCGGGCTGGAGGAGCTTCAGGGGCTTTTCCAACCAGGATGATTCTGGGATTCTGTAATCTGAGTTTTATCAATCGTCTGTCAATAACATTTTGATTTGAGGTGTTATGAATCAGAGTTGGATTTACAGTAATTCATGTGATCCCGTGTAAGACATTTGTTAGACTTATCAGTGACCAAAGTAAATTCAAGAAGTGTGTTTCAATTTAAAGCTTTAAAATCTCCTAAGTGAGTTTGGAGTCACGGAGCTGTCATTTTCTCTGAACTGGGAGTTGACAGAACTCCTTGGTTGAAGGACTGTTATTGCTTCTGGCAGTACTTATTTATCCAAATAAAGTGACAGCTACCTAAACCAAAAGACTAACAAATGAACTCAGTGGAAGAAGATGTACGTTTTGTGTCTCAAAGTTTTAACACGTTTGATAATGGCAAATTATATTAGATTAATTGTAGACCTTAAAATTTACAATCAGTAATTCACCTCCTTATCGGTAGATCTGAACCATTTCAGATTGTTTCAGAAAAATAATGTATTTCTTTACTATTTAGTCTAAATGCATATAGTTTTTGCAAATAAAAAGACTACTTCAAAATAAAGTAATTCTAAGGATTTTTAGGGTGATTGAGGCATCTGCATAAGTCTATGAAGCAAGCATTTCTTTTCACAAAAAAATTAGCAAGAAGGAATTTTGGATAGTGTTTTTTTCATCTGTGCTATGATATCTTGAAAACCACTGCTTGTCAGCTGTGCCACAGCTGTCCTTTCACAAGCAGGGTAAGTTGGAAAAAATAATCAGGGTTGTGGATTTTGTTACCTCTTCTGTGCAAGGTAAGATTTTTAAGCGTGGGTTACATCAGCTTGATTTATGTTCTGTGGCCACAATCTTTTTTTTTTCCTCATAGGAGCAGTGGTTTGCTGGAAATAAGTTGTTTGTGTGTAGAAAACTGAAGTTAGGTGAGAATGAAGTGGAATATAGTTTTGAGAGGTTTATGCTGGATGCTAGCCCCAGAGATCCTGGCAGTGCTGTCTGCTTCGATCACCTCCAGGCCACATGTGTCTGCAGGGGCTGCCGACAGCCCGGCAGTGCCCTGAGCCCCGTGGGTTGGCTCACGGTGCCAGGCGCAGCCGCTGCCTTTGATTTCAGACAGAATCAAGCTAATTATTATTCTGTATTCCTCTTCACTTATAAGAGTTTTTTTGCTTCAGTTACCCCCTGGCAGGAGTCTGCCTCTGCGTTTAGATTGTGCTCCATCTTTTTTGTGACCTACCACCATTCAAAGAGGTAATACTCTCCCTTTCCTCAGTTAAGTTCTTCCTTTATTTTTAGAACCTAAAACATCGCTGTCTCTCCTGAGATCCTATTTACAAACAACTACTGTACTAACGACGATAAAGCTAAAGGCAATTCAAGATTTCTCTCACCATGATGCTAATGTTCCTTAAAAGATGTAAAAGATCTAAAAAAAATGTTTCAGGTTCTGTTTGTGTGTATCCATTGCTGTCTCCCTGCTGGGACTGCCCAAGGGGCTGGTGCACCCAAGCAGCCGATGGAACTTTAAATTAAGAAAACAGTAACATGTGACAGAGGTGAACCTATTCAGTTATTTTTAAACCAAGTTCAAATATAGACCATATACTGCTGGGCGTAGAGATGAAATACTGTCAGTTTTAGTACCTCACATATATTGTATCACTGTCTTAAAATTTGGTGGTTGGGTGTTGTTTTGTTTTGTTCTCCCTCACTTGATTGGTTTGTATTATACCCTCTCATTTTCACTGAATATTTTCTTCCTCACATATTACACACCAGAGTTTATATAAAAATACTTAACTAATTACCTCTTACCAGTGTTCGTCTCACCAAAATCCTTAATGTATTGTGGGGTCTATCTGGAAAGAAATATATGCTTAACAATGTGAATGCCTAAATTTTTGCTTTGTAAGCCAGCCTGGAATTCGGTTGTCTAGAGAATTGTGCACATAAAAACTGGTAGTTAGATTTTGTGTATTTCTTAAATATCAAGAAACAACCAATTGACAGACCTAAAACTAATCCTGGATTACCACCTTGTTTTAACCTGAATATCCCGTTTCAAGTTAGTCTGCTCTCTAAGAAGTATAATTGATTTTGGTAATAATGTTCACTGCAGGAACAAACCCACTCCTGTCAGTGTAGATGCTGAAAACTGTTTTCAGTTTAGTAAAATAGCTGCTCAAAATGCATTGTGCTTTAAGGTGCATACTTAAAATTCTCTTTTTGTGCTTTAAGACTGTAAAATGAAAGGTGCTTTTATTGCAGAAGTATTATGAGGCATGTAGTGGATTTTTCAGGATCTGTGACAGAAGAGTGGCAGACAGTAGGTGTAAGTCTTTTCCAAGTGATGGACATAGTCCAGAGTTATTGTTCCCTGGGACAAGTGATGTTTGTTTTCATAACAAGTGGCAGCATTTATCATAGGCTATTTACTTGCCCAGATGTAAAAAAAGGATGTCAGTCAACATAGCACTGCATTACAGTACAGCAATCCAGTTAGGGGGAATACTTCAGTAAGTGCACGAACAGCTGTGACAAGTGGTTTATATGCTAAATGCAATGCCCTGTGAGTAGCTACAAACCAAACAGCTGGGTTACAGTGTTGATCTCTTATTAGTTTTACACATCCTATTTTCTTCTTAAAGTGCTCATATACCTGTTTGTCTATCCCTGTGCTGGTTACCAGCCTTTTACTGGATTAAACGATTAGATATGACTGAATATGAAATCATGGGAGATTTAGAAGAAATTTGCTTTGTCCTTTTATAACATGATTTTTATTCCAAGAAGAAGAACTGGATATTTGATACATGTTTTGAACTGAAATTAATTTCCTGGAAATGGATTTCAGCTTCCTGCCATGAGCTCTGCCTGGTTTACTTCTATCTTCCAGTTTCTAGGAAAGCAGTTTGATATTGCAGTCATAAGGGCCATAAATACAGTATGTTAAGAGAGAGACGGGGGCAATTGATACACAGACTGCATCTCCAGCACCATTGCTCTGTGGAAAAATAATAGTTTACAGAAGATAGTCTTTGTACATACCAAAAGCATGGTTCTGCAGCCTTCACAGTAGCTGGTTAAGCTAGTTAATAACCAGACTTTAATCTTAGAGTCTAACAAGTGGGCTTAGTAATAACTATTCACTTCAGTTGGTATGGGAAAGAAGTACTTTTCAGTGTCAGAAAATTTATTGGAATTGGATCGGTTCACTAGATGTACTTTCTACAGGGCTTTTTTGGCCATGTCTCCCTGGAGAACTCCATGCAAAGACTGGCTCACACGACCTGCCCCACACAGCTTATTGAGGGGTAGGAAAGATGGGCACAGAGTCCTTGCTGTAGGGCATTACAGCTTACTGCTCCTTTGAACAGCCACAGCACACAGTGCAGCCTGCCAAGAGGCCACTATAACATCTAAGCATACAATTAACTGTAAGAGTGTGAGTAATCTCATCGTTTTTCAGTGAAGCATTTAAGCACGTGTTTATGGTTAATGATTAGGTCCAGATGAAAGCAGTAAGATGATCTGTGATTAAAGTTAAACATATGTTTGTGTGCTTTCTTGAAGAGGAATGAAATTATTCAAATGCTTTATCACTGTGGGTCACCTCACAGTACTACATTTGCCAGAACTGGCTGTCAGATTCTCTAGTGGAATAATTTTTAAAATGTTCTGTTTGTCTGATGTTCAAATACATTATTCTAAAATCTCTTACCTAGCTGTTTTGGTCTGAATTTTTTGGTAAGAGTATTTGTACTCTGTCCCTAGAATGAATCCAAAGTGCTGATGAGGAATAATTTGACTAGTTGTGAGGAAGAATTTGGCTAGTTGAGGTGCAGTTCCTAGACTCAGAATCTAACCCTGTAACAGCATGCTAACTAAAACACTGTCCACCTACTTCTTTCCATAAGTCTTTTTGAAAGTGTGATTGGCAGTTGCCTTTCAATGGCAGAAAGCACACAGTGCTTTTATGGGGAAATTCAGGAAAGATACTGCTTAAAATCACTTTGGGGGTTTGAGTTGTAATATTTTTTTATGTTTAGAAAGAAAGTTCAAAAAATAAATCATACTGTGACTGAACTTTCTTAATGGATACTCTTAAGGCAAAATGCTATGTAAATGATGGGGATTTTGAGGATGGTGGTAGAAAGGTAGGTTGATAGTCTGCCCTCCCTAACAAAAAATGCACTATAATTTCTTAATAACAGTTCTGGGATCTGCTGCTATTGTGACAACTTTTCCCCAGGCTGCCAGAAGACACACAAGTGACTGCCACAGTCCCGTCCCGTCCCTAACACCTTGGCGTACATAGGAGAACCTGAGAGGAGCTCCCCATGTGCTTGCTCTATCGGATTCTTTTCTTGGAGGCATATAGGTTATTTTGTAGTTTGGAAGGGGTGTTTTAGTGCTGCTCTACTGCTTCTAAATGTATGTAGGGAGGCACTCTGCTTCTTGAGCCTTGTCTTTGGCAGACCAAAAGTCAGCAGTTTTTGGAACACAGGAAACCAATTAATAATGTATTATATGAAATTTTCAAAGTGTTTCATTCAAAACAATTCAGCCCTGTTTCCTTGAAAGTCAGGCTTATAACTGGATTGTTAGGAGTAATTTCTTTACTTTGAAGTTTTCAGTGAAATATGGCTGATCTTACACCTGATCTTCAAAAGTTTATTCCATTTATTTTCTTAAATACATTGTCCCTTCTGCAGCATTTATGACATAGAGCATTTTTATCCACTTAAAGTAAAGAAGGAAATAGAATGGTTTGAGAGTTATAAAAAAAATTGTTGTTTTTGTTCTTGGCAGACACTTAGTGTAGTCTATAGGATACAGGTTATAACATATGGGGATTAAAGAGGGACCTAAACCCCAAACTAGGATTTTCTGAGATCCATGTGTGAATTTTCTCTGGAGGCTGGATCTTAATACCAACCGCACAAGGGTATGATAATCTAGAGTTTTGCTTCTTTACTTGTCTCTTTTTATAAATTAATGAAGGGTCTGCTCTCAGTCCTAGAACGAAACCATCTCTTTTTGACACTAAATGCAAAATAGATCTTTTATATTTTGCATTTAAAAAGTAACAAAAAAAAGTGGTTTTTTTTTACATAGGTGAGCTAGAAAGAGGGACTAGACCTTCCTAATTATACATTGGGACTTCCCACTGGTCAAACTTGACTATTTGTAGAGCCTGTTAAATTTCACCAGTTCAGACCCTCTACCAGTCCTTCCCCAGGTTTAACCTGCTTCAGAGGCCAAACGCTGGCTTCTGCCTAGTCAGGGAAACACAGCCTGGAAATTTTAAAGGCATCTGACCAACTTCATGATACCAAAATTTAAAAAATGAATCAAGGTACTAAGTGATAAGTCAATAATTGTAATTCCTTATGCCAGAATACAGGTAGGCAAGAAGGCCATAATGGCTTTGTGGGTTCTTTCCTGCAGAATCTCGGCTGGCTCTGCTGCCTTGGTGCACCGAAGAAAACATGCTGCATTAAATAGGTTTGATGGAAAATGTGTTTTCATTGTGCATCAATTTAGGTTATTAATTCTTACAGAATCACATTCTGTTTTCTGGCTGCATTTACTGAATGCCACTATTATGTTGTAACACCATTACAGACTTTTACGTAAAACTGCTTACACATTATTTGTGATATTTATTCAGAGACAGATGATGGGAAAAACATACTAGATAAAACTGAATTATGTTGCCAAGTTGTAGACTCTCAGTGTTTATAAACTGAGACAGTTGAAAACAATTTAAAAGCAAAATTCGTACTTCTTACAATCTTCAGTTTCCACGCTGTTGTCATTCTCAAAACAACGTTTCATATTCTGACAGTTAAAATTTGATTCACATTCTTCCCCAAATAAACATAATTTTCAGGTTGCTATTGGATTTCTTGTTTTATTTTTGTGGACCTACCTGTGAGTGTTTTCAGTGAGCTTCTCCACAGTAGACACCAGTTAATGTCTCCAGAGAAGATAACAAAATCCTAATGGTACCTTTTGAGGCTCAGTACACTGTGAACAGGGATGTTCTTCCCTTTTGTGCAGACATGGACTCTTCCTATCTCCCCTTGCTTTCTGGGGCAGCGTAAACCTAGGGTCCTCTCAGGGTCTTTATAGGTACAGCTTTTAGGTCACTACTTCTCGAACTTCTACAAAGAACAAAAAGCATTTGGCTTACTTGTCCTCCTGTGACTCGGAAGCACTCAACCTTTCAGCCTACCTCCAGAAGTAGAAATCAAGGCATGCCAAGATCTGGATATGACAGCAGCAGCTCAGCTCCAACAGGGCAGGAAATTGTGAAGTTACTGGTAGCAGGTATTTACCTAACCAAGGGTACTGTCAGTAATCAGAGACAATTAGCAGTTCATCCAGCTCCAGATGCACTTTCAATCCACAGTCACAGCTCCTTGGCACTCTTGGTCCCTGAAGACCTGGCTGCTGCTTTCCTACCTGAGAAGATTCTGTGTTTCTGTCTAACGTGGGGACAAGCTTCTCCATGTAATTTAATAGTGCACTACTGTAGGTAGTGCACATGTATTTAGGTGTGATGGGGAAATGAAATAATCTGTATGGCAGATTATAAAACAAGGGATATATCATGTGGAGTTTATGTTGCCTTGGTTAGTGATGAGATTCATTTTGTAATGTCTCCTTGTAGAAAAGTGTTACTGAGACATCTTATTCAGCAGAAAGGTGGTTAGTATAAAATTACTCCATGAATGCTTCAGAATGAATTTGAATGAGCAGGCTGAGCCTATGCTGGATCAGCACTTGTATCTTGTATGACTGTATTGATTTTGATCCAGCACTGTCAGCTTTAAAGCCAGATTTACTGTACTGTCAAGCCACAAACTTTAAAAGCTATCTAACTGAAGGGAACTTTAATGTGATATATGTAGAAGAAAAATCATTAATCAAAATTTTATTCCATTATGTCTATGAATGGAAGAAGTGTTGTGGCAGAGGCCCCTAAGGCTCAGGCCACATGTATTTGCATTTATTTTAGCCCATTCTCCCCCATACCCACCAGAGGAGAGTTCTGCCAGGATTCCGCTGTGGTTTATCTAGAACTGTAAAACCTGTGGCAAAGAGCATGTCACATGTAAGCCAAACACCATTGCTTAGTTTAAGGAAGGATTTCTAGGCTAGATAGAGACCAATCTAGTTAAAGAAGAGGAAGATGGGCTTGAGGAAGGGCAAGGACTGGAAGAGAGCAACCTCAAGGAATAGGTGTTGGTATCAGGAGGATATCAGCACAGAACCAAAGAGAAGAAATGAAGAAGAAAATCTCAGTCTTACAGCCCTGGCATGCCATCTTTTGTCTGTTAACTGATTAACATAAATCAAAATAGGGAAGGAATTTTTGAAAAAGAGTAAAATACAATTTCCTATTGTGTCCTATCTGTTCCTATTCCTACTTATCTTTTGTATTTTACTATTATGCTTCTAATTATATAATTGGTAGGACTCTAATTACATTTCATGAAAATGTGTCTTTTTGAAGGAGTAAGTTACATTTAAACTCTTATGGAGTGTATACATTTTGTTTTTGATGTCCTTTGATTAGTAATTGCAGCTCTTGTTATCAAATATTACATTTAAAGCAAAGCTCGTTCATATGTCTCTGCTTACTTATATTTTCTTGGCAAGTCTTCCACATGCTGAAACATTCTATAACTTGTCCTATTAAGTTAATCTAAATGACTTTAAAAATATTTTCCTGTTTTTGAGAGTTGAATACCAGCACTTGAAATTTATCTATTCATTACAGACACAGATGAATGTGAACCCATTGACTTTGGGCAGAAGAAACTTCTGTGATGTAAAACATTGTTATGGGTGCGCGATGCTCTCTCTGCCTGGGCTGTTAGAATGGGATATTTACTAGCTGTACAACTTCATGTACATAGCTATCAACAAACAAGGTATTGCATAAGGATATTGCAAGAGCATAGGTTCTTATTTCTCCCTCCTTCCAACAGGGGAGCAGAGTGGTGTCTCAAATCAAAACAGGTTTGTAAACCTTATCTTGCCTGTGACAACTGCTGAGTCCATTTGTTTAATGCATCCTAAGCATCGCTGCATCCATACTAAGCTTCTCTCTGCTTCAGCTCATTCTTTTAAAACTATTGTTATAAAGATAATTACATTAATAACTTTTTATTTCCAGGTTATATTTCTGTTTTCAGAAATTATATTTCCGTGTATATTAGATCTCAGTTTTTCCAGATTTTCGGTGAAGTTAGCCTATGAAGCAAACGTTGTACATCTACTATTTTGTTAAATAGTCCATATTTTTATAAAGAAAAATATAACTTCTTTAACGTTCTTATCTTCTGACATGAATGGGCTTTCTGTATTCCTACATGATAGAAAAATTGTGCAGAAAACTAGTATTAAATCACTGAAATACAACATTGGCTATTTCAGTGCTCACCTAACATTTCCCCTGTTTTTATCAGGAGGTTCATGTACACACGACGTGCTGGAAAATAGTTTCTGAAAAGCACGGCTATGTTTGTTTATTCTGTGAGAAGTGAGAAAAAAATGTTGCCTGAACTTTCTCAAAACAGCAATTTCAAAATTTGATTCCTCAGAGAACAAAACAGTCATTTAATATATTACTGCATTTTCAGCAGGACTTTGTGCTTCCAGATTAATTTACATTTTAAATTGTGCTGAAAGCATTAATTTACTGAGCTAACATGGGAAGTACAGACGAAAGAGCTATTTAGTTGATAAATGGTACCATCTAGTTTCAATACAGGAATGCTTAATGGTCTTAAAATATATAAAGACTTGTTGGCCTATAGATTTTGTAACCAGTCATGTTAGTAATGTTCACTTGTACTGTTTGCATCACTGTTACGCACATGATAAACATGGATCAGCCATGTAAGTAACACTAACAGTTTTGAAATCAGCCCAGATGAAACGTGCTGTGCCAGAATTAGTCACCTGATATCAAAAAATGGTCAAACATTAAAACAGCTATGAAGAACAAATTCATTGTCATCCTTGTATATGTAGTTAAAAGTCTGAAAATATGAATATGAATTTTGCAAGATTGAATTGTGCCTACAGCCAAGGTGTTAGTGTGCATTTCTAAAATAAGATTTTCTGAAATTCTGGTGCAACTCAAGTAAACTTGAGTACATAAATAAATTAATCCCAAATGATTATGATAGTTTGCTTACATGGTAATATCTTTGCTTCTCATTACCTTAATTCCTTCTCCCTTCTCTGTTGTGTATATCTAGTCTATGAAATATTTGCTTGTCTTTGATCCATGTAACTTTTTTGAGTTACATGGATCAAAGAACACACAAATAATCAGTAAATGTTCAGTCCTATTAATCATCAAGGCAAAGACTAGAAAAATAAAAATTAAATCTCTCACTCCAGCAAATTCAGTGGCAGAATTTCCTGTAAAAAACTCCCAAGTTTACAGAGCCTAACAGCCTCATTACTAGGGAAGTATCTTTAAATCCTCATATCTTTCTTTTTGATACTGGTTTTCCTTTTGCTTCCAACCTTCTCGGTATTTTAGTGGGTGGTATGATCTGGTGACTAGAACTGGGAAGCAGTGAGCAAGTTCTTTTGCAGGCTGTGCCAGAAATGTCCTTTAGTAGAACTTTAGAAATGAATGAAACCTATTTTTTAAAGGATTGACGGGTGTAATAACATTCAGGTCCCCAGATACCATAGTCTGTAATATACATGATATGCAGTGAGAACAAAAATGTCATTATAAACATACTTGAAGATGGTAGGATTTCTGAGACCAAGCAGGTCAGAACAGTAATGCGAAGGCTCAGGAATGATTTTACCACTTTTCCTTTCATATGCAAATTCAACAAAACATTATTGTGCATTTGCTGCTGCTTTGGTATTCTGAAAATATGGAAAACACTCAGGTAGGCCATTTTGCCCTTAAAACCTCCAGTAATTTTTCAGGAGTCTTGAGGCAACCTCCTCCTAAGGGTTCTGTGCTGCTCCTTTTAATAACCTGAACATAATGGAGAATTTTTTCCACCCCACCTCTATCTGGTGGGGCTTGAATTTGGGTCTCTGAAAGTTGCAGTTAAATGAAACCTGTTTTGTATTACAGGATAGTCCACATTTTGCTCTTCTCCTGTCTCAGATCATAAAGATTGCTCATACCAAAGCTTGTATTTAAACAAGCTTCTGTCTGCAGCAAGGAGATCTCTGCTTGAATATGCAGCTGGCTTTGTGCATTTGATTGGAGGCTTTTCTACTCTGACAGAAAAACTGTCTGTGAAAATTTTGCTTAATAATTGATGCAAGTGCAAGTAAATATGATATAAAGCTGCATGTTAAGAAACTCTGCAGTTACATGCAATGCCTCTTTCCCGTGGAGGCTGGCTTTTTTATGCTAATTTCTAGAGTGCTCTGTGGGAGTGGGTTTTTTTTTAAACTGATTCATAACAGAGCAGATGTCAGAGCTGTGCCTATCCACTAATAAAATCAACAGGGAAAAGGACAGGTTTTTTAACAAACTTTTGGATGGCAATCTCCATCATGTCAGAAAATCTAAGTGAGATACAGGTTTAATCTATTTTCTTTGGACAAATATTTGTATATTAATTTTACACCACCAGCCTATCCCCCCAATATTTATTAAAATAACATGGTGGTTTGTTTGAACTTCAGGTTCACAATAGGAAACGTGACTTGTGGATTTGGAGATGTCGTTCACCCTCAGAGAGGTGAACTTGCTGTTTAAAAAATATGTATGAGATTACTGATGCTCTTGGAGCTGCTGTGTCAGCCCTGGCAGAGGTTTATATTGTGATTGGAGCATGAAAAAAGAGCAGCCTGTGAATCCTTTTGTAAGTAAGAGTTATTTTGTGTTGTGGTGTTGTCATTTATTCTCTTGTTATAGCTGTGGTCATGCAGTGACCCACAGGCTACGGTTTATGACACTTTATTTGTCCTTTGGCCATCTTTCCTCGCAGATCTTTTATGCTGAAGAGAGCTCTGGGTGAGTTGTGGTAATGGCACTAGGTGTTGATTCCTCATATATAATGTGGTAACTGAATATGTTCCTGTGCCTGGAGGGGCTTGCAATGAAAGAGAGGTGATAGCAGGAAAAAGCAACTATTTGGTGCAAGTCATGCAATCCACTGCCATTTAAAACCTGTGGATTGTCCCAGAAACAAGCAGCAGTCCCTGGCAGTAGCAGTAAGAAGAAAACTTTCTGTGGGTGTCTGTGTCCTGTGTCTGTGTCCTGTGTCTGAGTAGAGGAAGCTGCTACCTTTGGCTCTGCTACTTATACTTTAAATATAACGAAGACTGATGAATGTGTTCTGCCTTCTAGTCCCACTGCTCTAGCGTTAGGTGCCTGTAGCAGACAACTTGTTAAAATGTCAAATATGATTGAAGGGATGCTCTGTGCCTACTGCACAATTACTTTTGATAGCACGTTAGGAAAATTTGGGACCTAGTATGTATGTCCTGCTGGGAAATGGTGTAGAGGGTTTGTTTTAACTTGTGTAACATCAGCTAAATGCAGCTCATGAGATCACTAACACTGAATTAATTTCATGATGCTGGGTAAATATTGATGTCTCTAAAATATAGAAACTAGTGGGTGTTGATATGTGTAAAACCTAGTAAACTGCTAGGAAAATATTTTAATCTCTTTATTGTGTTGATTTCTTCATAAATACTAAAATATTACCATAGTACCCCTCTTCACAGTATCTAAAGTGGTAAAGAGATTTACTGCACAGAGCCTGAATCATCACCTGTTACTGCTGAAAGCTGTGCAGCTGCTTTAACTTCCATGGACAAGAATCTTTGATCTCTGGGACTCTCCCTCTAACTTCTACTCATCCACAGAGTGCTTCAGTTTAAATATGCTCTGTGAACGGAGAGATGCGTGACCACTGTCACCTCAGGTGATCAGAAGCGTGTGTACCACCTTTTGTGGCTGTGGATAAAGCTGTTTGCTTCCCAATCCGGCATAGCCTTGTAACACATTTGAAATGTAACTTTACGTAATATCGCATTAAGAGAAAGCTCTCTTGTATTTGTGGATCAGGGAGACAGTTTTGCCAACTTGTACCTAGAAGTCAGGGAAAAGAAGTAGATGGGAAGGCTTGGGTCAAGCTTGCAGATTAAGAGCTGGTTTTTGAGCAACACTCTGCTAAGGTACTTGGAATGAAGTAGTCCTAGGAAAGAGATAATGTAGGAAGTAATCCTAGGAAACAGAGTTTTATTTTTGAGCTGCAGCTTATTCTCCGATGCTTTTTCTGAGTTTTAAAAATGGCTGTTTCTACACAGAGAGCTGTATAACAGGGATAAAATCATATCTTCACTGGAATTGAGTGCTAGAGAAACACTGTCCTTTGTACAAAGACAGTAAGGTTCCAATGTGTTTTGGTTTTAGAGAGAAAAGAAATGTGTTTATGCTTCCCTACAAGAAATTTATGGTTTTTTTTTTTTTGTTTTTCCTCTCAAGGTAACTTGTTCAAATGTGAAAATTTCTTAGTTAGGTTTTTAATCCAGAGCAGAACAAAGAACTCAGGCTTGTAGAGAAAAATGAGTTATTTGGTCAAGTTCCTTTTTCTACATCATCAGTGTGAATTTAAAATTTATTTTGCTTAACTGACAACCTAAATCCAGAAAAGCTTTCATAATACAAGATTCACTCCACTACATGTTTCAAGATTTGCTCTAATATGAATAGTCTGCCATATGCAGATGCATGACTAGAGAGATGTAGCGGAGAAATGGATCAGGTTATTTTTATAAATGTTCTTTATAAACTTATTTTTGAAACACTGCAATGTAAAAGCTTCTAAATGAATGAGAAAATCCTGAAATACGGCTGATACAATGCTGTACTAATGTTTCATTCTGTGAAAGCAGTTTTTACAAACTGAATTTCCTCCCTCCCCTGCCCTGCTGCCCCCCACCCCCCATTCCAGCAGTCTCTACTCCGACATGATAATATGATGAGTCAAGGAAAATGAGTAATTGGGAAGGCTATAGATCAAAGTTCCAAATCAAGGGCTAGTTTATGACGTAAGGCACAAGTATTCATCACGGGTAGTTAAAACAGGGTAATTCTGGGAAAAAATTGGAGAAACAGATTTCTGAGGGACAGTTTCTTTTCTGCTGCTTATTTCATTTGAGGTTGACTGAATCCAATTACTGTTGGGTATAGATTATGGGGCCTCTCCTGCCCAAAAAAGCCTTTATAATCTCTACTTTTATTGTCTGCTCTGCAGGGACAGGAAACTACTGGTATTTATGTATTCCTTTCCTGGGATTCAGAGTTTACATATGAAATACAGATGGACAGTGATTCATCTTTTTTTCTCCCCATTATGTGGACAAGTAGAAAATTAGTTTGCTAGCTGGTTTGGGGGAGTTTTGGGGGATAAAGCAAGGACAGAGAGCATGAATGAAAATCATGGGTTTTATCTAAAGTTTGGAGTTTTTCAAACAGTGTAAGCTTATGAAATGCACAGATTAAATTTAATCTTCCCTGTGTTTATGAGTATTTAAAATCGGCTAACTCTGCATCATATATTTAAGTGATATGAAAAAATAAAATCCCCCCTAAAGAGCAAAGATAATATCCTAACGAATGTGTCTAATATACTGCAGGAGTGTTCAGTATGTCACCGTAATTATTGGACAGAAATGGATGCCTTAAGAACACATCCTGTGTGCCCCAAGCTTCACTAGATCATCTCACAGGCCTGTCTTGTAAACACTAATTAAAACTCTACTGCAATAAAGAGAAACATTGCAGCAAAGAGAGGTAATTCACTGCGAAGAGTACCTGTTCATGTTCCTTCCCGTTTATGAGGGAGAGGTTTAACCATGGTCTGATGCAGTGTCTGCCCTGCTGAGCACATCCCGCAGGAGGCACGCCAGTCTTTGGTCATCAGGAGGAAGGAGCAGCTCACCTGATACTACGGTGCCCTTTTCCTGGCAGTGGGTACCATTTAACTTGAGGCTGGACATTTTGCTGGATGTGAATTGCATGTCAGTACTGATACAGTCGGAAATCTGAGATGCTGCCTTTATGAAACAAATGATGTTCTCTAGCACTCAGCCTGTGCTTAAGTGGCAGTTCAGATTAAAGTGACTTTGAGATGGTTTTCTATGGTAAGTGGAAAACAAGTGAACTGCTTAGGTGACAGCTCAGACACAAAGGTGCAGGTGAGAAAAGGGATCCCACTTTGTCTTGCGTTAATTAATTAAAAACCCCGCTGCAATTGTTTATTTTACTGAAAAGAAGCGCTTTTTTTTTTTTTTTTTTTTATTTTTTTATCAAAATAATTTGGAATTTGACTCATGCTGCTGAAATTTACATACATACTCTCTGTCCCTGTAGTCCAGCTGTTTTTGTCATATGTGTTTCTGAGCTTCACAGATGCTTTCCTTGTTTAAAATAATCCTTCCTTTATTTAAAATAGGCATAAAAGTACCCCAGAGTTCTTATGAGAATATACGTATGTGGATGTAAGTGGCCTGTTCTGAGGGACTGTAGAAGGAAGACAATACAGTGCTGAATGAAATAAGTGAGTAGTCTCTGAATGTAATTAGTAATTTTGTAATTATGCATTTGAGATGTCAGCATCAAGGCCTCTGAGAGTTAATATTTCCCGTTCAAAACGTCTTCTTTAGATAGCAAAGCTCAGTTCATGAGTTTGGCAGTTGACTTCCAGGATTTCAGTATTGATTTCAATTTAAACTTTCCAGACTGTGATTTTTTTTGCAGTTCTGTTTCTATCACAACTGTAAGAGTGGTCGTGTAGCTGCTGTAATATCAGATGCAGAATGTTTAGGCTATATTTCTGCAACACAGAAATAATGTAGGAAAAAGTAATTGGACTGAAGTCAGTTACTCAACAGTATATCTTACATATCTTCTGTGAAAAGCTGTGAGGATCTGGCTTCAGAAGTCAACGGACATTGTAAGCACTTTAAATCTCTCTGTAATTGGAACTACATGGACATTTACTCCTAGACTCTAAATACAGAGTACAGCTGCTTATGACATCCAGTTGGACATGGCAACTTCAGAAATCCTTTTAATTTTGTAAGAACTTCTAAATTCATGGGAGTTTCTTTTTGACAACTGTAGATTAGTTTTCCTGCAACTCATTTTAACAGTCCTGTGTTTTCCTAATAAACTTGTTGACTGGCAGTTCCATTGGCTACCAAGGTGCATATTTAAAAAAAACTACAGAAAGATTATAGGAAGGGCAGAGGACTTTCCCGAGTTGTTCACCGCCAGTTGGGTGATGGTAAGCGATCACATGTAGTAAGTGAACCATCAGGTACAGTGATAGGAAACTTTAGTATCTGCCATAAACAGGGTTTCTGTGCCATAGCAAATAGTGATACTAAAAATATGGACACAGTTCAGTAACAGAAACATAAAAATCTAAATGCATCTAATCTAATCTTAAATCAAGCAAATAATCAAGCGGTGATACGTGTGCTTTGGGATTTTGCTTGATTTAGTTCTGAGAGTTCTGCCACCAAAGTTCGTGTGCAGTCTGTCAAACAACACCAGCCATGCTGTTCGGATATTTCTGCTAATGACAGGTTTTTTCCCCCAAATACTATTATTCTCGTTGATAAATTTAGCTCAAAGAGCAGGTAGGATACTGGCTCATGGAAGCATAGCAGTGGTTTTAGGGGCTAAATGCCAACTACAACAAGTGGGGAATTTTTACACTGTATTTAGAAATTGCTTATTAAATATGCCAGGTCTTGTTGTAGTATCCACTGTTACTGACCTAATAAACCCCAGACTAGTCTCCTTTCCAGTAATAAGCGAGGAGGTAACAGAGCATTTCTGCATATAGATTCCTCATCCTGTGAGCAGTAATGATTGAATAGTTAGCTTATATATATGTGTGTGTTTTTCTTTTAAGGGTTTTAGTGGTTTAATGTGTGACTTTTCTTTACAGAGTGCATCTTATTTCTTAAATGAAAAAACGTGTTTATAACTAGTATGGATGCTTGAATCGTTGATTTCAGTTTCACAGCTCAGTCCTCATTTTAACTATCACAACTATATATTAGCTTTCATCTTTTTCCACAAATACTAATTTTTAAAGGCCAGTTCTATACTTAAAACATTTATATAAAAATTACAGCAATATTTTATGTGTAAGCAGTACAAGAAAATTATTAGTAAAAGCAAATTAAACCTGAATCTTGCCTCCTTTAGCTGCCATTAATATTTAACAAGAGCACAACTTTACAGTCAACTGTTCTTAATCAAACCTGTCTTTTTACAATATATTGCATCATTCACTGTATATAGAAAAGGAACACCTTAATCATTTTCAGCCGTAAATTCTTAATAGCTTTTTAACTAACTGGGAAAGAGAGAGGGAGAAGACAAGCTAATGAAGGAAGGTTGTAGTGAAGTGGGGAAGGATAGTCTTGTATAAATTTTGACTGTATGATACTATAATGAAGAGTAGATTGGAACCAAATGCAAAAATCTGCAGCATTTCTGGGCAATGCCGAATTTGGTGTCTGCTTTCCATAGGAGACTTCATGATCAAGTAAGCTAAGAGCATTATTTACTGTGTGGAACAGAAGTGCTGGAATAGTTAGGCAAAATCCTAATATAGTGTTATTTTTCCATCTAAAATGTACAGCTGACTTGTTGTAGCTGCTTTCATGCTATTTTTGTTGCCCACTTTCATACCTCCAGGGTGTGGGGCAGGGCTTCTACTAAAGGAATGACCCACTGACAAGGAAGACTTGACCCAGGCATGCTTAAATCCTTAGGCTGCCACCCAGAGAAACTATCAAGTCTCTGTGGTTACTTGCTCTTGTGCTGCATTGCTTCTGATACCGCGTTCTTGGCTGTCGATGATGGCACTCACCTCTGCAGACAATAATGGCTGTGTAGATGTAGAATGTGCAGCAGTGGCAGATTCAGAGAGCATTTTCTGTAAAGCAGTGTAATGAAATATTTACAAGATTTGATATAATGAACTAGGCAATTATGTGTGGATTGTACTGTTTCTAGCTGGTTAGAGGAGGCAGCCTGCAAGCAATTACAGAAGCTCCTTTAGCATGGTTTCAAATTCATGTTTTATGGAGTGAGAATATTGTTCCCTTCTACATAAGGTTTCATTTCATCACAGTTCTTATGATGGAGCACACAAATATTTACAGTTGAACTTTGAGAAAAAGGAGGTAAAGAATTTTATTACCATTCATAAATGAACTTTAATATAAAGATGTGTGCATCTTGAACCTGACAGAGATGAGAGAACCGGTGATGAGTTTCACATTTTGGAAGGTTGTGGGCAGCTTCACATTCTCCAGACATCTTCCGCCTGTCTGTCAATGTTTTTGATGTGAAAGTGCAGGAATCTCTTACCTTCCCTGCTTAGCTGGCCATCTTTCTGGAAAGCCTGTGCTGCCTAGTCGTTTAGAGCCTTGTCCACTTTCTTCTCTCAGCTTCTATGCTTATATTATAAATGTGTGCTAGTACTGGTGTGTGTACTGTATCTTGGAGTACAATTGAACTGATCCATTTTCTGAGGTCGGGTTAAGGTTTCTTCTTTTCACAGATGAGACAAACCTCATTCTGTTCTAGTATGTTACCCAGTCTTCCATTTATCAGGCCAAGGGATGTGGATCTCAACCAACAGGCTTTAATACCTATTTTGTATTGGAAAATGAGAGAGAATTTGGTTCATCCCTGTAAGTGCAGAGTTAGTGGTGTAACAGTGCAAGGAACAACTGACTAGTTCTGCTACAGCTTTATTTTTGGCAGTGTAATAATACTGTCTACATTCACTTACAGGTATTTTTCTGAACCTAAGCAGAGGAAGGACCTTAAATGTTAGAGCCCATCCTGCCAGTTCTGACACACGCTTCTTACGTAAAATTGACTAAATACTTTAATGCTCAGTTCCAAAAGAAAATTGATTCATCTTTCATCAGTCTTTGTATCACTTTTACTCTAACACTGAAATCTCAAGGCAGACGGTACAAAGCTTTGATCTTCATGTTAGCCACTTGGCATTGCTCTCTGAAGTTAAAATCAGATGCTTTGTTTGAAGAAGTTAATTGGGCCACTGAATGCAGCTTCTTTTTGTGAAGAGAAATTTTACCTCTGCATTTTCTTCTCTCTGGCTATTTTTGATTCTCTGCATGTAAGGTATGTAAATGCAAGTATGTGTATTAAGAATATAATGTCTAACTTTATTTGTAAATGAAAAAAGGAAAATGACCTATCTATAACTCTTATCATTCCAGTAACCTGAGATATACTATCATATTTTTCACTGTTCTGGAATGATCATAAAATGTGACTGGTGAGCTGTTGAAGTATGTGATTTAGTACTGCAAGGACATCTTAGTTGGTGTTTGATCCCTCTGACTGTTAAACTTTCTTCTGCATATAATTGTTTCTTTCTTCTGTGGCCTCGCCTAATGAGAATGAAGCTGCTGAACAGTAGTCTGTGGGAATATATAGTAAGGAATACTGGCAGGCATTTAGACTCTTCAGATGCTTATTTGTGTGCTGCAGTCTGATCAGCTCAAAACGGAGTGTCTTTGGTTATTATCAGTTTGCATATGTTACGGACTTACAGTTGGAAAATGGGGAGTGGGGGCTGGTGGTGGACTACTCTTGTATAATCATTTAGATGAAGAACAAAAAAAAAAGTTACATTTGTCTGTGAAACCCTAAAAATCAGATCCACTGACATCTCATACTGGCTGATTTGAAATCCTCAGTGTGCTTGAAAGAGTTGGTGGATGCTCCAAAAATAATGAGAAACATTTATAGAAATTTCCTCCAGCTTTGATCCATACTCTGGAAGAGCTATGCACCCCTTCAGGGGAATGTACTCATTTCTCTTGACATCTCATTGATTTTTAAATGAGAACCTAGAAGTTAGTGGAGGAGCAAAACTTACTTTTCGTAAAAGCAAGGAATGAGTAAATAGTGTTACCAGCTTTAGACAATGAGGAGATACAGGCTGAAGGGAAGAGAAGTTTGCTTTTTAATGTCTGTGGGGTTTTTTTCCTCACACAATCTCATTCTTGTAACGTATGCAAAGCATTATTAGTGATGAGCAGATTCTTAACTTAAACCCCAAAGGGAGGCAAGAAATTAAAATTTCTCTGAACAAGAGATGTAGAATAGCTAAGTCATTTATGAACCTGCCGATTTCTAAGGACTTTTGTAGTAAAGCAGAAAATAGGCAGTGGCTTTAGGCCTCATTAACATTGACTTGTTTTCACATATATCCCAAACAGATAAACTAAATTTTTTTTTATTTTATTTTACAGTAGGAACTGTGGCACATCTGTTTCTTTCTAAACTCAATAGAAATCTGGTGAATATGATTAAAATGACTTTAAAAAGCGCGTTTAAATCACTCTATCTCTGAGAATTCACTTTGTGCTGAGTCTAATGGGAAGCTGTTCAATACTTTTTTCTTTGTTTTTAAAACATTAAAGGGTTTCTGTGAGGTCTAACAGGTAACATTAAAAAGTCAGTTTGAATTTTCATTTGCTCTATATTAAACTGCTTAGCAGTACACAGTATCCATGAAAAATGAGGTAGTTTCATCATGTTGGTTTAGGCTAGATATTTCTATTTAAGTGATTCCTGAAGAAGCATGTGAAAGCAGTGACACCTTCTCTTTGGCCATTGGTAAAAAGTCTAATGTTTTTATGCCGCACAGCATGGCTGCGGGGAGCTGGTACAAGCAGGGTAGTAAGTCACTGAGTTAGAGGCTACCCACTGCAATTAACACAAAGTGAATTAATTCACGTTCCTGTCTCTGTTCCTTTGGAATACGTGCCATGCTAAATTTGAGAGGTAGGAAGTACTTGCCTGCAGTTTCATTCCTTTTGATCATTCTTTTTTTTTTTCTTTAATTCAAATAATGACATCAAGAAATCAAGTAGACACAATAGAACTTGGAGGTTGATACATGTACTGCGTGAGTCTAGCTGTAAAAGTTCCTAATGACTAATACTGATATCACCATACATGCAGAGTTTTGTTTTATAATGGTTGTGTTGTTGAAAGCATTAATTGAATTACAACCCGAGAATATTTGTGACATTTGACTGCTTATTTGCAAGTCCACTTATTGCAGGCAGGGTGATTCTTGCACAGAGCTTTTGCAAGTCTCCAGGCATACTTGCATTGTGTGCCTGTCCGGCGTTCACGATAATTCTAGGTATTTATGTATGTCCAGTACAGAGGAAGGACAGCGGATCTCCCAGCTCTCCCGTATGTCCAAAGCAGGGAGACATCCACTCTGTTCAACAATTAATGCCCCGATCCTCGTGTCCAGGGGGGGGTCAAGACTTTCCCTTGAGCTATATGCATTTATGAGAATTAATGCAGTGTGTCATCGCACCTGGCAGTGGTGTTCTAATAACGCTACTAATAGCTTTAACTTCAGAGAAGTACAACACAACTGCTTCTCTTTATGTTCTGAGACTATTTTTGTCAGTATTATTTTTTTTTCCTGTACTTCATTAATGTTGTCCTTGTTTTTACATATTTATTTTCTTTTTTTGACAAATGCTACTAGTTTTATCTTGTTTAAATTCTTTTAATTCCCCAATGTGATCCACATTTATGAGGGAAGTTAGGTTAATGCCATTTCAGTCCCACTCCTCATTTATTTTAATATTCATCATTCTGGCAATTTTTTGTATTGGAATATGACATCTTAGATCACATAAAGCTCTTTTGCTTGGGCAGACAGTGAAACTAAGCTCTCTGAACTAATCTTAAAAGATAAAATTGAATGCTTTTCTGAGCTGGTGTCTTTGAAGTCCAAGGGTATTACAGAATACCAAGTTATGCTGTGGGGTTGTGTCGTTTTGTTTGTTTTGTTTCTTGGGGGAACACAACTGTTAAAATGCAGTGGCTAATGAGATTCTGAGGTCTGTCTGTCCTCCTGGCAAGTACGAGTGCAAACATCATCTAGCTCAGGTTTCAAGAAAATTCAGCACGGCAGTTCCAAGCTGTCTGTAGAGTGGCAAAGCCCACCCCAGACACGGGTAAGAAATTTTGGGGCAGTAGCAAGTTCCATGCTATTGCAGTTAAATTGTGTAGGCACTGGAGACTTGCAAATGTGACCTGGGCAAACAGGGTGCCAGCGCACTCTGAAAACTTGTAAATCGTTTGGAGAATCTCATAGGGCTTGCTTGCTTCCCAGCTCATGCCAAACCCAATCCAGGATGTACCCAGTAGAACTACATGAGAACTTCAGATTATTTTTTTCCCCAGGATGCTTATGGAAAAGGTCAGTTTTGATGGAATATTGTCAGAACTTAAGCAACATTTTGCAAGCACCAAAATATTTTTTTTCTTCTATTTGCAAACCAGAACATGAACTTTTTGAAAACAAAACATTATTTGGTAAGTCTATTTAATGTTGAAACTCTGTTTGTGGGTTGTTACCCTCTACACCCTTCCATGCTAATTTTGGAGGGGGAGAGAGAGTAGAGCATAGCAATGGGGAGGAACACTTGATCCTGTTTGCTGTAGGAAGTTTTGTTTCAGAGTCTCAAGCTTTCTTGATTTGTGCTGAACTGTGTGGTAACATCACTTCTGAAAATTGTGGTGTGTGCTGCAAGCTGATCTCTATGAGCAGGTTTGATTTAGTAGATGAGTAATAGACAAGAACTGGCTTGATCTCTGTTAGGGATATTAGAAATATCTACAAAACTTAGACTATAATTTGCACTTGTAACTAGAGCTGCATAGGAAACTGGAAAACTTTCTAGCGAGTGAAGGTTAAATGTGTTTTCTGATTTGGTGAGAGTCAGAGCTGGAACTGCTCAGAATAGGAAGTTTTGATGCTACTAGAGGACTGAGCACAAGTTCTGGAAAATGGATTAAGACTTGGCTTGAGCTACCTTAGTGGGAATTCCATTAGACAATGCAAACAGGGAAAGGTCTTACAACCCTTTCTGACTTCTGCTGAAGCTTGGATGGAGTTAATACTTTTTGACCAGAATTTTTGTTTCTTCTGACAGATTGGGTGACTTGCAACCACAGCATAGCATCCTCATGGAGTTTTAATCAAATAGGCATAAATGGGTCCAATATGAATGACTAATAAGAGGATGTTTTCAAAGAATAAAAATGTCTGTGACAAAGCTAAGAAAGCATATTTACAAAATCTTCAGGTCTTTGTTTGTCTGAAGGTTCTGGAGAAGGACGGGGTTACTTGAAGGCATGGCACATTGAATGTGTCCCAACTTTTCAACAAGAAGGATTTGATGCCATCAGGATGGATTTCTGTTTTCAAAGGTTTTATCTCTTCTTTTAAAACCCATGCATTTATTAACACACTTCCGTAGAACAAATAGGCAAACGATACTTTTAACAGTGTGCAGAACCTGCCAGTGCAAAATAAGTGTGAATACTTCCCTGCTGGAAAGATAATTCTCTAATTAGCCTCCAACCATTCAGTGATTGAAAATTTGTGGATGCAAATAATTTTCAGATTACTTAAGTCACTTAAAATAAAAGATTCCTGCAGAGCTGGTAGAACTTACTTGTAGCTGAGGTGTTTCTGACTCTGTATTGCATATGGGAGGAGGAAAACACATTAATTCTCCTTATTATCTTGCACACGGCACATACCAGAGTGATGAAAAAAACATGTTGAGGTGGTTCTTTCCAGTATTGAAATGTGCATGTTTTACTGGGGGAATAGAGAGAGGAAGAGAGAAAGGGCATCAGGAGGATAATACATTGGTCTCTTATGTTTTCCTCTTGTTGATTCCTCTATTCCTCTTTCTTTTCCTTAAAGCCTCTACGGTTGATGACAGTGCCTGTCATTGGGTTCTCTCTTGCATAGTGACCGTGCGTTTTAGTTAAGGAAATGTGCTCCTTTGTCTCCCTCTGATGGAGAAGCCACTTGTCATCTCCATCACCCTGCTGGAGCTGTAGGAGTTGGGAATTATTTCTTCTGGCTTCAAAGCCTGAGGTTAGTTTTTGCAAAACCTGCTATGGCCAGACTCCAAATATAAGTAGTTAGTGTTTACTGGCATACAGAACAATGCTTTTTAAGTGATACTGGAAGAAAAGCCACATGTCAATACTTGTTTGACAATGCTTCTGTTACACTGTTTTTGTTGTCTTTATCTCACCAGAACATGAACTTGGAATCATTGTGCTGGTATCTTTTTATATTACTGTCACCAAGCTTTTGGTCTTCTGGATTTTTGCCTTTTTGAAAATGCTGTGCAATACTTTTTCTATGGAAATATTTTTATTAGGAGCTCTAGCTTAACGTCCATTCTTTTCTGTGAAGTCAAAGGCTTTTTTCACTCCAGCTGGTGGTCTGTTGATAGCACACCACTTAAAATGATTCATAAATGTATGTTTCGGTGACAAATCCACTCTAGGCAGGCTTGACATGAAAGTTTCTTCTTGTCATTCAGTATCTGTTTTAAAATAGAAAGTGTTGAGGGTCTCGGCAGGCTGAGTTTGAAGTGGCTGTTAAATGCATTGCAGCTTGAATGTTAATCGCACGTCATCGACAAGGAGGCCAGCTGGACTTGCCAGTAGGATCACACTGGGTAGCGGGTAGGATGAAAAGTGTGTTGAGCTGCTTCCTGGATGTGGTTTACCACGTGCTGGGGGACTTGTGGCATTGCACTGCGTGGGTGATGAGGAAGGGTCAAGCGAATGGAATGCAGTTCCACTGTGTCCCCGTTACTGCTAGCCTGGATGGCACTGTGATGGAGCTGTTTGGCCAGAGAGCTTGGTGTGTGCCTGAAAAGTGTATGTGCAGAGAAAAACCATCTCAGCTGCAAGAGCGTACAAGCGTAACTCAGAAGAGGACATGTCTGAGAGTGGGAGATGTGGTTGAATGGCCTTTGGCCCTGTCACTCAGACGTGTGAAAGAAAATAGACAGTGGCAACGCTTGAGCAGTGCCTGGGGTCAGAAGATCTGGAGGTGGACACAGGCACGCATTCATCTGCACTAAATACCCTTGTTCTTTTTCCAACACAATCCCTTCTTGGACCAAGGAAACTTTTTAATGCTAGATACAGTTTATGCCTTGAATTATACGTAGTTTGGTTATGAAGGACATTGCAGCCCATCACTATGTGTTCCTCTTCAGTCCAGCATCATCCCTCACCTGCACGCTGGAATTCATGAGCAGAGCTGTTTCTTGTGCCATTATTGTCAAGGTCATCTTACCCTACAGCTTTGCTTATCACTTTTTTTGTGCTTGGTTTGAGGGCTTGTAATGTTTTCAAAATATTCCATGACCATTGTCTCTCTCCCCTTCACAGCCAAAAGCGATTACGCCTATTCTAAAAGTTGGCAAAGGCAGGTGTTGCTCAATCTAAGCATTAGAAGTGTTGTTACTGTAAGAAGACTTCTAAACAAATAAAATTTGTTTCTGGTAAAAGATTTCTCCCCCTACTGTATTACTCATAAATCCATAATTGCTTTTAATATATAAAGCATTAAAAGAAATTTCATGGAGTAAAACCAGGTGTGGGCTAATTAAATTAGAAGATTCGAACATTCATTATAATTATGTTTTAATTGTTTTTATGATCTTAAAACAAATCTTGCTACCGAGTATGTGATTCAGAGAGAGATGTTTGCAATATTTGATAATGGCAATATTAGATCAAAGCTGTTTGAGTCTTTCAGTGACTCTGTGCAGGATTGCTGAGTTTGCAGTTGCATCAGTCGTAGTTGAGGATGCTGCCTTTCCAGTACACAGCCTGTTCCTGGAGGTCCATGTAACCTGCAGGGCAGGAGAGCTCATTTGTTCGAAAGAACTAGAACTGGTATTAGTAACTGAGGAAGAATCAATTCCTATTTACATTGTAGTTTTCAAGAAATGTAGCCTGTAAAACCATCAGCCTTGTTTCAGGTGTAGTTATTTGCTTCCACGTAATTATGAAGGACTCCACACAGAACTCCTTCGCATGGTGTCAGACTCTGATCTCTTACAGCTTGCTTTACTGATCTGCAGAATCTTGTTAATCTTAAAGTGAGGGAGAGAACAAGCCTTGGGTTCCTTGCACTGAAAATATTGTTCTGGTGCAAAACAGTTATCTTAAAATTGCTTCCACTATGTTCTGTTTTAGTAATGATTTCTATGTGTGCTGTCCTCAGCTGTTCATCTTATAATAGAATGACAAGTCTCTAATTTCTTTGGCTTTTTTTTTTTTTTTTTAAATTTTCTGCCAGAAATGTCTATATGTTCAAGCTTTCATTCACTACAGTAAATCTGGCTGCAAGCAAAAAGAATCGATTTCCATCCAGACCACCTTTCCTTCAATCTTAGCACAGTGTGTAGTCTAAAGACTATAGCTAGATGAAAGTTTTGTGCTACATGCTTCATAAAAGCAGTGTAAGTACTTTAAGCTTCCAAATTCTTCAGTAAATATGAGACAAAAGGTTTTCTGTGACCTTTTGCATGTTGTCTGTGAGAGACCTCTAAGCTGCTTCCAAGTAAGGTTTGACTTCAGTTTAGATATGGCCATTTTGAATCTCTTTTGAAATCCATTAAAAATAAGAGCAGGTGGAAATTTTAAGGAGTGGTTTACTCTGTTATGTCCAGATGAGAACGCATTTCAGCAGTGCTTTTGTTTACTTAGAGACAATCAAATACACATTTTGTTGTCAGAATTATATTGCTGTGGTCTTAATCTATAAAGCTAGTAATCTTTGTGCAAAGGTGCCTTGAAGACTGAGTGACCTCTCTATCCTCTGCTGCCATGGAGTAGTTTCCACCTTCGATCTTCTCACACTAGTGAGGCGCCCAGAATCAAGTCCCACTGAAGAGGGTTTGTAGTTGTAAAAGGCTGTATAGTTTTACACTTTTTTGTTGCTTAAAGTGTGTCGGTTCTGAGTTCATAATTCCACATATCTCACCTAAACATTTTTCTTGACCACTGTAAGATACATCAAGACAATATTGAATTTGTTGTGTTTGACATAATAGGTAAGGGTTGTAGATAAATGTAAATCTCGGAATTTAAATTACAGAAAGTAAGTTACAAGGAAGAATACTTCCCAGTAGTTTTCTCACAAAAAGTCTACAGCTAAAATACAAACAATCATAGAAGGAGTCAGTTGATTTAATCCTTCTTTGTAATCAATGTCTATAATCTTTAGGAAAACAATGCTAAAATTATATTTGCACATAACTTCAAATGTGAAATGGAGAAAAAAGGAGTAGAATTGAAATGAAGAATGCAGCACTAATGTGTATGCTGACCAAAATCTTTAGAAAATCAAGCAGGAAATTATTATTTCAAAACAGGTACTTCCCAATTATTTTTAAATAGCTCTTCTCATTTATCACTAGAAAAGTTGACAGCCTTTTAAGGCTGTCTTTTTCAGTGTTCCCCACCTTAACCAATGTGTTTTACTTCTGAAAGTCAAGTCTGAAAATTTCACCTATGTATAAGACGAAATAACCAGCCCAAAGTCTGCATTCTGCTTCCATAGGCTTAGTGTTGCCTTTGAGCTGATTAGAAAGGAACAAATCCATTTGCCTTTGGTATGATCCATGCATTCCCTGCTGCTTTTTGTGAATCAAATCATAAATACAGTTAGGAATGCTGTAGAAAGTACACCTCTCTTCTAACACAAGTGGATCAACCGTTTCTGTGTGTATGTGTGTGTACCCACAGGTATATTCATATGAATCTCAATGTTTATCTCTTGTGATAGAAATTCAGCCCATCTCTGTGGGATTGTGTAGTGCCCATGTGTTGCTTAGCCCTTGTTTTGAGGACGCTGGATGCACTTAAGTGATCTAGGAGTAGTGCTGAGGTGACTCCTCACCCATTGTCATTTGGCTAAATCCAACACATATCACAATGTAGCTTCCAAAAGTTCCCATGGGAACAGTTTACATTACTTTGAAGTCACTGAGCCTAGGAATTAAAAAGTTCAATAGAGCATATAGGGAAACAGACTTATGAAAAACCTGATCACAAAAATGGTAAAAGATTGCTGGTCTGAAAAGGGGAAAATTATTTTTTTTTAACAGCCAACCACAGCTGAGTTGGAAATAATTTGAAACCACATCTTATGAATGGGCCTATTCCACAAAAACCATGTGACTCCTACCTTAAACTCTTAAAAAAATAATGTGCAGTTTTGATTTTTCTTTGTGCTAGTTTGGAAGACTTTTATTATTATTATTATGCAGTGTTATAAAACGTTAAGTACTGTTTCCATCCTTACATAGCCTTTCGAGGAGACAGATGTTAATGAAATAATGTTTAAATCCATTCTACATTAGAAATATTTGGGGTAAATCACATGTGATACAGAGTGTAATGTAGTGCAGTGGGATCATCTATATCCCAATTAATGTGTTCTTATGAGATTCTGTTGTGCTTATTAAATTATAATTCCGTTCTGCTAACTTTGCTGTTTTGCTTGGATGAGGATATGCACCATAGGCAAATTAACTCCCTTTGAAATGTGTCAGGATAGATATTGAAATTAATCTAGATAGCATGATAGACACTGAAGGTGATCTAGATGGCATGAGTAGAGGAAGAAGAAAAGGTGTTTTGAATATTATCATATTTCTCTTAAAACAGAATTCAATCATGTGGAATGTTTCCTTATCGTTAACACGTCCTAAACAGCTTGTACAATTTTTAGAATTTAACTCTGGGGGGGTCTCCACCAGCAAATTATTAGTAGGTATGGAAGGATTTGTAAGTTAATTTTTGGAGCTTTCATCTATTTTGGAACCTCTTTTCCCACCGGTTTCAGTGAGATTTCCATATGGAAGACCCATACAAAAACTATTCTATAAATAACAGTGGGGCTGTAGGTATCATTCCTTGACAAACTGAGTAGATACAGTCACGCTTGAGAGATACATATACTTCATTTTTATTACCATAAATTCAGTGACTAGGAAATCCAAGGAGACCGTATAGAAAGACATGGATTGTTTGAAAGCTAGTTTGATAGCATTCAAGATTAAATGGTATAGCTGATGAGATGATGTAACAGCGAGGCTTCATAGAGCTGTAGTGTAAGTTCTGGTCTCATAGACTACCTTGCTGGCCATTTCTGATGCTGCCTACATAGGCTAAGTAGGTCCAAATAAATTCAGCCGGATTTCCTATAAAATGGTGGATTTTTTTGCATGTATGGAAGTGCTTTAAAAAAAAAAGTCCACGATTAAGCTGTATCCCGTTCAACCAGAAGGGCCACAAATCGCACACAAAAAAAGTCTCTGCTTTGACAAGACTTGTTCTATAATTATCCAATGCGGAGAAGTTTGAAAAGAAAAAAATATGGTCACATAAGCCAAATACAGTCAACATTGAAACCCCAGTAAGTTTGTCCAAAGCTATTATTAACTGTCGCATTCTTATGTTTTTTTGAAGGATTTTCCAGTGAATTGTTTTGGCCTTTGAGAGAAAATTAGTGTTGGTTTTGATGGCAAATCGTAAGATCTTTCCCTCCTCATGATTAGTGAGATAAGCTTCTTGAATGACCGCCTAATTTAGTGATCTATTTTTAAGATTTAGAGACTGCTTTGGGATTATTGGTAAGTATGAGAGTTATTTATAATTGCAGCAGGAGCTTCAGAATGGCAGCTTTCTACTTAAGGATGTAATGTTGCTAATACAAGTCAGTTGAGTATGGAGCAACTTCAGGTGTAGTGTGTCACACTGCTTAGTTTAGAGCAGCTGGTTACAACTCACAAGTCTCTTACTGCAATTAAAAGCCACTTTCACAGTTGCAGTCGGTGTTGAGCCTCATATTTTATTGATTATGCAATCTCTGAAGGCAGCAGGAGGGGAAGCCAGAAAGTTCTGCCGTGCCATTTGAGGAGCTGTTTCCAGGGGCAGGTCTTGGGGCTGTGTGATGTGCACAGATTTGGTCTTCTTGCTACTGCCATGTGTAGGTCCAGCCGGTAGCGAGGCTGAGCACAGTCTCCAGAGACACAGGTGGACACGTGCACAGCCCAGCCACGCAAAGCAAAGCTGAAAGCAGCGCCATCCCTGCTTTATCGTCTCTGTCCTCTCCTTCGTAAGGTTTGTATAGCTGGGTGGTTAATTTATTACTTTTCCTGTCTTTTGCTGGATTGCCCTTAGTCAGATATCCTTATATTCCATTCATCCCTGCAAATTTTATGTTCATTTCAGTTTAAAAGTAGTCTTTCAGAGCAGCTAACAGGCCTTTGCCTAACCCAGGTGCCATATGCTCTTGTCCGGCCTCCGCAGAAATGCACAGCTCTGCAGGATTGTAGGCCCCAGGAGCTGGAACCTGTTTATATAAATGTCAGCTTTTATCACTTCCTTGTCGACGTTTTGGCTGGTTGTCCAGGGGTGTGGACTGCCATGGCTCTGGACTTCTACACCTTGTTTCTAACAGTTTTATACATGGTATGATCTGTCTGACAGGGGTAAAGAAACCTGAGATTAAATGACTGTGTTCATATAAATTGCCACGAATTTTGTCTCTTCCTGAAGTTATATCAGCTATTTGTCAGCCAGTGCTCAATATCAGTAACTGGATACTTGGTTCGGTATGACATTTATGAAAAATGCCAAGTGAGGTGATGGCATCCTTTGTTTCTCTTGCTTGGACAAACAATACATAAGCACCTTGCTGCTTAATTTTTTTCAATGAGGTCCATTCAAGCTGATTTTTTTTGCCTGCCCTGAGAGAAAGGGCCTGTCATGTTGGCCCAGTGAATTACTGATAGTATACAGTATTTGCTTTTAGTAAATTATTTAGTAAATTTTTAGTAGGTTTAATCCTTATTTATTAGACATTAAATACTGATGAATGCTTTTATAGTATGCAGAACTTAAATAAAAGACTCTAAAATACTAGTTTCATTTGGGTTAGCTGCTTTTGATAGGTATCTTATTTACAGTCAAATACTATTGTTGCCAAAAAATTCTGGCAGAAAGCAGAAGAAATAACTAGGTCTTTAAAGGTAACAGTCCATCTTTCACGTATCTTATTTGTATTTGCCTCCTTTACTCAATAACTTGCAAGGGGCTGTATCATCGGTTTTGTTTACATCTAAAATATAAGTGAAATGCAGTTGTCTCATTTTTCCCAATGCCTCCACTGAATATGAATGTTGTCTAATAATGTGTTCATACTTTTATAAGACCTGGGTGAGTTAATTTGAAAAATCCAGCAGCAGACCAGAGCAGTGAGTCCTTGAAATTGCCCACCTGGTGTGCCAGATATGCTCTTACTTAATGGAAAACTTTAAAAGCTCAGTGAGTTTAATTAAAGTATATGGAAGAACAAAAGTGAAATTAGGAAGGCAGCTAAAGTGGAGGAAAAAAGAAACAAAAAAATACAGGGAACTGCTAAGAATGTGCTGCAAACTTTAAGGAAAGCATTTTTAGGCAAATTCTTGGGCATCAACACAGGATGTTCTTTAGCTGCACACTGGGAGTACAAACACAGCTGTCACACTTGGTCCCAATTCCCAAGCGTGTCAGAACTGGCCTACGTCTGTTCAGCGCTTTTCTTTCATTGCAGATGTATAAAATATCTTTCCTGATGGGAACAATTCAAGCCAGCATGCCTCCATGGAAGTTTCTGAGTACTTAGTGTTGAATAAGGCATCTGGTAGGTTGTTTTGGGGAATTTTCTTCCTCCCATCCATAAATTCAGGCAGCAGTATATTCAGTCACAGTGAGTGCTTCAGGCAGTGGGTGTTGCTGGGGTCGGGATGACTTCTGTGTTATGTCTCCCTGCGTGATTCTTTGCTAAACTCCAATGAAACATTATAGTCTGTGTAGGGAAACGTAAAGAAAGAAATCAAAGCAGCATGGAGCACCTCTTGAAACAGCATGTATGGTAGTCTTTCCAACTAACAATGTTTTGGGATTTCTGGTTCTTGGATTGTTTTTTTCGCCCCTCGATTTTGGGAGAAGTTGTTCTCCTGACTCCGAGGACAGGAAAAACTGAAACTTTGCAATGATTGTAAATTATCTTACATGTTCACAGCACTTGAGGTCCTTTATAAGCTCTTGGATATAAAAGGGGTTAGGAGTGCTAATGTCAGCAATAAAAGCTGAAAGAATCCTCAGTTGTTTCTGTAGGGGCTGCTTTGTGTCTTGGTTCAAACTCAGAAAAAGATAGATGGGAACAAAAAGAATTGCTGAGGTTGTCAAGCTTGGAAGTGTTTGGAACCAAAACTTGAAGATGCTGGTTATAGCTCTGACACAGAAGAAGAATATGCTTTCATACTGCAAATCTAAACCTTTGTAGTGGAGTGGATTAAGTAAAGATACACAGTGGGTAGCTACTTGCTGCTTTTGGAGAATGGGCAACACCCTCACTGTGAGCTCTGGGGTCAGTCCTGTGGTCATTTGGGCAAAGTGAAGTATGTCCATGTTTCCTCATTTCTGTATACATGTTTTTAAAAAGACTCTTAAATGATATTGGAATCTGTCAATGATTTGCTGATACAGACAGAAAAGGCTGATGAAAATGTTTCAAGTATGAAGAATTAATACGTGAAGTTGTCATTCAGGATCACCGTTTATACTGTGTTATGGAACTATAGTAGTAGTAACAGCTGTCAAGTCATCCAGTTTGTCTATGAAATATTAATTTAAATGATGTGGAAATTTTCTATGATATCAATATGAATACCAAGACAGGAAATTTAGTTGAAGTTCAAAATCCTACACAAAATCCTTCTGTTTGAGAAGGAAAGCAGGAAGGAGCAATGACAATAATGAAGTAACAGAAGTTAAAACAGATAAACAAACTAGGGAACAAAAACTTCATAAGGAAATAAATAAAATTCTGGTATCTCTGGAGATAATGAATAGATAGGGTAAGGGGAAAACCAGCGCTTCAGGTAGCAAAACACTGAATCAAAACATGCATGTGGATAACTAAGTTCAGTCTCTTTGTATGCTTCATATATATAAAGATCTGAACATAACTCCCATTGAAATCAAAGAGCAAGGTTCTCAAGATGTTCAGGAAGCTTTTAGGGATGCACAAAGTGGCAGGTGATAAAGAAGGATCACAGAACGTGTCCAGCTGTAAATTGATGGGTTTTTTAAATTTAGCTATTAAAAACTTGTGCATCTTTAGGCTTCACAGAGAAGGAGGAAGAAAGGTTAGGATGAAATTCTGGCTTCTGTGAATTTATTCACCCAGTCTCAGTTCCTTTTTTCTTGATGTGTCTTCTAAGTAGAAAGAGAAAACTAAAAAACTGTACTTTTTTGTTTTGCAGTACGTAATTCCTTTATAGAGTTCTGTATTTTGCTGTTACTGTGTACACATGTAAAATTACTATAATTTTTCTGCTGTTATTTGCAGGGCAAATTAGTGGTCTTTGCTCTGTTTTTTATTGTTCCTCCCCCAGTACACACTTGGAGTTCATTTGAATTAGCAGATGTGAGGTTATGGAGAACCCATGCTAGAAGCAAGAAATGTCATTGCTTAATGTTAATTTACAGACCTTTTGTTTCATTCCCAACTTAACCAGAAAACAAATGTTCTGATTTATTCCTCCCACACACAGTTATCAAATAATTCTTTCCTAACTTGTGCAGGAAACAGTGATCTGAAGTAGTTGAAGCAGGTTTGTGTACCACAGTCAGCAAGGTGTGGCATGTGGGAAGGATTGAAACGGTGCTGTAGCATGGCTCTTGCATCTGCTGCAGTGTGGTTCAGTGCTCTGTTGGCTGCAAAGGTGCAGGTCAGGCAATTTTTTTTTTTTTAAAACAATTATAAGGTAGAAATATGCTTCCATTTCTTGGTCTGTACTGATTTCCCCCCCCCCCTTGTTTGTGTATCTGTGTGGGATGTGTATGTTAAACTATAATAGTAACTGGTAGAATCTGGCCACAGATACTATTTTCTGATAGATGACATGAAATAGGAATCAGTATAACGGAATATTTTAGATTTTTATTATAGAACCATGGAATCAGAATCATTTAGGTTGTGAAAGACCTTTCAGATCATCAAGTCCAACCTTTAACCTAGCACTTCAAAGTCCACAACAACCATGTCCCGCAGCACCACATCTACACACCTCTTAACTACCTCCAGGGATGGGGACTCAGCCACTTCCCTGGGCAGCCTGTTCCAGTACTTGATAACCCTTTTGGTGAATTATTTTTTCCCTAATATCCAATCTAAACTTTTCCTGGTGCAACTTGAGGCTGTTTCCTCTTGTCCTATCACTTGTTACTTGGGAGAAGAGACCAACACCCACCTCACTACCACCTCCTTTCAGGTAGTTGTAAAGAATGATAAGGTTTCTCCAAGCCTGTTATCTGGGCTAAACAACCCCCATTTGCTCAGCCACTCACTGTAAGATTTGTGCTCTAGACCCTTCAGCAGCTTTGTTGCTCTTCCTTGGACATGCTCCAGCACCTCAGTGTCTCTTGTAGTGAGGGGCCCAAAACTGAACACAGTATTCAAGATGCAGCTTCACCAGTGTGGAGTACAGGGGACACTCCCTGTCCCTGCTGGCCACAGTATTTCTGATGCCATCCAGGACACTATGGGCCTTCTTGGCCACCTGGGCACACTGCCAGCTCATACTCAGCCAGCTGGCTACCGATTCAGATCTTTACTTTTTTGGTGACTTGTTTGTTGCGATGATAGTGATGACTTATCATGATGTTTTAATCGTTCTCCAGTGCTGTCTAGTCATGTGAATAGATCTAAATGGATTTTATGTAATGAAAGTGGATTTCCTCAGTCACTCAAAGACATGGAGTTGAATAATATGTGCTTAAAATGGCTTGGTTTACTGGCAAGTTATGTGGGACACTTACGGGGAAACAAAAACAAATGTCCCCTTACCATCGATAGGTAATTTTTAAAGGAAAATATTGGTTAGGCAAAAGATTAGGAATTTGAATTGGAAAACATTTCAGAGCAGTCTGTCTGTCTTCCAGATTCTTTCTTAAAGCACACAAGTATTTAATTCTGTCTAAACACGAATATATATAAATTATTGGGCACCTTTCTTAGAGCTGGCAGAAATGGTTGAGAGCAGTAGTTGCTTGGGCATAGGTTATTCAGTCACCTTCCTGGTCTTAAATCTGTTCCTATCTCCTGCTTATGTTGCTGCTAATACCCTGCTGAAAACCTCATAAATGTTGCTGTGTGTAGAGAACGTCACTGTTTGTTTTCATTTAGGCATTCTTAACTCTTGAACTGAGGAGACCTTGAGTATCAACTGAAGGAACTGGCTTACAAAAGAATGGATTATCTTTTCATGTTTTTTTCTTTTTTTAAGTTGTCCAGGATTTTTTAACAGTGCCACAGCACCAAGAACCACACAGAAAGGCTTTGGTCTACCTCTTAAAGGAAGACATCTTTGCATACAGCTGAGATGTGTTTTAGCTTTGTTCAAACCATGTTACTGATGTGGTCATAGACATCTTTCCTTTGTCTCTAGCTGTTAACTCTTAACATGTTCTTTTCATCATGGCCTTCAGTTTTGTCATTTAGTAAGATTTTTCCCATTTTCTCAGAGTCCAGTTGTCTTTTTGCAGGGGGATTTATTTTTGTAGTATATTGTTTTCTGTTGGCATTGGTGAGAATTCCTTCCATTTTGTATCACCTCTGAAATTGATACCTGATTTGTTTTACCTGATGATCTGATTTAAATAACAAAGTTAGGTTTAGGATAGCTGCAGTTCTTAACCTAACTCCTTACACTTCTGTTCAACAATGTAATAGAGTCATTGCCTGATGGCTTCTCCACAGTGGAGAGGAAACATAAAGAGAAAACAGGAAGAGTAACTCTCTTCCTTTCTATGCCTGATCTGTGTGGTTTGAAGTAATAAATAATACAGCCTGAAAGATTTAGTGTTGGGTTCTCTACAGTGTACAATAGGGAACACAAATATTCCTCCCAGATCCCTCACTAGGAGTGATGCTGTTCTGTATTAGCCCAGAATTTTACTGTTCTATAAAGATTCATCTGGTTTTTATCTTCTTTTTCCCTTTGTACACTAACTGAGATTTGAAGTCTGTTCAGGCATGCTGTTGAGGTGAGACATTCTCGGTATCGTACATCTTGGCTTGCCAGACTCTGGTTGCTACGTTAATTTTTCTGGCCTTCCAAGGTTTTTATGCCTTCCTAGAACATGAATTACACAGTGAATATAGATCCTAATTTACTTGTCATCTTAACTGATCACAAGGCTTTCTGCTGCAAATGTTTATGTAAAGATAATATATTTTATGTAAACTGTGTGACAAGTGCCGGATATGTATTTTTGGACTCATGCAAACAGTACCATTAATTACCAGCTATCACTATGCTGATTTTTGAGTTGTGATAAAGTTTACAGTCGATGTGAATTCAGGTGAATCTAGACACGGTAAAACAGGAGCAGCAATAACGTAAGAGAACACTTGATGTGTCAAATAGAGCATCTTTTTGACCAAATGAGCATTTAATTTTTGTAATAACAGCTGATTTGTGGTTGTTTTGGATTAGATAAGGGACAGCCGCAGAAGCTACTGCCTCTTGGAAAGAGAGAGAAAGATGAGTAGATTTTTTGACAAGCTGTATTTGGTTACAAAGGCTGTGTTTTGCTTTGTTGCTATTGCAGTGCCAACAGGAGGGAATAGATTGCTGTCTATTGTTAGAGCTGGGTGCAAATTGTATTCTTGTTACACTCGGAGAAAGCCACTCCTTTAGAGAATTAATGTGTCATTAAATTATACTAGTTTTTCATAGGGTTGGAAGGACAATGGAGAACACCTGTTAAAAAGCTTTAAAAGGTCATTATCAGCATTTTTGAAAAGAAGTTTGGATTTTTTTTAACACAACTATTCATTTTGGTGTTCTGACTTACATAAAGCAAAAAGTTACCACTTAAATGGAAAACCTTATTAGGCCACTTTTAATGGTTTCTTTTGGAATATCCAGTTTCCAGGTTATTTCTAGGAAGCATTTTGACACTTCTGGATTTTGTTCTTAGTTCTGAGTGGGTATGGGTGGGAAGAAGGATGACTTTCAAAGAGATCTGCAGAGTAATTTCTGTTAATTTACTTTATACAAAATAATGTTAAAATATTAAGGTTGCAGGTAAGGCGCCTCATCCTCCTTTGCAAACCAGCCCTCCGTTTCTGAGTCCTACATTCTCTGAGTTACAAATTCATTCCTGCTAAAGCTTATAGAATTGACTACTTTCTTGTTTTCTAAACTCTTTTGAATTTTAATCATGTGAGGATAGTTCAGCAGTAATAACTAATTATGCAGCTTGTTTTTATTACCATTGATGCTGGGGTATTTTATTTCTTGGTTTTGAGCTGCTGGCTTCCAATTTTACTTCCTCCCTTACCTCTACTGGAGAGGTGACACCAGAGAGAGAATTTTAAAAATCTCACTGAAAGCCAAATGGTGCATTTGTGGTGAGATCACATATCTGATGTCATTTATGGCTGTACAGACGTTATGTCATTGGGGGACAAACTTGCTGCTCCTGTACAGAAGTGCTGCTTCCTGACTGATACACAGGATTAATTGCTATTTACATAGAAAACTGGCTATTTAGGTGTTTGGGGGGGGTTGTTTTGTTTTTGTTTGGTGTTTGTTTTTTTTTTTAATAAAAATTATGAACAGAGCAAGTATCAGAAAGCTAATACTTAAACTTCAGGGCTAAAATACTTACCTATACTTCTTTAATGTGTTTGTCTGTTTGGGTAAATTTTCCAGTTGATGCAGAGAAACAAACAGAGTATCTCTACAGCACAGAACATGATTGCAAAGAAAATAATAATAAATAAAATAACATTGTTTAGTTTAAAAAAAAAAAAACCAAAACAAAACCTTCAAACTTTTCAAGTGAATCAGTCTGCCTGCCTTTGATAAGCCACCCTTCACCAGCCTCTGTCAGACTGCTCAGTGCTCTTTGATAAGGTAAAGCCAGATATACCCCTCTGTTGTACTGCTGCTCTATCTCGGTCCTCATCAGTATTGACCTTTTTCTGGAGGAGTTGTATCTCGAAGACAACACCGCTCCTGCTGTGTTTCATGTTTTTAACAGATGTGTTTTGGATTATGCTGGCAGCACTAGATTCATCTCGTTTGTTGCCTGTGGTATGTCGCGCTTTTCCCCAGGTCACTAAAGGCAAAATGTGACTGTGTGTAGATCCCTGCACTGCTGCCTCTCGTCTGCATACATACCTGCTTCAACATCACTGTTCAGAACTTCAGAGTCAACTGGGTTACAACGATGAATCATTGCAGCAACCACAGGAAAAAGTGCAGAGCAGGGAGGGTGAACCTTTTCTTGTCCTGCCTCACCTTAGCGGTAACTGTAGGTAAATGAGTTCAAAGAATAAGCAGAGCTGCACAAAAATACTGGAAACAAAAAATAAAGCATGCAGATAGTATTGATTAGTAACCTGTGTAACTGACACTGCTAGAAGTTTTCTTTTGAAAAAACTAGCAGCAGTGAAAAACAAGTGGATTCCCCTGTACTGCCGGAGTGGGGGGAAGTACACACGAAGAAAGCAGATGCTGGAAAGAAGGGACTCTTGGCTGAGCTTGAGTGCTTTAAGATACTTAAGCTGTGTTTGTAACCATTCATTTTCCCTTTGCTTAAATTCGTTTTTAAAAAGATACAGAATAGAGATTTTTTCCAGTCTTTAGGAGAGAGTTAGTCTGATATTGTGGCTCAGCGCCGCAATGACAGTGCCTGGGGAATAGCACGGGGACATTTCAGGAGAGCTAAGCACTGTGCAGGGGAGCGTGGGGGAAGGATTGGTTGGGGTTTCAAGGAGGGGGGAGAAGACCATGGTAAAACCCTGAGGATGATCTGTTGCCCTTCAACTGAAGAAAAGCATTTTTATTTGGGGTTTTTTTGTGCTACAGCCTTTACAGGAAGAAACATCACGCTATTTATCTTGGGTGTGTCTGGATTAATTGTATATCACACACTGCTAATGAACTTATTATAGGATCCCAAACCTTATTTTTGTACGTTTGCTGATCAGAAAACATAGTAAAAGGCTCTCTGGAGAAATGTTAAAGCTGCACATCATAGCCTTGTTTGGTAGGATTTGGATCCTTTTCCCAATCTCGAGCCTTCCCCTTCCTTTGGGACTAGTAACCAAAGGATGAAAATAACTGGTAGTGCTTGTCAGTCCATGAGCTCCACATGACCATGACTATCATACTTTAGAGAAAGCTCTATGATCTTCAGCATCTCAAGTTACTGTTCTAGTTACCCCATTGTAACACAGCACCTAAATTCCAATTCAAAAGTAAAAATAAGCTGTACCTGCAGTGTACTGCAGTTCACAGGTACATGTGCCACCTGCCCGTTTTCTTCACTCCATTATTGTTTAAAGCCAATTTTTCTACTTGTCTGTTTAATCACATTTTACAGAGGAGTCTGTGCTGAAATTCTTTATTTTACCATTGACATCTCTGAAATTGGTTAGTCTGCAAATATTTTCATTGCTGTTTGCACTGTATTAATGTTACATCTCCATAATGCCGTGCGATGGCAAATACAGCTGTGTGGCTTAGTGGTCTCTTCCTCCTGTGGTGTTTCACACAAAGAGCAGTGCAACCTTTGGCTTAATGGTTGTTTGTTTTTTTCTCCTTCTGTCAAAATGTCAGCATATTCTGAAGGGAAGTGGTATAATTATTAGATGAGATAAGGATGCTTTCTATTTTTTTAGATTAAAAAGATAATGAAAATTGAATGATTAAAATGATAATGAAAATGTAATATCGAATATCAGAATGCCTTGGTGTGTGGTATAGGCACATGGCACTGCCTTCTGTGTGCTTTGTACGGTTCATTTTTTTATGGGATTATGAACTCTACATTTTGTAACTGAAGAACTGAACTCACACAGTGAGACTGCAAGGATGAGATCTCCAAATGGACTAAGAAGTTTTACACTCTTTAAAATGTTTTACCTATTCAAACTAAATTCTACTGCCTTCTTTTACCTATACACTAACTCCTCTACTGCCTTGTTGTTTATTCAACTCTGCGTCTTAAATACTCTTTCCTTTCTGTATGCTGGAATTTAGCACTTTCTATTATCACAGTGACTGCAGTTTGAAGGCTCTTAAACTCAGCTGGACGAAGATGAAACCAGTCTTTAGATATACAAATACACTGAAAGAAAATTTAAAGGAATTATTTTGGTTTAAAGTCTATACTAGTATTAATAGCCTTATTTATATTTAGTTTGCTGGTGTGTTTATGCAAACTTTTAAGTGAAAAGCTTAAATGCATGTTCTGTTACTGTATAGTTTCAGCAGTTAAGTAGTTATTTACAGAAAAAGCATGGTGAGGGGACCAAAACAGTTCTTGATTTGCATAGGCTGGTATTTGAAATACTGATTTTTTAAAAAAGTTTTTTCTCCTTTTCCTGGACAAAAAATGTTTAGCATATCAGTGTGACAGCTGATAAATGCCATTTTTTAATGCTAATATTCTTTGTTTTTGTTTTCATTAGGGCTTAAAGAGTTTGCTATGTGTATCATTTATTGAAAGGAGAAATTAATAAGGCCCCAGCTAAACTGCTCTACACAATTATGGAATAAAAAGAAAAATATGCATTTTGTGGCATGTTTGCAAAAATGCAAATATTTTCCTTTTCAATCCCAGTGAATCTGTAGTAATGGAGAATACTGCCCTAGGATGTAAGGGGCTGCATGGATTGTATTTGTTCTTTGTACCCACCCTTTCAGCACTGGAACGTGGTGAGAAGGTTTCCCCTAAGCCTTCTCTTCTCAAGGCCCAACAAACCCAGTTCTCCCAGCCTTTCCTCATACAGCAGGCTTCCCAGGCTTTGATCACCTCTGGGTTCTTCCTCTGGGCCCTCTCCAGCCTGTTCCCAGCCTTCCTGTGTGGTGGGGACCAAAACTGAATGTGGTATTCCAGCTGTGGCCTGGCAAGCACTGAGTAGTGTGGGACAGTGACTTCTTTATCTCCGCTGGTGTTGCCCTTGTTGGTGCCCTGTTGGCTTTCTTTGCAGCAGCACACTGTTCGCTCCTGTTGAGCTTGTTGTCCTCAAGGACCACCAGGTGCCTTTGCACAGAGCTGCTCCCCAGCCAGGTAGGTCCCAGCCTGTGCTGCACTCCTGCATTGTTTTCCCAGGTGCAAGACCTTACATTTGTCCTTGTTGAACTTGGTGATGAATGGAGCCCTACATGCTACTTCAGCTTGCACTGGGAATTTGCTGGAAGACAAGCAGAAGATGGGGGATGATTTAAGAAGGTGGCATAATTTCAGAAGACTTAGCAACGGGTATTTTAGCTGCTGTCTTGGATTTCAGAGTAGTGGCTGTGCTTTCGTGGTTGACAATGAGGGCAGCTGTCTTGGCTCCCCACTTCTTGTTGATGAAAAAGTAGTTCTGAGTCTGCATTTGTGTGTAGGGGCAAGGGGAGTACTTACTTTAATTGTTGCTCTGCTGTCCTGGTGATTACCCCTATACTGTAACTTCAGTTACACTAACGAGGAGTAGAAAAATTACAAAACTACAAGGCTGTAAACTCTTACTCAGCAGTAAATGTCTGTGTCAGATATTTAAAACTAAAGATTATCTCCTGGAAGATACAAGTATCGCTTTGATTTTAAATACAGACTTTGTTCATTTTTTCTCTTAAGTTATTCCAGTTACAGGATGGCTACCTGCCATTTCTGTCTCAGAGGTGTTCATTGATGTTCTTCAGAATGCTTTGCCCTTACTATATAATACCTTTCACTGAAGGTTCAATATGTGTAAATGGAGAGAGGGAAACCCATTTCAGGGAGCTCAGTTAGTCTGTAGACTCCAGATAGGACTCAGCAAGCCATTGGCATCACACAGACTGCCTGCTGTTGCAGAGCTGCAAGAGTGCTCGTAGGAAATGAATGGTAATAAATAGTCCCTGAAATATCTCTAGTTATACAACTGCTTAATACATTGTTGTTACTTGAGGCAGACTGTATGTAGTTGTTATAAACCAGGCTTTCTTAGTGCATGTGAATTGGTTATTTTTAAATGTTCAGAGGAGATGTGCCTGTGCATTATGAAACTGGCAGAAATAAATCCAGGGAATTAAATTAGAAGAAATAGGGGAGTGAGTAACTACTCTTAAATATAGAGAAAAATTACAGGTTTGATGCTTTCCGAATGTGTCAGGGCCACGCATGGTGTTGCAGTTCAGAATGAAATTATAGTCAGCCTGTTAATTTTTGAAGGGTAAAATGGCACATACAAAATTTTATGTATAAAATTTCAGTCTGACTGAAATTAAATTTAAATCAGAAAATCACTGCAAAATTTTTTTTTTATCCCCATCTATAGACTAGTGTGGCAAGAGAACAAAATTATGAAGAAATAATAATTTTAAATATTGTTCATATAGAAATCTTTGTGAGTAACAGGAGGTGCACTCTCCAGAAATCCTGAGTGCAGCTGAGCAGAGCCAGCAGGTAGATCATGCCATGCCAGTTACCTCAAGTTTGTCGAAGTCTCCCTGTGCCTTGTGCAGCATGTTAGCCAATCTTTCCAATCAAGCCACGTATGATGCGTTCTGGGATTCAAGAACATGTGGGTTCATCCCGCTACAAATGTGTTGTTAAAAAAACAAATTCAGGAAGAGCAGCACAGTGTGTTGTGTTTCCTGTCATCCGAGGAAATGCATCAGCATCAATCTCCCGTGGAAGCAAGAATTAAAAGTTTTCCTCCTACTTGTAGTTCTTCTGCCAATGTTAGCTTGGATGGAAGACAAATGAACGGCTACGTTTTGTCCTCACTGCAGTTTCAAAGGCTACGATTTTCCTGGGCTTAGAAGAGGTCTTTGTAGGTAAGCGTAGTATAGCCCAAAGAATACCAGCTGTGACCGTCTGTGTCACTGCTCACGGATTCTCTGGGCTTTGTTTTAGCTTTCATGCAGACTTCTTTGTTTATTCCATAATTTGTACATAACAGTAACATACAGTTACTATATAGGATAAAAGTAAAAAATAGTCAAGTAATTATACTCTCTGTAGCAGCTGAAAAAAATAAGGAGTATTTAAAAACATTTAGACTTTATTTCACTTATGAGTATGAGGAAATAGTTTGCTAATGGATTTTCTGATTACTAAAAATAATAAAGACCTCAGTTAAATAGAATAGGTTGGAAAATAAAATAGCGTATTGGATTTAAATTGTCAAAATAGATATATTAAAAAGTGTTTCTGGATTTTCATTGTGTTTTGTTGTGGAAAGCAAAGTGAAGGGCTTTAAATATTGAAAGTAGTTGGGGTTTTTTGTTTGTTTTTTGTTTGTTTTTTTAAATTCAGTTAAACTAACAGCAGTGTTACTGAAAGGCAACCCTGCTGAACACCTGCTTATTTCAGCTGTTCTACCAGAGATTATTGCTCTGATGGGGTGAGGGGACAAACTCACTGCAAACCAGTCATTGGAGGTGGGGAACAGGGACAGGACAGGGGTGATACAGCAAAGAAAAAACTTATAGGAATGCTCTCTAAATTATAAATTGTTGAAGGTTTTGATTACACACATAGATTTTTAAAGCAAAATATGCTAGTTTTTCTATTCCTATCATTATTTTATATGCACTTATTTAAATAATAGAATAATGTAGCAATCAAGAGTTCATCTAGTCTGATGAAGGTGTCATTGCCTCCTCCTTGAAGAATCTGTTCCAGTAGCCTGTCCTTAACATTAGAAAGTTTATCCTCTTGTGTCTAGCTGGAATATAAGCCTACTAATGCTTGAAAATCCTTTTACATTTATTAAAAAACCCATACATTTTAGCTATAAAATTGGACCTTCAAAGACTGTATTCCAAAGTTGTCTAGATTCTTTTCTAGATCCTATTTATCCTGCTATCTGTATCCTTAGAAATTAAGTTTGTCAGTGTTGCTTGACTGGGACCTAGACTGGCTGAAGGGATGGGCCAGCAGGAATCTGACAAAATTCTGTGAGGACAAGTGTAAAGTCAGGTGTTTGGGATGGACTAACCCCTGGTAGACATGCACGGCAGGAGAACAAAACGTGGTGGTCAGAAGTACCGGAAGGTCATGATGGAATGTAAGGAAGATACCTTTGCTTTGAAGGGAACTAGGCACTGGAACAGGTTGTCAGGGAGGCTGTGGATTCTCTTTCACTGGAGGTTTCTGAGATGTGCTCAAAGCAAGCCGTGAGCAGCCTGGTTGAGTTCAGTGCTGTCCCTGTTCAAGCAGCAGGTTGGACCTCCCAAGAGCATTTCAACCCTAACGATTCAAAGTCTGGAACTGAGTCACAACTGCACGCTTTCTTATGGCATTAGCTGCAGATCTGTTTTGCCTAGAAACCTGTCAGTGACTTTTCACAAATTAAATATATGTGCAATGAAACTCTGACTGCTTGTATAAATGAAAATATCAGATTCCTGTCTGTAGGTGATGTGGAGAAGCTAAGTCAAAGGAACTAATATAACTTCCCCCCACCTCCTCCTATTATGTTGTAATGTTTATTACACAATGAACGCTTTCACATGACCTTTTTTTAAGTCTTCTGAGATTGGAAAACTTTTTCATTGTTCTGGTAGAGTGCTGAGAAAATCCGCACAGGAGCTGGAGCAGCAACTGCTCTGCGAACCCAAGGTAGCTCTCTGCAGGGTGTAGGAAGTCAGAGGCAGGCTCTGATTCACTACTCCAGTGAAGAACTGCTTGCAACAGAAGAATTGCACTGGTTTTAGAAAGACCTCTGTAACTGAGCAAATAGCTGCTACGTTTTGCACCAGCTGATGATTGTGGATTTTTCTTTCTGCCTCTTCAGCTGTTTGGCTATGTTCCCAGACTAACAGGGCTGAGTAGCGGTGTCTGTGTGCATGGATCACTGAGGCTGGGCATTTGTAACAGAATATAAGATGCTCTAGTAACCAGCACTCAGCAGGAAAGGGTATCGCCTGCCAGTTTATCTCCTTCAGCATTTGAAAGCATTGAGGGAGAGCGAAGGGACAGAGCACTGCACAGTGAACAAGCAATTGTTGAGTGGATACCTTTGATCAAAGGAGATGCTGAGTAAAGAGACATGGCTTCTGCAGAGGAGGAGGGGGCTGTAAACAGTATTTCACAAACAGGCAGATATTTACAGTGAGCTAATATATTTGGAGTAGCACAGTGAAGTAGTTGAATCTGGGACAAACTGACCTAAACCAAACTAACGCTGTTTTGATTTGACAAGTGGGAAGACTCTAGGAAAGAAATTAGTCTTTTCAGCAATTTCTTGGTTTGTTGGGTTTTGGTAGGGTGGTAGTTTGTGGTTTTTTTCATAGTACACGTTGGGAAGCTATAAGTCCTCCCTTACAAATTTGCTTTTTTAAAGATTTAAGGTTTTTTTAAGGCAAAGTTAGTGAGCAGCTTTTCCTTAATGATTGTAGCTACTTTCCCAGCTGATTTATACGTTACTTGAGTTGCAAGAGACCTGACAACAGATCTGAACAGTGATTCTTAAATCCAAATGAAGTTATATGACTAATGTAACGTGTATCTTAGTTATACTTTATGCTGGACATATTTCCAGACATATTTATTCGGATTTTATTCATATGAAGAAGCGTTCAGATGAGTGTTCAGAATTACGCATGAGTACTCCCATTGACTTATGCATCTTAAGAGTTACAGAATCATTGCAGCACCTGTTTTATGCTCTTAAACTGTCATTTAAGGCTACAGATAATGGCTGGACTTCCATGTGACTCACTTCAAGTTTCCTAATTTAATCCATACTGTTATGCTTTGTTTAGCAAAGAGCATTGTGGTGTTGCGCAATCAATGAGCTAGTTTTTTTTGAGAAAGCTTCCTTCATCATAAACGTCTAATGCGAATGAGCTATTCTGACTTTTACTGAGTAGATAGTACAGAAGACTGTTTTGAGCTTGCTTGACCATTAAGCATATATACCCCAGTGCGTTTTTGTTTTTTTTTTTCAAAATCTTAGATTCTAAAACACTATTTAAAATTCAGTCATGTGCAGAGAGAGAGATTAACTTAGAAGTTCACCTACTTAGCAGACACTTGGGCCAGAGTTTTCAAAAGGAGCATATTAGGTTCTTTCTGAGGGAAAAAAAGAAATATTTTCAGTAGTGGAAATGAACTTTAGGCGTACTGAATGCTTTTCAAAACTTATCATTTGGATATTGACTGACATGGGAATGTTAACATAGGAACTGGCATCATCTGTTTCAAAGAATGTTTTCTTGGTTGGCATCTAGCATTCATGGAATAGGTAGGTTTTTTTTATGTGTTAATCTCATATAAACAATGATTGTTTATCTGAATTATTCAAATACAAAACAAATTACAAAAATTTTTCTAGAAGCTGAACCTGTAAAAAGCCCAAACAGACCAACAACAAAACCCCATGCATAGCATTTTGTTAGGATATTATGCTAAACTAGTGAGTACAGACTGAGTATTGCTCGCCTGCAGACATGCACTTCTATTACTGACTGATGCAGTTGTCTCACATTTCATAAATGTTTAGTGATATCAGTTTATTGCTTTTATTTCATAAAGAGTGATTTAATTTATGGAACAGTGAGTTCTTAAAATATTATGCATAAAAATTTCTTGTTATAGATATAGGAAGCCATAGTTATTTTCTGTTCAACAATGTAAAGTTGAAAGATCATAGAATCCCAGACTGGTTTGAGTTGGAAGGGACCTTAAAGCCCATCCAGTGCCACCCCATGCCCCAGGCAGGGCCACCTTCCACTAGCCCAGGTTGCCCAAAGCCCCGTCCAACCTGGCCTTGAGCCCTACCAGGGAGGGGGCAGCCACAGCTGCGCTGGGCAACTTGTGCCAGGGCCTCACCCCTCTCACTGGAAGGAATTTGTTCCTTATAGTTAATGTAGATCTCCCCTCTTTCAGTTTAAAGCCATCACCCCTCATCCTATCCCTCCCCCTGATGTTGAGTCCCTCCCCTCTTTCCTGCAGCCCCTTTCAGCCCTCGGAGGCCGCTCTAAGGTCTCCCCGCAGCCTTCTCTTCTCCAGCTGAACCCCCCAACTCTCCCAGCCTGTCCTCACAGGGGAGGTGCAAAAGTAATAACTGCACTAATAAGTCCATATGAATGACAGGCATTAGCATAGACATAAAAATTCATGCTACTCTGTGTCCTGATACCTAAATTATTTTTTTTTTATAGTGTTGATTTCTTTTTCCCTCGTTGTTTCCAACCAAACATAAAGAACATAATCAGCGAATGGATATCACACTGAAACATGGGATCTTAACTCCACTAATTCAAACCAACATATGATAGGTGTGTGCTGGGCTGGGTGTCGCATGAGGTAACTGCAGTTCTCGCTGCGATTTGCTCTGCAGCCTTGGACAAATCACAAACCTTGCACAGTTCTTGCTCTTTATAATTTCTTCTGGATTAAAACTCTTGAGGAGGACGGAAAGAACGTTGTACGCTAAAACGCATCTTGATTGTCATTAGAAATTGTAGGTGTGTAATGTAAACAACTTGCATCTAAAAAAATGCTGATTGAAATCAGTTTTGCTGTCTTCTCACAGCAGATGAGAGCAGTAATGAATTCCACTGGTTTGCATATACAGCTTGCTCTTAACCACAGCTGCTCGTCACATGCTGCAGTAACCGGAGAACTCGGTAAACACTTTCACACAGGATTGACCAACTCTTCATGCTTCTGAGAGTGAACATTGCCAGCAGAACACGTACTTGTTAGTTTAGAGTCACTGCCGTCACTGTGGTGTAGGCATGCAGAGCCAGAGGAATCGTCTGCAGGCTAAACTCAGCACCTGTAGCCCTTTAATCTGTTCCACGGTCTTCCCATGAATCTTACAACCCATGAATGGTCTGTGGTAAAGATTGCTGCAGGTACCCCCTGGGTTATCAGATCTTGAATCCACAGGCAGGAAACTGAAGAAGAGATGCTGGTATCAAGGAGCAACAGTAGCAGCAAATGCATTCTAAATAGGAATACCAATGTAATTTATTTTTTTTCTTTCAAAAACTTCTCTCAATATTGATCCCACAATGGCCAGGCTGCTGGATCAGGGCTAGTTAATTTTAGGCCTGGATTTTTCTTCACCCCTTTTTCACACAACCACTATTAACATGCTGAAAAGGTAGTCCTCTTCCCCAATTCCAAGGACCTTTTAGGGTTAAGACTTCTGTGCTGAAGGTACATCAGTGAAGTTTAGGACATGGCCCAACAGAAGTGATGCTTTCAGGAGTTTTGCCTTTGGACAGGGGATAAATTGCAGCTTATCCTCATGTAACTGCCATGGAATAATTCAGTAAAACAATTTAAGAGGTACTTACACTTGCAACTACTTAGTAAACCAGACTGCACAAGAGCAAACTGATTAGATGAATCACTGACTGTACAGATGCACTGGAATAGAATGTCATGTGATTTTATTTTTAAAATAAGAGCATTTAAATGAACACGTGCAAACCTAAGTTCCTAAATAATAACTTCTGTTTCAGATGTGCAAGACATCAGCTTTCCACGTGACTTTTTCAGCCAGTGGATAGTTCTTGAAGTATTTGTTTCCTTCACTTGAGCCGATGCTCAGGGTGCTCTTCCTGTAGGTTTCTGAGGCTTGTGTCCTGTGAAATCTGGGCAGGAGGACAGAGTAACACACTGCCCTGCTGGTACCAAAGTGCTGGGCAGTTTTGTGCCACACGCTACTGTACAATCTAGGACACTGTAAAAGCCTGTCCTAAAGAGCTGGGACACCTAAACCCCAAAGGTAGCCCTAATTTTAGCTGTGTGAAATCAGTGGTGCTTTTCATGCAGGTAACCTAATCTGCAGGCATGATACCTGACTAAAGATTGGGCCGTAAGGTTTCCCAGACTAGATGAGTAAAATTGATTGCTTTTTGTAGCTCACTGTCATTTCTAGATTCCTTGAATTAAGCACATCCTGATTAATCAGCAAGTTAAATCAAGACTATGCTGATGTACAGTGATCTTTGAAAGCTCAGCAGTGGGGGCACTGTTGGAGATTCTGGTCTCTGTGATGTGCATAATGTAGATATATAACCTAGCAAGAAAACATTCTTTTTTTGGTTTAGCAAAAGAAATGCAAGAGTTCAAGATTTTCTTACTTTCTTTTTTTCCCCCCAACTCTTACTACCATGTAACCTCGTTGCCTATTTTCTGATTAAATTTCTTGCTTTATTCTTGAGCTAGGTGGTGGATTTTGTGGGTGAGTGGGGTTTACTGGTTGGCTTGGTTGTTTTATTTTTAACCGAATTACGAAGCACTTCTTACCCAGGGATTTGGCAGAGCTGTTTTGCAGCTCCGTATGCTGGGACTCAATCCGTGTCATAGCCGCTCAGCACACCCGCCAGTGTATCAGGAGGAGAACAGGACTAGGTTGCATTTCGGTGCGTAAGAGTTAGCACAGCAGAGTCAGAAAGCAAGAGGATACTTCAGTTGCAGATGATAATCTGAAAGGCTGTCTGATGTGCAGCAACGTGCTGGGCTCCATGCTTGAACCCTGCGGGTCGCTGTGGAAGTGTGTTCTGTTTTGTTCGTTGGTTTGTTGATTTTTTTTTTTTTTTAAGTAAATATTCGGTGGAGTACCTATAGTAATTGGTTGTAGTCTGTGCTCAGAATTCATCTTTCATTGTGTCCAACAAACAAATATTTACTGCTTCATCAAAATAGTTTTATTCCACAGAGGTGAAAATGTATGAACAAAATCCACAAATCCAAACCAAATCGGTGTAAGACATTATGCTTTTCAGTATGTGGTAATTTAGATGTTCTGCCTGGAAAAATTACTTTATTGAAACCAATCAGAGGAACAAAATAATGTTTACACAGGCAACATCGTGGGCTCTTTAAAAGGCGTAAATGACAGTGATTGCTAGAGAGTATTCTTCCAAATAGATGTGTAATTTGTTCTAAGATTTACAGTTCACCGCCATTATATTATCTAGATAACATACTTTTCATAAAACAAGTTTTTCTTAAAATTCTGATTTATGTTATTTTAAAAAAACATTATTTTTATTTTTTGTATCGAAGAAACAAAAGAATAATGATACAGGTCTTGTAGTAGAAAAACTTTGTCTCCCAAAATATTACAAAATGCATCATCTTGAATATATTAAATGAGCACAGAGAGACTAATGTATCTTAAATAAACTATTATTTCATAGTAATTTCCTATAGTACTCTGTGCCCTTGTTATCATTATTTCAGCTAGTTGCTTTTCTAGATGCTTCCAAACTGAATGGTTGGAAAAACTTAGTGTGTTGTGTGAATGTGAGAACATGGTTTCCCGAACAGGGGACAAGGGGTGCCCATATCCACATACACGCAGTGTCTCTCAAAACAGCTAGTTGATACGGGCCTTTTTGGTTTGGGGGTGAGGTGGATTTTGTATTTTAAACACAGTTTGTCATTACACTAAATTGAAATTAAAAGAAAAATAATACCTGAAGGGAGATTAGATTTATAATTTGATGTTCTGTGCTGTCTTTTTGGCCTTCTGGTGCCATCACTTGCTGCACAGCCAAGCCAGGTCAACCCTTTCAAAGTCTGAGGTAATGTGAAATAGTGTCATCTGTGGTCAGAGTGAACCTGCCTGCTTTCTTCAAAAGGGGCTCGATAGGTTATCTCCTCAGGGTGTTTTCTCCTTGATATATTTAATGTAATTTTCATTTTAAATACACAGTTCTTGGGAGGCTTTCAAGACTACACAAGACAGTCCTGATCAACCCAATCTAAATTCAGTGTTTGACCCAGCTTTGAGAGGGATGCTGCACTATCCAACCTCCCAAGGTCCCTTCCACCTATGATGATTCTGTGACTGTTTTCTGTGATTTAGGATGAGGAATAGCTGATTAATTCTCAGTACCTTTTACACACTCTTAACAATTGCTCTTGCATTTTAAAGGGCTTATAGCTACACCTGTCTCATGAAGGTCCATTCTTTGGGATGCACATTCTCATTTATTAAAGCTTTGATGAAAATGAAAAACAATTTTATGAGAAAGCAGATCTAGAGTAGTTCAGGATTCTCAGTTTGTTTCCTGGCTGTGCCATAAGCAGTGTATGTCACATCCAGTGAATCACCGAGTTTCTCTGTGGCTCACTTGCATTTCTGTTAAAGGTTAATAATGATACTTTTCTCCTCTTTATTTTGATTTCTATTACCTTTTTTTCAGGACAAGGTCTGTCTCTGTGTATTTTCTTGAAAAAAAGGCAGGGGGGGAGAAAATAACTTTGTGTTGTGATTCTCTGCTGAATGTGTCGGGGGTTGCCAGGAGCTGCTGTCACTCCTGTGCTTGGAGTGGTCCAGGTGGGAGTTTGCCTGGAACCTCCTGTTGAAAAGCAATCCTGTTTGAGCAGAAAGGTCACTTCTGGAAAGCTGTTCTAAAAAAGGCTGAACTTTCCCTGTCCCAAACCGTGGGCTGTTTTGTCATGCACATTATTGTGACTTTGATGTTTTTTGGTTTTTTTTTTTTTTTTTTTCTTTTTACGCCCCTGGAATGGCAGAAGTTTAGTTTTGAGTTTGTAGAGAGAATTCTCTGTGAAAAATGTGTCCAAAGATCACGTTCTGACTTTGAAGATGTTCCATAGAACAAAGGGCAAAAGAAAGATGGAGCCGGCAGGAAAATGATGCTGCTTGAATTCATACTTAAATTTCTAAATGGACTTGGGCTGTTGTTTTTGTATTCTTGTCACTCCTCTCATAGTCCTGTAGCGTATCAGTCACTGAGGCCAGGGAGCTGTGATGATATGGAGATTTATTCAAGATGTTTTTTCCCCAGTGAATATCTAAATAAACTTGCATCTAGTTGAATAAAATAACACTATTCATACAGACGTTTGCCTTCTCTAGTTAAATGAAAACAAGCCTAGCATGTTAACTACTATTGGCGGTGTTTTATAAACACTGCTTGAATATGAAAGTTTAGGTCGTAGCAAATAAACCCAGAGAATATTCTGTGACAAACAGTGAATATTAAAATATTCCTTATCGTTAGAAAGATTTAAGATCATTAGCTAATGTACTGAAGCCTTTAGCATGCCAGTTATTTTTGAGATTGAAAATAATGAATTAGCTCTTTGCTGTTTTTTCTAGTATGGTATCTCTATCTAAGTGAATTTGTAGTTCTTGACATACTGATGTTGCCAGAGGTACTCAGAGCTCTGGTGGAGGGGTGTTACATACTATAGCTTTAAAATGCTAGCTGAAGCACAGAATAGTCCTTTAGTCTTTCTGATGTTACTGCCTCTCCCCAGATAAAACTGAAATGAGAGGCCCCAGTTGTTCCCTGGCGATCCTGCCCGTAGATCTTTTCCCAAGCAACTGATGTGTGCCTAAGCAAACAAGCCAGGGCACACATATGAACTGTAGGCATACGTACATGTGTGTGACTGAAATGTGATTAAAAACCAAGCGAATGATAATCCTACCAGATTTACAACTGCAGTTTATCAAGCACACATCCTGCAGATGACTCTCTCACGTTATTACTGATGGAACTTGCATGGCTCCATCAACAGTCAGACATAGATAGCCGTACCCCACAGTCTAAATCTTTGCACTGCTGCAAACAACCAGTATGTAATATTCATGTTCTAGTGAAACTACTGTGCAACAGTGTTTGCGTATGTACAGATTGCTGTGTACCATAACTATATGAGAAGGAGGCTTGGTAACAAATGTCAACCAATGAAGTACAGCTTGCAAAGACAGACACACCCAGTTCGGAATGGAACTGGGAGGTGGGTGTGTGTCTGTCAGCAAGCCCAGATGAAAGCAGTGTGGAAGTAGTGAAATTAAAGACAGAGGATGGGGAGAAGATTATCAATTCTTATGTGAGTCTACAGGAGGGAAAAAAAAAAGGTGGGTTTTTGTTGTTTTGGTTTACTTTTATCATTCATATGTCTTAATTCTGAATAGGGTACTAAACTCTTAGATGTTTGAAATGATTTCATATGTAATTATTCAATTATAAACCCTGTATTAAAGGCCATCAGTAAGGACAACTTGAATAATAATGAGAAAGATGACCTAAGTGGTCCTCCACAGTTTCTGAACCTCTATATGGTGTGGTGGTTTTTCACTAAAACTGGAGAAGCAAATTTCCTAGGAGTAAAACTTGATTTCCTGTGTTTTGTGAAGTACTTTGCATATCTATGGCACTAGACAAATAATATCAAATATAGCTTACAGCAGTATGGAGCATATTAACATCTACAATGTGAGACTCGTAACTGTTCTTGATTTTAGGGCGGGTTCTGTACTTTCTGGATTTTGCTGTACTCTGATTTTTAGGATAACTCAGAATGCTAAACCCTCAACCCTTGAAAGCTTGTGCTATGTAAAATGTGTCCCAGATATGAGAACTGGTAAAATTACTGATCTTCAGATTTCTGCTGGCATTTCAAGGAATGTTCAAAGTACCCAGCTTTTGAAATAATGCCATAATCTGAATTGCTTCCTGATTTGGTCCCAGTTTATTCATCTATCTTAATTCTATGAAGAGATGGGAGGGTCCTACACTATGTATATTATGCCTCCAGTGCTGAAGAGGGAGGAAAGGGAATAGTGAAGAGATTGTTGCTGGAGCTGTAAGCCATGCGGGGGTGGACAGAGGGTGGTGCTTCAGTTCTTAATTACAATTCATTAAAAATTAAGCTTTACCCTGAGAAAGAGAGATGTGAAGTGATGAGTCCTTTCTGAGTCCTAAAATAGGGCAGCAAAAACTTGCACACAAAAGCAAATCTCTGTAGGACTGCAGTTCAGATTTTTTGAAAATGTCATGAACATGGCTGCAGCTGTTAGAAGGCTGAATTTCAGCCAAAATTTTATAAATGTGCAAGCTTTCAGCTGTTTGCTTGGCTGTTTGCTCTCCCCAGATATCTTGCATCTGGTTGATAATGCCGTGGTGGAGCGTGAGCCTAGGAAAATCTCCAGAAGTTCTCACACTGCGTCGCTGCCTGCGGAAGGACGCTGTGGTCTGAGCGGAGGTGCTGTACGGGCCAGATCTCTTGCGCCCCTTGGCTCATGGTGCACGTGCAGTTGTGTGGGTGTGGAAAAATACAGCATCAGCGGTCTGCTTATTTTCTGAAACAATCATTAGCAACACTAATTGGCCATGTTAAGTTAGTTATGGATGCAAAGATTTTTAAAATGTTTCTTGGAACATTCCGAATGCCAGCAACAGTGAAGATACCCATCTAAGTAGCCGTGGGGTATGCAAGATGGACAGACGGATCTGGGGGCTTTTCTGATACCTCCTGAGACTTTGTCTCCCTCCATGATTCTTGATGATTCTGTAAATTTTCATTTTTTAAATAGTTCAGGAGTGATTTAGATCTTAGTATTCAAAGCCATTTGATATACCACTGAACTGTGCAGGGATTTTCAGTAATATCCATATCTGTGTACTCATAGGTAAGTCTACAAGCCTTATGATTAAGTGCATGTCAGGGCATCCCACTCCTTTTGTGTTGGATACTGAATTGCAGCAGCTGATCTGCACTGACAGCATGTGCAGATACTGGTGTGCTCTGTGTCTTGCTTTGCTATCAAGTTGCCACCTCAAGCAAAGTCTACATGCAGCGTATGTGCAAGTGGGGAGGCTGGGTGATAAAAACTCAAGATGAACATTTTGTCTTCAAAGTCCTTGTCATCTAGTGGAAGAGAATTAGCTAGCAGAAACTATCATCTTGGATGTTTGACAGTACTAAGGCAATAGAATAGGAAAATAGATAAATCTAGTGAATAACCATGAAACATACTTAACTGGAGAAAATAGAAAGAAAATAGAGTAGCTGGCAAATTGGGAGATACTAGCTGCCAAAAGGGATGTGAAACATTAATTCCACCATCTAAGGACTGTTTTTTTGTTGCTTTTTTTTTTTTTTTTTAAAAAAAAGTATTTTTAGACCCACCAGATGCCAGCCACATTGCTCATGCAAACCAGATAATCTGAAAATTGTTCTAGCTTGTTCTGGTTTACTCCAACCCCCAATGGCCCACAGAGGCTGTTGCAGCAAAAAAGAGATCAGCTTGGAAGAAAGAAATTCTGACTATCCTTCTCCTACATGTGGATTTATGTGTTTTACACATGCCAGTGGCTGTTCAAGGAGACTGGCATGGGATCTGTTTAAACAACTTTTTTACTAATGAGCTTTTTCCTGTGCAAAAGATGGCTAATTCAATCCAACACACTGCTGAAGCCAAAGATTTTCACTTGTCAGTGTGCCAGAGAACTTTGATTCCCCATACCCCCAAGTTTCCAAGCTTTAGTTCAGGTTTTAAATAGGTCTAAACTATCACACGTTGTCTGCTGCTTTCTGGGTGCGTTCAGTCTAAATTTACTGTTGACAAAAAGAAACTGAACACTGAGGCAATGCAAAAATAACTCCTTAAAGAAAACCAAACAAATTCAAAATGAACCACCTTGTCATTTCAGTCTGAATGAATACTTCCAAGCCAAGTTTTTAACAAGGGATGTTCGTAATCTTGGGTTCATGTTGGATTGGTTTCATAGGTAAGTCTAACTGGAGAGAAAGCAGTGGTACACTTAATCTGCTCTAAACTGGGGTATAAGTGAAAGCTTCAACTGATTTATGAAATTATATTTCCATATAGGTATAAATTGATAAAATCTCTAAATAAATATTGAGTTCCTAAATACATACCTGCTATTGAAAACCTTAATGTAGTCCACTGTTGGATGATTTATACTTCTGCAGTCTTAAGGAACTTCCAAACTACGTCTCTGCTGTGTAAAAGGTAGGCTTACATAGAGGTGTTAGGTTTTTGGTCATTCTCAGTGTTTCTTTCCTGAAGAGATCGGTTATCTGTTTGTCTGAGCAGGTTTTCTTTCAGCATCCTGGATTGTAACCATTTTTTGTTTGTTAGGTTTCTTCCTCACTTTTTCTTCTCCTTCCTCCTAATTTATGCTGATTTTAAAACGTGCTACCCTGTGTCATATAAACTTACAGAAATTATGCATTAACATTTGAAACTTTTATTATTTTTTTCCCCTTTCATCTTTCCCTGACCTTCTCATTCCACACCCATTCTTTCTATGAGAACTTGCACAAATAAAGCAGTCTTTGCCTTAGGAAGATTTACATAGGAGAACAATAGGGCAGATAGTTTGTAAGGGAAACGATCTTCATCTTTCCTAGGGAATGGTTGAGAAGCAAGTGCGTCCTGGTTAGGGCAGGCGTTTGTCTCTTGTCTCTCCCAGTTGAGCACTGAACTTGAACCTGTACGAGCTAGGTGATATACTGTTAGAATCCACTCTCCCTGTTATTTAAAGACTCAGATATTTAAGTGTTTCTGTGTGTTACCTGGACAACATTACCTGAGAATTATCTAAAAAACAACATGGCTGAGGAAACAAAGTCAAAAATTAATCATTCATTGCAAGAGGAGAGAGAGAAATACTGTGATGATCGAGTATTCGTATCTGGACTTCCTTCCACAACCTCGAAATGGGATGCTGGAGGAATTGATTGACATCAGGGTTCATCTCCTGTGAACTTCTGACAATGATTACTGAAGTATTTTGGAACCAGTATATTTGATTTATCAGCTGATTTTATTTTTTTTCTTGGCCTTTTCCACACTTCCAAGAGTAGCAGTTGTGCTCTCCAGAGGGGATATTACTAGGATTTTTGCTACTGCCGCCAAAAATCTTCTGGCACAAAATTGCTGTCTGAGTCAGCTTTGTAACATGACAAATTCAGAGACAGCTGCAGCAATGATATGTTAGCTGCCTGTTGGACAGCTTCTGAGTAGACAATAAATCTCCTATTAGTTATAAAATGTCATTAAAAATAGCCTAAAACAATAGATGATTGTGAAATATGGTGATTATTTTTCTGGTTAGCAGGTTGAAAGACGTGTGAGTGATGTCAGGTAGAACAGTTACTCAGTTGTGGCTACACGTATTATATTAGCACTAAAGAACAACTAGAAACAGTCAAAGGAGGATGATGCACTTTTTCTGTTACCCTTTATTACTCAGCTGTTAATTACTCATGTTGTATGCTCATATTTCAGTGATCACAGCTGGGGTTATGTATATGTTTTCCCCCAGTGCGGTGGCACTAGAGCAGTGAATACGATGTGTTTTCCAGTGGAGAGGTTGCAGAATGGAATTGGGCTTCCATTGGAGGTGTTCAGTGTTGCATTTACAGAGCTGGACTTCTGTTGCTATTGTCTTGTAGTTCTGTGAGCATTATTAATGCTGCAGTTTGTAAGTTAAGCTACTAGTTTAATTGGCTTATTCTTTACTTCAGTCAACCAGAGCCTGCAGCCCTACTTTTTTATGTCTAATTATGTTCCATTTCTGTGCCCCAGCCTACATTTAATTTGCACAGAAGTGGAAATGAAGTTGTCAGTGCCATCTTGCAACCACTCTCCTCCCCCTTACTTTAGCTATATCAGATGCCAACACTGCTGATTTGTTGAACCTCAAGCTGTTTTGTTTAGCAGTGGAAAGCTGACTGCTTTGCAGCCATCAAACTGGTACAGTGAGACACAAAGTGCTTGTGATATTGCCCAAATATCTCATGGGTAAAGGTAGGAGATACCATTTCAATTATATACTGAATTAATCTAAGTAATAAAACAAGGGTGCAACTTTGATGTGTGAAATCTCATGTTCTGTACTAGCTAACACTGATAGATGTCTAGGATAACATGTATTTGTTTCAGGAGTGGAAGAAAGCTGAGGAATACTTCTGTTTTCTACTTCAGGGGTAGTTTCTTGCAAAGACCGTTTTACTGGAAGATGCATGTTGCAGTTGTGCTTGGTCTGTATTATCAAAACTAATTAATTTTAGAGTGGAGAGAACTGGAGGGTGGGACTGCACCTTACTGCTTATCAGAGCGAGGAGAGAAGCTGCTGCAGATGTTTCGTTCCCCTTCTTAATATGAAATAGGGGGAAACAGTGAATTCCATAAAATATTGCAACAGTGCAAATCTGTTGATGCTATTTTAACATTGACTTTACCCTTTTTGGCATGCAAGTAGTGGTCACTTAGTTCTGTTACGCTGTTTTCATTGTAACTTCAGTGTGAATGAGGATTATGGTTTCTGTGGCATTGGAATTTATACTGCTAGAAGCCCACCCTGCAGACCTTGTGTTTTCTGAGTTTGTGTAATATTGGAGGGAAAAAAAATGGCTATTTTCTCTCAGTTGCACTGCTTTATCAGGTACGTGAAATTAGTTGCTTTTTAAAGCTTTAATTAAAAAGAATAAATCATATTTTTCCTTAAAAATGAGGAGAGGCAAAGCATAAGACCTACAACATTTATTTAGTCCTTAATTTTCTATTCATTAACCTGAATGTTTTAAAGAACTTTAAAATTCTAGTTAGTATTTAGTCTCAGGAGCATTTTTTTTGCTCATGATCTTCAGTGGAGTTAAATAATTAGCAGAATGCTCTTAATCATAGCTTTTACAACTATTTTGTTGGAGGGTGCACTGTAAAGGCTGAATAGGTTATTTAAAACCAAAAAATTGTAACTTGTACCAAAACAAGCAGACTATACTGTAAAAAGCTGAGGGAGAGTATTTTTACTGCACAGCACTGCGCTTGCCTGCAGTAATACTGCTGTTGCTCAAAACTGAGTAAGGATGAAAGATGTGACACCCAGAAACATCAGAATGCTCTGACAGCTAGAACTGGGGCGAGGTGCGGGGTCGGTGGGGTGCCATGCTTGCACGCTGTGGTTGCCTGGAAGTGACGTGTAAGTTCTACGGTTAACGGTAACCAAAACTCAGTGGCAGTCAGTATATGTGCCTGTATGTGCAGATACAATGTCAGAATCTCGGTGTATGTAGTAAGTAGGAATTATTATTAGGAGGAGGGAGGAGGTGATAGCCTGCTGGTGTGGGTTTTCAGTGGCTGACTAAGTGCAGACTCTAAGGCTGGAGTGCTTTGTGTGCTTCTGGTTCTTAGGTCTCAGAAGGAACTAATGGAATGTGAAGGATTAAGGATGAGTGACGATGACTTACTAGTTTACTGGCTTGTTTTCACTGTTGAAAGATTGAATTAAATTTCCTCTCTTGATGATTGTGGCAGGATATAGCTGCCATAGAGATTACTAAATGTGGTAGGCAAGTGAGTTATACTTTTGGTAGCTAGCTTTTGTATTAATTGAGTTTCTGATACTTATAATCTTCTCAGTAGCATTATATGAAAGAGCTGTGTGTGTCTTTCTCTTGCCTGCCAGTGATTGAAGTCTAGCTTCTGGAGTTGTAGTAGCCCACATGAGAACTTCGTTATCTGGGCTATTCCTTATCACGGTGCGCTGACTTTGCTAGGTTGAAGCACTGTGGATGTAAATTATAAAGCTGTGTGTAACTTAGCTAATTACTTACATTAGAGAACACTAGCCTATAGAGTTGAGTAGTTTATTATTCATGATTTTTTATGTACATGATTTCAGCATGTGCACATCTCACAGTGCCATGTCAGAAATGGATAGGAACGTGTTCTCCTTACCTGGGAAAGAGAAGAGGTTAAATCTTGTGAGGTGAGCCATACACAGGAACAGAGCGGCACAGGATGAAGGAGCTGTTGCAAAGATACTTTACCTTCTTATACCCATGCCCTTTCTGTTCTGGAAGACTGAATTGAAGGAATCAAGGCGAGGAAACGAGATTTAAAGAAAAAGTATATTATGTAGGATATATGGACTTCTTCATGGGAGGAAGTGCTGAGAGTAATGTTAATGTTTCATAACCTGACTTTGGGTGTCATGCCACAAGGATGTCAAAATGATAAATGCAATAGTGAATATATTTTAGGAATGCCCAGATCTTCAGTGCTGAAAGCTTTGTAGATCGATTGTGAAAAGTCTTAGTTGTATTCTTACATTCAGAAGAGAAAAACCAACATGCTTTCTCTGAACTGCTTGTTGTAGTTAATATAAGCCTGAGCAGATTTGCAGTTGTGTCACTTCTAATTTCATAGAGAAATCAGTAGTTTCTCAGCAATGTCTGGATAAATTATATATAACTTTCCAAATAATCTCTACGTAAAATTGGGCTTTGCAATGGAGATTACTACCAGTGTCATGACAATTAATATCTTTGTATTATGACATAATGTCTATTCCTTGTATTTTCCATAGCACTTTTTAATTTCTATTTTAACCTTTGTATTTTGTGAATGTTTAGAAGGAATAATTTATTAAGTCTTTAAAATACAAAGGTGAGTAATTGAATTCTTATCACACTTCAGGGAATTTGCAGATGGTCCTAATGAGCTGTAAATCACAAAATACTTGTTCCCAGAAGAATTCTCTTACAAGACAGTTAGTTATTCTTAGGAATGGAACATTGCTTCAGTGTTGATAATGTTTGCTCTGTTGCTGTTGAATGCCTACTCATTGTAACTTTCCATTACTTTACAGCACTAGTGCCTACCTAGCTGCCATCTGCAATATGATTACTAGGTAAGGACAAAAACTATTGGAGAGGCCTGAGCAGTCAGGAGTCAATAATATCAGTGAATGTCTGCTCAAGCATTCATCAGTATTAGTTTAACAGATTTTTGAAAGCAGAAGTCATACTATGCCTATTGCTGATAACAGTGACGCATCCTTTTATACTAAGCCATAAAATCCCCTTTCCTCTTCTCAGAAGTGGTTTAGGCATATCCGCAATGTTAAAAGTTACATCTCATTTTGGAAAGCTCTTTAAGGGTATTTAAGTCATAAAAAACCCAAAACAGTTCCCATCCTTTATTTGGCATATATTGAACTTTCAGTTTCCAAGATATTCTTAAGGAACTGTTTCATACTTCAGTGGAACTACTTCAGTTGTGTAGCTTTAGTTTGCTATGTTTTGGTTTTGTGGGGGTGGGGGTGGTGGTGGTGGTTTTTTTTTTTTTTTTTTTTTTTTTTTTTTTTT
>NW_020799106.1:377990-482323 GCF_003259725.1 Athene cunicularia
TCCCCCCCCCCCCAATTTTTGATTGCATCAGCAACTTTTGCACCCCTGAAAGCCCTTTTTTTTAAAAAAAGAAACTGTTTTGCTTTCGTGCTGTGAAGTGACTTAATTTAACTGTATTTCAGTTTCTCTGTCTGTTGGAGACTATTTCCTAGAGCTATTTCTGCATCCCCAGAAGGGTGTCCCCTTTTTGTGCACTGGTGCCATCCAGTCTCAAGGGCTTTTGGTGACACCAGGGATGTCAGTATACTGAGACGGGAGGAACTGCTAGGGGTGGAAGGAGGGAGAAGCCCTGGTGGGGGTGGTGGATGCACTTCTGGCACAATCTTGAGTGTGCCCCTTTTTCACTGAATTCCCCTCTGAATTTCTTTCAGATCAATTAATGAGAAGTTCTACCGAAGGACACCTGAATACATGTCTGATTGGCAAAAGCACTCTGCACCTAGAGTGCCCATCAGAACTGTCACAACTCAATTTTCAAAATAACTCTTCACATTGAATGCTAAAACCCTTTAGAGTTTTAGTCACTCGTGTTTCTTTGGTTCCTAGACATTGAACTTCTCAAAAACCTTGGCCTTTTGTGTCTCACAGGGCTCTCTCCTGAGTCATCTCCCACGTGTTCAGCTTTCACTGATTTCAGTTTGAACTGTACTGGAGAACGCAGCCTCTGATGTGCAATTCTGCACATGCATAGATGAAGTTCATTGGTATTCGGGGTTCAGTATTTAAGTTCTGACAGATGTGATCAGATAATACATTCTGAAGTGGTGCTAGCTTTATTTTTCTGCTTTTGAGTTTCCGTTGCAAGGTATCATTAGGTGGGCATTTTTTTTGTATGTTGTTTTTAGAAAATGTGGTTGCTTGGGTTTTTTTAAGTCGTGAAAGAAAAGACTTACTTTAATGTGTAAGAGTTTTGCAGCAAGCAGGTTGTTCTCAACATATGATACTTAGCTAATAGTGCACTAGCACCATGAAAGTCCCTTAATATATTTTTCAAGATATGGATTAGTACTTGTGTTTTGTGATTTCAAACGGATAAAGCATTTTGAAAATGTGAACAACATTTATTTCTGGAACAGTAATACATTAGGGATCAATTTTGGAGTCACTGACAACGGAGTGTGTGCTGATTTTTGGAGAGATGGCTGTCTCCAGTTGCGTGTACACTTCTGGAGCTTGAGCCATTGTTTCAGTGTGGTTGTGGGTGTGATGCTGTGGCTGTGTTCTGGTGATATGGGGACAAAAGCAGTCTATTCAAGGATGTGGTTGGTTGTACCCACAAAAATGTTTCACAGGAATGTGCTTGTTGAGTTAATATCACATGAGCTTTCTTATATAATCTTCTGAAGCAGATAAAAAGGAAAAACATTTGGAATCAAAGCCATTAAAGCGTTACTGGATTAAATAAAATTGTCTGGCACAAAATGGTTAAGGGGTAGCTCCTTGAATAATCAGCATTTAAAACTCAATTACTAGTTAATTCAAAACTGTCTCTGTAAATGCAGTAACATATTTTTCATATTTTGATTAAGTTTTGGGTTTTAATCACAGATAAATGCATGCAAAGAGTTCAAGTTTAGACCAAGAATCCTTTTATTGTTTTAAAAATGAAAGTTTTGATTTTTATATGTCTTTAGGTTTTTCCTCCTAATCTATTAGTAGAATTTTCAAATTCAGTTATCCTATCAGTCTTCCATGGCTAACGCCATCTGTGCTCTGCATTAAAAATGAGTCTGTCTTAAAATGTTTACAGATATCGACAACTTAAGAAAGAGTTACCATTAGCTGAGGCTAAATCATAACAAACACTTGCAAGTAATATTTAAGTTTTCCACCCCATCTCCCTTAATTAGTGTTTAGCTAGGGCTTGGTATCTTCTCCTCCTACCCACATTTTCTTTACTTCTAAAAGCACAGGAATAAAAGCTTTACATTATCTGTGGTTTAAGATCCAGGGTATTGTGAGTAACTATTCTGTATAATCTTTTTTTTTTTGCAAGATACTTTCTAGTGGGGCTACCACATAATTCTAAATTATCATGAGAAAAGCACCATGTGATCATGTAAACTACAGGGAACCCTGGTTATACCGAGTAATTGTAAATATTTTGCTGTTGACTTCACTGAACATAAAATTTAGCTCTCTCTATGCTATTTAATGACCTTTTCTGTTACCTTCTTTATGAAATGCAATAGTCATTGAAAATATATTGTAAAAAAGGTTGGAGATTTTTGATAAGTTTGTTTTTTGGTTTTTGTTTCGTTTTTTTTAACTGGACGTATATTGTCAGAAGAAGTCCAGTTGTTTGTAATTGGCTTTTTTGTAGTGCATTTAAAAATGAGATCTGTGATTTAAAATAAGCATCTCACTTTTTGGTGCCTCGGTAAGTCAGTGGTTCTCAGATAAATGATGTGTTATAAATAGATAACAAGAAAAGCTACTTTGCATGTTAATGCTGAATCCATAAAGCTGGCAACACCCAATGGTAGTCAAAATTTGCAGTATTTTTTAAAATGTCTTCCAGTGTGTAAACTGTGGCATTAAACCAAATATGTTGTCTTAAATATTCCTCCTTGGTGATAACCTAAGTAGTTGCCATAGCTGTGCTAATAAGTGGATGTTACTATGTAGTTCCAGAATTTCAGTGCCTGTCCCTTGTGTTTCCATCCCTTGTTCTCCAGGCTGATTGCTTCGCTCCCTCTACAGCAGCTAAGGCTGGCTATATGCACAAAAAAAAAAAAAAAAAAAAAAAAAAAGAATCAAAAATGTGTTTTGTTTTGAGATGCATCCAGTAAAATCCATTTCTAAAGCCAGAGTGCTGTGAAATGGATGGGATGGCTGGGAATGGTTGCTGTTGCAGGCAGCACAGAAACAGCTGCCACAAATGCCACTGTTTCCCAGGATATTTAAAATCTTCCGTTCTCTCTTTTCCTGCGTTTGTCCTTTGCAATTACAGGTTTATTGATATCAGAGCATAGTACTGGAAACAGTGAATCTGGCAGCCTTGAAGGAGGTGATGGTATTTATAGTATCCATATTATGGCTTGAAGATCATTCAATAAATTAGCTATAATGAGCCGTCCTGTGCTGGTATAAACATGAAATAGATTAATGAGACACTACAGTCACTAACACGTCTTTAGACCAAGCTTTAGACTTTCACAAATTAACATCTGAAATCTTCCTACTGAATTTTTTTCAACATTCCCAAATGACTGCATTTTTTTAACCAGCTCCATGCTTCTAAATAAAAGATCTTGCAGCCTTCCTTTGAAATGTGAACTGAATTCTTGTTCGTTTGATTAAACAGTGGTATCCGAGACTTGACAATGGTATATCCACTTTTGGAGTATGGCAATTGTGCATAAAGCTTTGCTGATAAAGTGAGACAAGAAAAATAGAGCAAAAATGCCTAGGAATTCTTTACTCCAATTTAGTTAGAAAGACTCCAGCGGAAATCAATAGCCCCTGCTGCTTCTACATGAAACACCTGGACACTTGGCAATTAAAAAAAAAAAAAAAAAAAATACTGAATTCAAGGACATCTGAATGCTTAACAGAAGTTCCCTTTTGTTACCTATAAAAGTCTGCATCTGTTGTGTTCAAAGACTAAAAATAACTTAAGGGGCTGTACTAGTAGTTCTGTGAATGCCTAGGTTTTATAATTTTTTTTTTTCTTTTAAAAAAATCAAACCTGAATAGAATGTGGATACTTAGCAGACTTTTGAAGCTATGAAGGACAATAGGACAATTCAACCATGGAAAAGTCAATGCAGTATTTGATTAGGAGCTAAAAAAACCAGGGGGAGACATGGGGGGGAGCAAATAAGATGATAGGATTTTTAGGAAAATAATCAGGAGAACTATATAGTCTCTACAGTGTTTTCCATTGTTTTGTTTTTTTCTATAGTTCTGTTTAGAACAAGTTTTTAGATTTTTTCAGTATTTAATGAAGCTGTCACAGAGTGTGTTTCATCATGAGTGCACCATGAAGTAACAGCAGGATTGTAGAAGACTCACATAATCCTGTATGTGAGTATATCCAGCAGAAAGTACCAAACAACTCCAGGGATTTCTAGGGTGTCAATTAATAACACAAGGTTTGAACTTTTGAGTGTTAGTGACTGACCTTTGTAGCTCAGACAGCTGATCTTTGCAGACCGGAGATCAGCTGTGCATAGACAGGTGTTTCCATGTGCAGCAACCTGGTGAGACTTGCACCAGTATTTGCATGACGGAAAAGGCTCTAACTGAAAACTGACATTTAATGAGACTGCATTCATTTAAAAAAAAAAAAAAAAAAGTTACAAATTATTGTGTACTTTCCAGCATCAGTAGTGCTTTCCAGGGCTGTCATAAGAAGCCCTCAGCATCATTGTTACTTACAACTGTTGTGCTTAATTTTGAAGACCAGAGACAGAACTCAGAACAATGCAAGAAAAACTTTAAATCACGTCCAAGAGGGGAATATGAAATATGACAACTTACGCCCGTTTATAAGTAACCAGACTGGGGTTGAGGGTGGCATTTTGACTCCAGCCCCACATTCCTGTGCACGAGCAGAGCACCACGTCACTGCTCTGGAAGGGTCAGAAACTCCAGTTCTGCGAGGATGGCTTGCTGCAGACGTTGACCATAGTTAGCAATTTATATCAGCAGAGAAGTCCAATTACTTGTATAATTTCCATTAGTACTCAAGCTATGCTTAAGCTATGCCGGTATAAAATGTCACATGCTCCATCTTAGTTCTGCTCTGACACTGCTGAATTGGCAAAAGTTTCTACTGTGGGCTTGATTTAATATTGAATAATATTGAACAGAGATGTGATTAAAGCAGAACAAAACCTTTGAAGAGTATATTTAATCTAAAACTTTAAGATGTTGACCTTGACAAGGTATTTTTGGGTTAATTATGGTAGAAGAGGAGTATCCTGCACTTCAGGCACTGTGCTCTGAGAATTCAGGTCACTACCTCAGACACTCTCTGATACTGCCTGTGTCCTTAGTTTTGCTCTCATTCGTGGGGACCATCTCGAGTTACCTTGGTCTAGGTAATGTGATTGCCTTCATAAAGGTGTTTGCAATAATTGTTTCTTCAGAGCAGGCTAACAGATAAAACTGTTATGGTCTCTAAAGCCATATCCAGTTGAATTGCTGCTCATCAAACAGTTTGAGTTACGTTTTGTAATTATCACAAGTGCTTTCAAATAGTATCTTCAGTTTTTCTTATTTTAAAAGGATAGAAATATGTCTGATTACTCTTGTTTAATTTTTGCCTAAGATTTTGAATGGTTATTTAAGTGCTCTTGTGTAAAATTGACCTTAAAAGGTGTAACTGGGCTATCTTTCTTCTACCTGAAAATAATTTCTTACATAAAGTCTTGAATTCGAGTTCAAGCACCTTGCAGCATTCTTGAAATGTCAACAGTGATGTGCTAGTTATATGTGTTGTACAAAGATTAGGGTGTGAATTTTCTTTTTCTTTCAAATGTATGTTATTAATCTTTCTTCACATAGTCTTGATAACAAGAAAGGCATAGCATTATTTTCTTTAAAATACACCAAGAATGCAAAAAGATTTTTTGGAATTATCTGAATTTTCTTGCAGAACCATACTTACAGGTGTCTTGTATTTCAGTGGTTTAGTTTTCAGCATTCAGCTTGGTGTCAGCTTGGTGGACATTTACTTTGTATTGAGTCATGACCAAAAAGCAAGTTAATGTGTTTATATAATTTTGAGTTTGCAAAGTTCCATGTGCATGGAGCAGTGCTTTCTTCCTTTAACAGCAGGCAACAGTATTTTGTGATCCTCTGTATGGTGTATAATGAAATGTTCTCTTAAAATTTTAATATATATTAGCATATTAGATTCTGGTCTTTGTCCCTGCAAAGTGAGTAGGAATTCAAACTTTGAAAATCACACTTCGTTAGAAAAATCTTATTTTAATTTTCTTTATTAAGACATCTGTCAGACATCTTCCTCTGAAAATTTCACGTTATCGTTGATTTGTCCACCTGGATTGGAAAGGCTAAAGAGACTTACAGAAGATAGGAATGATGGATAGTTCATGCTGACATGCTGTCAGCCTATTAGAAATCTCATCCAACTACATACCCAACAGTCCGAACTGATCAGTTTTTTGAACTGTGTTGTGGGGGTGCTTGAGTGGGCCTGTAGAAATACAGGGATGAGGTACCTGAAATGACCCAGTCTGTGGTGCTTCTGTTTAAGTTCTGGGCAAATTTTGCAATTGGTGAATGAAGTTAGCATAGTCCTTAGGTTTTTGGCTTTGTTTTTTCTTTCATTGCTGGGGGTTTTATGTTTTGGGTTTTTTTTTAGGTTGTTGCTATATTAACTAATTTTGCTCATTTTTTCATGAAAAAAAGTTGTGTATTTAAAACCATATTTCAGTGTATTAATACGAAAATATTGTTCTGGTTAAAGAATACAAAATAGGTGTGTGTGAATTTTAGAAGGGATACTTTGGAAATTGGAAGTGGTTGGAATTATACTCAGCTGAGTCTAGTTAGTTTTCCTGCTAATGTTTCCAAATACGTTTCCTTTTGTGAATCTTTTTAACAAGCTTGATTGCGAATAGTATTGCAATCACATTGATGTCTGCTGGCTCTGTGCTTTGGCTTTCTGTTAATTAATCTGTCTTGATCAGTTGATGTTACCGAGACCAATTTGATCAAATTTATTTAACACACACTTCAAGAACATCCAATATTTAGCATTTCTTTCCTTTTTTTGTTTTCTTCACAGACACTACAACGTATTCCACTGAGCGATCTGAGCACTTTAAGCCATGCAAAGACAAGGATCTTGCATATTGTCTCAATGAAGGGGAATGCTTTGTGATTGAAACCTTAACAGGATCACACAAACACTGCCGGTAAGTCATTTGCAAAGTCGCAAAGAAGTCTTCTGTCCAAGGGAGACAGCATTAGAAAAAACCCATTGCAATATAATATAGAAAGTTATAAAGTAATGGAATTTGCCTCTGATTTGATTGCATCCCTCACAGCTGATGGTTTGTTTTTTTTTTTCACTAGTCTGTAATATTTATAATAGAAACACAGAAATATAAAAAGCAACATTTTGATTGCTTTTATAGATAAGAAAATTTTCAGTATTCTGTATTCTACTCATATAAACAAGTAAGGATTAATGTTTTGGTTTGATTTTCACATGTTAAAATTTTACGGTCCTCTACATACCAGCAGTGTTCCTTTATTTTGGATACTCAAAGTAGAGCTTTGACAGTAGCTGTATGTGCTGGTCATTGCAAGAGAGGAAGAGTTGTCAGGTCATAATTTTAAGAATTCGGGTTTCTTAAGTTTACTTACTGAAAAATAAAATGGTCTGTAGTAGCCATCTGAACCTCATGTATAGCTGTTGTACGGTTTTTATGCTCCTGAACTTCTGTTAATGTCTGTGACCATCCCAAATGTATTTAAAAGAATATCAGAAAATAAATCCAGATCACCAGATAGAATTATTCTAGATGTAGTGGCCAATAAAAGGGAGTGATTTGCAGAAGAAAAACCATAACTGCTACTTAAAGATGAGAATAAAAATAATTCTGAACTATTCAAACCATCTTTTAAATAGAAGTGGTTCAAAATGACAATGTGTACTTATGATGTTTTAATTTACTTCTGAGATACTGTATTTGGCATACAGAGGTTATATTTAAGATGCTTATATGCCCAAATTCTAAACCTGAGCATCTAAATATATAGATATCTCTAATACATGTAATAAAGAGCACCTACCATACTCTGAAGCTTTCCTGAATGATTTGGGACTTAAGCTGCTAAATCCCACTGAAAGTAGAAGAAAAAGTCACAAAATCATATGTGCCTATTTTGAAAGTGGAGATTTATGTATTTGAAGATGAATGAATGTCTGCTTATCATCAGAAGAATATTCCTAAGATTTTTATTTTTACTACTGTGCTGGTAATTTTTTCTCGTTCAGTTGTATACACTTCAGTGACCATTCAGTTCCTCTCTGTATTTCATGTTTTCTTATGACATGCTTATTACTTTAAATATTATGACCCATTAATCATGGGAAAATGCTTACTTTTTCAGCTTCTATCATGAAACTTCACAGGTATTTTTTTCTAGAGCAGGTGTGTGATTTTCAGTCTTTCCTAAGGTACCTTCAGTGGTTAACAAGGGAATTACATGACTCAAATATTTAAGCATTTTTCATTGTCAGAATATTTAAACTGGACAAAACTGATACAGATTAATAGCAGGGAGAAATGGATATATGAGAATTTTCAATTTAGTTGGTGAACTTCTTAGGTAATTTATTTCAACAGACTAGTAAACTGTATGGGTTACACTCCTGCAGATATTTAGAAGTTTATCTCCTAAGAGAGCTGTCTTCAGCGGTGGTTGGTTTGTTTCAGAATCTTTGCTGATGTCTGCCTTTGCCAAGTTCTTGTCTATTTGCTCAGATTCTAATGGTTAGAAGCTTTTCCCCGTAACTAAACAAACCACAGTGGTGAGTTTTAATTCCTTCCAGTAGAGTGAAATTTTTTCATGACCTTCTCTTGTGTTACCCTTCCACAGGGAGATGCGGGTACCAGTTGTGAGCCTGTGCTCTCCCCTGTGTGACAGATACACGTTGCTTGTACAACTTTCAGACATTGACACATTCTCTGGGAATTAAACATCTGCTTATTTCAGTGGGTTCTTTGAAGTGTGCAACACAAAAAGACGTATAAGGCAGTAAAAATTCATATAGCAAGAGAAGACACATTTTAAAATTTAAAAGATGATTAAACTAATTATAATGCTTTGTTTAATTCTGTAAGGACCTTCAACACTGCAAGCAGCAGCTTGTTCTGAATCACTTTTATGATACTGATATGTATGTCATTAATGAAGAGAAACCTTTTAATTTGACCTTCAAATTCTGTATTTGTATCTTGATAACAGATCAAGATATAATCACTGTCAAGGCCAGTGCTGCGGTGAGTGGGATGCAGGTGTTTTTCTATCTGTAGCATGGAACCATGCTCTGAAATAGCAGCTAGAATGTACACGTATAGAAAAATATTGATGTACTGTATTTGTCCTCTAACTAGAAAAAAAGTCATTTTCCCTGAGAATGAAAGGGTGTTGGAATTCCCATTGCAATTAAAAGAATCATTTGAATACAGAATTATGAAGACTTAGAGAGTGAAATGATACTTTGTTCTTAGAATCAAGCTGCATTGTGTATTCTCATTGGGAGTTTGATTTTGCATCTGTTCTGGGAACAGAGCACCAATTTACTGAAATGGGAATTTGCCATGTGGAACAGCTGCAGATAGAAGACCTTGATGTAGCAAAAAACTTTTGCCCCACTTTGTCAGGTTTAAAGAGTGTTAGTAGATGATTTGCCTAGGCAGTTGTTCAGTTGTTCTTGTGTGTATGTGTTTAAGGACAAATGAGTCTTAAATAAATTTTAAAAATATAGTTGATAGCAATTAATAAATATTTGAGTTACGTCCTGGACCTCTTGTATCCTCATGAGCCATACCGTCAGTGCAGACAGTCCCAACTGGCAGTTCCAGCACCTTTCAGAGTTGACACAATTCATCACGCTTTTGTTCAGCACGAGGAGATGAGCACATGGGACTCAGCAGTCAGCACGGACATTGCCGGCTGGATGCTGCAGAGCATTGACGCTATAACTTGGTTTTGTGTTGTGACATCCATGCCTTACCTAGTTTGAACTTGTAAGTGTGGAGAGTGAGCACCCCCGGTAGAGCTCGAGCAGGAGGCCGTGTTGCAGGAGAGCGCTGGGAATACAGTAACTGAGGCCTGAAGCAGCCCTGCTTCTGTCTTCCATTCTCACCCACTGACAGAGAAGGTGTCCTAAAGTAAAGGGATTTTTTTGTTTTGTTTATTTGACAACTGGAGGAAAAAATACAGGAATGGTTATAATTTGAAATTCTATAGTTCCATTTTTGTTTGAACTTCTACATTTTATGCACTGTCTCTCGGTGAAAATTTGCCTGGGGATGTAAATTGGCAGAGTTCTCCAGCATGGTTAGGTAATAAACAAGATACATGGGATGTTGTTTGTGCTATTTTAAAGGTGTGACTTCAGTATTTATTTTTGTGATTGGTTTAACACAAGCTTATTTTAAGGATAGGGTAGGTCAACAGTAGGGAAATTCATATTTAGCTTCTCCATATGCTGAATTTTTTTCCCTGTTGCCTGCTTGAGAATTTAAGATGAATATTGAGGATGCTTTTATTTGTTATTTACACAAAACAAATCAAGTACACAGTCAACACTGACACTTAACTGGATATTATGTAATGCAGCCTTTAAAAAAAGTTTAATTTTTGCCCATAGAAATTTTTTTCAAAGACTATCTCAAGTCACTCTGGGATTTTGGGGTTGGGTTTTTCTTTCACGTGAGTATTTCTACATTTTCTTTTTAGTACCTTCATTTTCTTCTGATCAGCCATTTAGGACTTGAAAACACTGGATGAATGAGTGGCTGAAACTGTTGAGGGGAGAGGAGGATTGCACTTCCTTTATAAATTCTCTCCTGAAGGAAGCCATTACGACTTGTATAAGCACCGGAGATCTTGGCGTTGGCAATGAACTCTAATGTACTCTTGGATGTTGTATGAGATACAGCTTCTGCCCTTGATTCCTGCCCTTCATCTCTCCTTCATGAAGCAAGCAGTATAAAACCTGAATAAGCTTTCTAACAACAGAGAGTGAAAGAATAGATTCACAAATGCACAGTAAACAAAACATCATTCCCAGTTACCAAGTTGCTGCAGGTTATACATATGCATCCAACGAGTACTACTGTAGTTACTGTCCCAGGGTTTTCAGATTTCATATATCAGTCTGGTTTTGATGCATCCATCTTGTTCTGATGAATCTTGAGCTTGGTGATCTTGCTTGCTTTTGTGCATAAAAAATTCCATTTATACACTTGATTAAAAAATGATACCAGCATTGCTCAGCTTTGTTTTCAATTTGAAGTGAGACGAGAAGGATTGAATTCCCTTTTAATGAAAGTCCAGTTTGGATAAATGTTTCTATCCTGTCAGGTTTTATTGTGAGTCTTTTGCATAGTGTTCGCTGTAATGCAGGCGTAGCCCTTCCTGTCAGCACAAGCTTCAGAGGGGATCAAGCAGATTGAACTTTAGCTCTTGTGGTGGTGCAATTCTTACCCCTCCCTGCCCTCCTTGTTGGGCTACTTGGTGCCAGGTGTGATTCCATCCACATTCCCCCAGGCCATACACCAATCTGTGGAGATAAGGACTGATAACCAAGAGGAGCCTGGCTCCTGCCCACCCCACCCCCCACCCCCGCCCCGAAAGGGGGTGCCTGGGATGTGATCGGATGGAACAAGAACAGGTTTGCATGTTATTCAAATTCTTGTGCAACTGCCGGAAAGCACCAGGTAGTATTTGACAAAAGACAATTATCTTGGACCCTATAAACTGCGACCACCAGAGAGACCCTTTGAGCTCTCCTGGGTCACAGCAGCCTGTGACCAGCATCTCCCCTGAGCAGGGAGCCTCTCAGGTGTCGTCTGCTCCAGACGGAAGGCCAGGGCGAAGTCCCCCCGCTCGAGTCTCAGTTATTGCCCATTGAGGAATGCCAAGGCATTGGGAGTATTTGCTCTAAACTCGAGAGGGAAATTTTCTTTGAGCTGGCTTCTATTTCACCTGTTTATTGGTGGAGGTGTGTGTGTGGGTACGTACCCTTGCCCTTGTTCCTGTGTGCTTGTCCCTTTGGTGTTCATTTTACCGAATCCAAACCCCTTTGTTCCTGTATGTAAATGTCTGTTTTGTTTATGTGCATGTACATATGTGTATAAATTAAGGTACCGTTAAGTAAGTTAGAGTGAATATTGTCATTTTAGAACCTGAATAAGTCACTTTTCTTTCTGAGTTATTTTGTATTGACAAATAGTTGTTAGTTATTAATAAATCTAGATTATTTTCCTACATCATTACCGTGTCAATACTTTCATCCGCGACAGCTCTGAGCATGGAATAGGATACATGCACTTAATGGGAAGTTAAAAATCTCAAAAGATAAGAATATGATATCCCTGTTACGTGGCTTATCGGGGTTTTTGCAGTCTGACCTAGGTGTTTTAGCAGCTACTCCGTTCTGTGTTTTCCTCCGTCTTGTATTACAGTGACAGTTTCCCAGGGCGCTTCCAACATGTAAAGAAAGCAAACTCGAAAAATGATTCACTGCTGAATAGCACTGAGTAAATAAAACATTTCATTGATCTCACAATATTACAAGGTTAGTTTCATCAAAAATAATCCATTGTATTAAGCTGACAGTGTAACATACAGCTAGAAGAATTTAAGGGATGGTAGAAAGCTGTGCGTAAACTTTAGGATACTTTCCATGTCAAGGGCAACCAGCAGACCACCTGTTGTGAAAATTACTGGTTTATGAGCATAGCTGTAGCACACGTCTGTATGGTAGGTGTGTAGTTGCACACATGATTCGTTGGAAATGCTGCCATTTTTACTTTAATGTTTACTTTATATAAGCTGAGGTGAACTTGCAATACCACATTAGGTAGCTCCAAGCTGTTGTTAAGCAACTGTATTTTAATATAGATATCACATTGCATTATTATTACATCACTTGCATATTCAGCACGGCTTTCACAACTTGTGGTTGCCTTCAGTTGTTTCTGTTAGCTCAAATGAAATGGCCTGTCTGCCTAAAGCATTGTGTCTGTGATTGCAAAACTCAGGCCTTTAAGAAGGCAGGAAGCAGAAGAAGAAAAATGGTTTCCAAGCCTCAAAATGAAATGGTGTACAGCTCAAGACATCTGTAGGACTTGTTACCTAGGTAGTGCAGCTTTTTTGGTATTAACCAATATCAAATTATTTTTACCATTTGGTCTGTAATCAACACATAAGATTTGAATCAGTTAATCAGAATCAAAACTAAATTATTTTGTTCAAATGCTATACTTCACCAGCATAAAATTAGTACTTTCTCAGTTATCCCTACTCGTACTAATAGCCTTCTAAAGCCCTTCAAGTCTGATACTCGGGTGTAACAATTCAATAAATAACAGTCTTTTAATGTCCTCCCCTGGTGAAATAGTGCAAGAACATATTATGAGATATGTACACTAAACCCGGCTGTGTTCAGTAACACCTGATTCATGCTTTCATAAGTTAGCATTCAGATGATAGAGGCTCTCGAGAAAGCTCCTTGTCAAAGCACTTTAACTCTTTATTAATTTTCAGAGTCTCAACACTCCATTTTAACAGTGGTTTTTATTTACAGATTTTCCCCTAAATTATAGCATTTAGCAGATACTTGCCGTCTTCAGTCGTCTGCAGCGTGGTAGAAAGTACTTTCAGCTTGAAGAAAATATATAATATATGCAAATTGAAAAGTCTTACAAAATTGAATTACTTTCTGATATCTGCAAAACTGAGTGTTTTAACGCAGCAGTGTAACAGTCTGTATTTCCAGTGTCGTGACAGACATTTCCCGTGATGTGTTCACAGAAGCATGTGCTGAAGGGTGAATTTAAGTTCTTGAGTACTGAAAACCATCGGTGTTTCTTGCTGTTGTTGCTGTTCATGTACTATCATTCCTTCAAGCAGCTCTGTGCACTGGAGAAGTCACTGGCAAAACATCTATTATCCATTTATCCCTCTTAAACATTTTCTGACAACAAGTTTGTATTAGTCTTATTTTGGGGTAAGGGATAAATTAATGTTAAAAAGAAACACAGAATAAAATAAAGCTTTACAGTTAGCATCTCCATAGGAAAAAACTATCACTGTAGTTGTGTTCATAGTACTTCAGATTCTGTTTGCTTTCTGCTGAGCGCCTTAACAGGACAGATTTTCTAATTATTTCCCTTTGCAAAAGGTTGATTGCTAAACAGTATAATTTCCTGGTTCCGTTTCTGTCTTTTTGAAGTCGTAAAATTTACACTTGTGCTTCAGGTTATGATGAAGCTCTACTTTTCCAGTCAGAGCAATAAGGTAAAAGCCACAAGACTATGCATAAAATGCATGCCCAGATATTTACATTGCACATTAATTTAACTTAATTCACAAGTGATTCATTTGATTTGAGCAAATATCCATAAAAATAAAGTAAAATTCGAAGTCCATTTCATCTTGTTTAAAATGATTCTTCAAATTAATACTCTTGAAAGAGTTAGAGGAAGAAGAAAGAAAGGAGAACTTGCAAAGCTCTGCATCCAAAGTTAATGTTGAAGCTGAAGAGAATGTATATGTTTTAAAATTGTCAGCATAGAGGACTGAAAAACTGTGGAATTCATTTCTCTTTACCAGAATACTAAAAGAGTAATTTAAATCCATTTTCAGTTAACATAAAGTATGTGAAAACATAGTTACAGGCTTAGCATGTCCCCCTGCCTAGGGTTTTTTTTAAGCACACATTTGTAATTCACAGATAAGAGCTGTCAAATCAAACAGTGTTAATTCTTTCATTTATGTATGTACACAGTTATTTCCAAAGCATGAGAAGTACCATTTCTTAGAACAACCAGTAATGTGAGTGAAACAAAATATTTCTAGAAGCTTTAAGCAAATTATCATCTCTTTCTGGAGTACTGGAAGAGAAAGACACCCAATTCAGCTCCCTTTACATTTGGCAAGATCCTTCCAGGCTGAAGCAAGAGTTGGGCTATAACCTTGAATTTCAATAGAGGGAAGTGAGAAATGTAGATGCCGGCTCAGCAGCTGAGAGAGCTTTTTCTTGAGGCTGCTAATAATTCTTGGTTTTCTTGATTTGGCACCTAAGTGGGAGATTAGGAAGCATTGCTGTGCTAGCATTTATTCTCATGTCTCGCTAGCAGGAATACTTAAAGCTTGTGGAACCTTAAATTTTTATCACCACCTTTTCTTGTGCCTACACGTTTCTGAAGCTGTGTCTTGTCATTATAAGACAGCGAGGCATCTTGATTGTATAGCACATCTCCACTGGTAGAGATGACTCAAATCCATTCTATATAAAATGCAAACTTCCATGGAGAGAGCTGATCTGTTAATGGAAGAAACCGCCTCTAAACTGCCTCCTGTTTCCTAATCCTGAAGGAAAATAAAGTTATGTGACCTACAGAAAGCTATTACTCAGTACATGCTGCCTGAAACTAAATACAAGATGAACAGGTATAAAATTGGAAAAATACAAAATGGTAAAATTCTTCCACTGCAAAGGAATATTCCATCAATTTGTAAGAATTGGATTTTTCCCCCTTGCTTTCCAAAACCTGCCAGTGAAAAAAAGACAGCTTTTACAGTACACACAAAGTATTTGTAGAAAAGAAAACCTTAAAAAGTATGGGTGCAAATATCGATGGCATGTATTGCATCTGTCTTGAAGCTAACGTATGCAAATATTCTGCCATCAAACTCTGCTTTTAAATTAACTTGGAAATGAGTTAGGGTTTTTGTTGTTGTTGTTACCTCCCTTAGGCAAAAAGGAATTTGTGAAGTGGGTAACGCAGACATCTGAAATCTCTCATTTAAATTCTCATCCTTGCCAGTGTCTTAAGTACACTGAAAGCAATAGCATTTCCAATCGAATCCTATCTGCAGATATTCTCCCAGAAGATCTGCTGGAAAATATCTTGCTAGGAGAAGAAATAAACTCTGGACAATTGAGTCATTTAAATAGAAACAAATGCCAACTATATCAAAATGCTAAGTACCAAAACTTTAATCCACCAGCACTCTAATTAGAAGAACAAACAAAACCACCTGTTTCCTCTGTCCCTGACTCTGCAGAGGAAACTCTTCCAACTTTCTCAAATAGCAAGAGGGGAAGTGAGGCAAAAATGTGTGGATTCTGTACTGTTGTGAAAACCAGCACCCAAGATTAGACAGACAGGTAAACTTTGTCATATGGGTTATGTTAAAGAGAGAAATATTCTGGTTATTATCCTGTACCCTTTACTGCAGTGTTGAGGAGTGAATGGGTCATCTGAATTTGAAACCAGTTTCTTGAAGTCAGCACAGTGCAGACAGGGATGAACTCAAAACAACTTGCTACCTAATCTAATAAGAAGCAGATTTGTATAAAGTGTGTTCAGAGATGTCTCCAGAAGGATGTAATGAAACATCTTTTGGACTGCATTTGTGCCTTATCAGCTACTTTGTTAGATAGCAAACTGCATGTTCACAGGAATTATGCTGCTGAAGAAGGCTGGTGTCAGAAGCCTAGAGTAAGAACTTGACTCCTACTTGAATCAGCATGCAAAGGTGAGGTCAGCTCCAGGCTGCTTAAGGTAGTTGTGATGTGCCAATGACACCTTGTTAATGGCATGATTAAAATATAAAGGATGTATGAGGAATGCAAAAGTCAGAAGTTATCACTGACTTTAGAATTATTTCTCAAAGGCAAGCATCTGCTATAAATGACTGAGGCTATATGAAAATTAAGTTTAAAACCAGCAAAAAAATAACTGCTTGCTGGTTTTGCAGTCTAGATTATTATGGTGGATACCATGGGAGTAGACAGTTGGGGAAAGCATTTTTGCTTGACATCAAGCTTCCAGACATGTGCCGTGGTGACTTCTAGGTATTGGTATGTTGGTTTTGTTTTTTTTCTTTCGTTCCCTCCAAAGTTGTATTAGCTGCAGGAGATGACCTGCTCTGATCTTAGTGCTACAGGTGTTGCTCATCTGTTGTTTCCCAGTTTGATCATCCTTGGAGTAACGGTGTAACTTGTCGCTGTATTTTAAATTGCATTAACACAGAATCAATTCCCACTGGAAGCAAACCTGGGTGTCCCCGTGTATCCTAACATCCTGTTTTCTATTGCATAGCTTAGCATACTGCTTGTGATCCGTCATGTGCCGGGCTACATCACGGACCAAACCTTGTAACTGAGCAAGTTAGAACAAAACAAAAAAACCCACCAACCTACAGATAGGTCAGTGTATGCACTATGGGCGTTTGACACTCGTCAGAAAATCCTTACGGTATAAGGTCATTACTGTGTCTGCTGAAAAGTACCATGGGACTCAGCAGAGCTTCAGTTGAGGGTCTTTAAGCAAAGCTTTACTACTGAATAGAGACATAATATTTTATTTAATATGTATATTTTAAATCTCTGAAGAGTATCACAACCAAGTTAATTTTAATTATGCATTCTTTTTTTATCAGCAATGATTGCTGAGTATGAAATCTAGCTTTAAAGTGCTGCTTTTAAATTCTGTATTTTGAACATATCACTAAATGTTTATTTTACTCTTGTTGAAAGGTGCAAAGGAAGCACTGGATATTAAATAGAAATTGATTACTAAATCACCATGTTCTTCTAGAACGATGACTGAACATGAGCAAAAATTTGGACTTTCTTGACTTACAGCATTTACCACTGTCTTAGCTTTGAAATAAATGCAAATAGAAAATTCAACATCTCTGCACAAGTTATAGCATTTTTAATTATTGTCTTCTGCTGATGTTAGATCAGAGAAGAAATTTGTCCTACCTCCTCAAGTTGCTGATGTGTGTTGTTTTCTGCATACCTGTGAGCCTGTATTTCTTAATATCCTTTACTCTCCTGGCAAAGACCTGCAAATGCTGCATTTTCCTCCCTGAAATTGCAGAGCGTGCATGGTTTAGGAGGGCTGGAACTGGCGTGCAAGTTTTCTGCACGGTTCAGCTGGTTTCAGTAGTCCTGATCAAGGCCTTCTGAGTCCATGCTGGAACAATGAAAATACAGTGATAGGAGCAAAATTTAAATTGTCTAGTAAATCATAAACTTTGAGTTTGTACACAGTAAGTCACTGAATTTCTTTTTACAACAGGCTGAAACTGCACGATTTTTAATTAGGCTTTATATCTTGAATGGAAATGGCAACACTGATTTATTGCAAGAAAATAAAAAAATTAAAAATTTTGTAAATTTTTTGGACCATTTTTTGGTAAATAAAAAAAGGTACAAAAATACAAACTAAAAAGAAATTATCAAAATCAATACTTTCAAACTCAAGATATCCCATCACAATATATAGCTTTCATGGTAACAATCTCTTGGACTTGGAGCAAAATATAATGAAATCATCAGTGTTAGACAATATGAAAATTTCCTTTAGAAAAATGTCCTTAAGGCATATTCAAGGATTAAGTTTAAATTTAATTTTGTATTGGATATTTTAGTCAAGTCTTTAGTTTCTGTTCTTTGGTTGAATACAACCAACCTGAAGTCTGAGCTGTGATATGAAAAAAGTACGTGGCCGTTAAAGAAACGGTATCAGGAAAGAAGACTGGGTGTAAGGTGCAGTTGTGTGCTTAGAACAAAGAACGAACATTCTGCAACAGAAATTATAGGGCATGCTGGATGTTTTTTCCAAGCCATGTGGGATTGTGTTTTATTTTTAATTAACCATGATCTGTATTAAAAGCCTTGGTATTTTGATGAAAGCTAAGTTTATATGCATGTGACAGAATCATTGTGATTTATGCTTAAAACTGTCTGAAAATCCTTTTTCTAACTTTGAGTTTAAACTCTAAGCTCGCCTCATTATCTCCTCATGAGGCAAATGAATTCTCCGTGCAGTATCTTTTTTTAGATGATATCCTTAGTTCTTTCACAGGAAGCATCCTGCTTGGAGTTCAGTACTTCAACGACTGAATAAATCTCAATAGTATCATGGAAACCAAATACTTTTCAAACTGAGCAGATGAATACCTTGTAACTAAAGTACTAGCAAACTGGAAAGGCTGAAGAGAGATGGGAGCTTTTTTCCATCAAGTACTTTATATTTCTTAAAGAAAAGTAGTACTTGTCCTTTTTAGTGAATATAGAAGGTCTTTGCAAGAAGCATTTTATCTGTCTCTCTCCTGTCCTGTGATGCTTCATCCCAGCTTCATGGGACAATTTTATTTTTGCTTTAAAAGCATCTCACCAAAAAAAAAAGAAAAAAAACCAAACCCACAACTTTTTGTTTGTTTTTTATAAAAAGATTATTGAGAATGGGATAAAAAATAGAAATGGAGTGAAGCCTCAGTTTGATCTTGCTGGCCTCAGGAAGATCCCTGCAGACAGTCACATTCCTTTGGCCTTGTTTCATTGAAAATATGTGAGGATTTTTTTTCTTCCATCCTTTCATTTTGTTATTTTTATTTTGAAAAGTAAAAGCATTAATAGTAAATGCAATAATTAAACTGACGGTTAGGGGGCTGGAGTTGATGAGGTGACTTTGGCAGACCGATGCTGCGGGATGGAACTCTGCACAGGGGCAGAGCTGAAGTCACACGGCCCCTTCTGCTCTTCTTTGTGACCCTTTCTTCTCATTTTTCTTCTAAGTTCCTTCTGATACCATTCAGATAATCGTGAGGTTCTGGCTTTCTGGGTCTACTACCACTTGAGACGTCTGGAGGAGAGCAGTGTGAAGGGGACTGCCTTCTGGAGGGATTTTCAAGTCTCAGCTTCGATTTCTGTCTGTGCCTGAAGCCCCCGCTAGAGCCCAGGGAGGCTTTCTGTAATCTTGGTAGGAAATGCTAACAAAAGCCTGAAACAGATTTCCACTCTCCCATCCCCTCCAGTGGGAAAAGTTAATTTCAAGCATTGTCTTGCCAAATTCACCAGGAAAGGTGAGCAGCATTACTGGTAAAGACTGTGGTTGCTGCCCGAGGGGCACGGTTAGGGCAGCAGAGTGAATAGAGCCTGATCATCAATGAGGACTCCAGAGGAAAAGTCGGAGAATGAGAATTATGATGAGTTGGTATACAGAGAACATGGGAAACTAAAATAAGAATATGATGAATTAATAAGCCAGCAACAATTAAATAAGCCTAACTGCCTAAATACAGAGGGTTTTGTATTCAAGCACCATCGAAGTCTCTGTGTGCTGAGAGTGACGCGGAAGGGAATGCTGTCTGTAAATCCGGGGGCTGCTTCTGTGTCCACAGGACTCACTGGCCAAAACCAGTGCAGAAATCATTGGGACTTCATGTTACTGCATTGTCCGGGGTCTATATAATTTTTGTCCTATTAGAACAATGGGCTATTTGTTTTATAAATCAGTCAGCATGTTGCAAAGCTTTCAGCTACGTGCACTACATCGGTTCGTATTACTGAGCAGCAGAACGTGACATTGCAGCTGAACTGGCAACGTGATAGAGAAAAGTTACGCTAAAATGGACTAAAAAAGAGGAGCATTATCTCCCTGTTGCAGTATTCGTTCAAATTGTACAAGATGTTAAAAAAGGATCGTAGTACTGGAGGAGGGAAAGCTTTAGAGTTTTCTCCGTTACTTGGACAATTTTGATCATTCAATTCAGGAAAGAGATTGTGGGTATCTACAGAGCTGATAACTAAATATTTGAGGGGTTTATTGTTAGTATTTAGTATTTTGCTATTACTGCATTTGGAGTGGGACTGAGAGTTTAGCTCTCGGTACTGGAGCTTTAAAATTGTCCGCTCTGGAGCCAGGAGTCTCTAACAGCAAAACAAACTCCTGTCCAAAAATGTTGATAACCTGGACCCAAATGTTTTATTCAAAATACTTTGTGTTCTACAAAAATTCTGCTAAACTGACAGAAACATTCTCTTCTGGATGGTTCTGGAGGGCTTTTGGGTGCTTTTCCCAACTTCCCTCACAACAACTTCTGGATCCTTACCCATCAATTCGGACTGGGGTGTCCCCCCGGGCAGGGGACTCTGCATTTTGTCTGACTCGCCTTGTAGGTTGTGTTTGTCATTGGCGTCCTTGCACAGCTGCTGTAGCATCCTCTCCTCCAGGTTCTACGCTCTGTAGTTTTTGCCAACATGAATTTATAGAGTGAGAAACCTGCTGGAGAAGGATGCCAAATACTGAAGAAAGATGGCTCCTTTTAGCATATTAGTCTGTCCCGTTGAGAAGTAAAGTTAAAAACCATAAAAATAAATGCATGTCTTGGACTAAAGCAGGCTCATAAAATTGAAGACAAGTTATTGCTACGATGTTTTTTTGTGCAGTAGCTTGGTGGCTTGCTATTTAAGGACAGAAGTGGGATTTATATGTAACTTGTGATGATTTAAAAAAAAAGTTCACACAAGAATGGCAAAGAACATAACTCTGCTATAAAATAACTTAAAATTGGTATGTTATTTCTGAGAAGAGTAAGCCTGTAGTGGAATGTTCTCATAGCTAAGAACAAATCACAGTTGTATTCTGAGATCTGCTGCTCTTCTCAAAGATGGGAATTGGTGAGGTGTCTGGCTGCCTTGCAGTCAGGGTGGGAGGGCCATGGTGCTGCACAGAGGAGGAGGCAAATATCAACTGCCAGCTGACAGAGGTGAATAAAAGGCCAAGTGAAGTCACCCACAACTGGTATTAAAGACTGTGGTATTAAATTTAACAGAAAAGGGCGTCCTTGAGAGTCTTGTATCCGTAGTAAGACTCACCAGTTCTACATTGCAGACCAACGCAGCTTCATTTTTCTTCATCATTTTTGAAATAGTGAAGTTACTTGGCTCCCTGCGTTACGTGTGAAGAATAGTTAGTGTTTCAGTTTACACAGCTTGTCAGTTAGTCTAGAAAATGAATCTGAATAAATGTAGAGCTGATATTTTATTGTTGTGGATTTTAAAGTAGGAGAAGTCAGTGATCAAAGTTTTCTGGGAAATTCATGACAAGTGAACCCTTGTGATTAATCCTTTACAGGCTGATGTAATACTTAGGAAAAATGTGTTTGTCTGGAAAACCAACTGCTAGTGAAAGAAATTTGCTAGTGGGGGATATGCCAAGGCTTTGCTTTGGGTCACGCTGATGTCAGTCATCTCCTAAGGTGAAGACCAAATTTAATCTAAGTAATGATGCTAATGTGTTTAACATTTAGCCCTGTGGGGTTTTCTTGCTTTTGAGTCACAATTCAAAAAACAATCATGATCTGTGAGACACAGAAATTGTCCCTACTGTCTGTTATGGAAAAGATGCCTGAATAAAACTCCAGAGAGGTTTTCAAAAGCAGTAAGGGTTCTTAGACATACTGCATAAGCAGTTCATTAGCATTTCCTTTTAATGCAAACATTAAAAAATTATTTACATATCAAATGCTGTTAATTATCAATTTTAAATTATTAATTAAAAATAAGTCTCTTTTTTTTGAGGTTAAAACTGGATTGTATGGAATCCTCTAGAGTAACTGTAACAGCACGTTCTGGTTTATCAGTGACTGAGAAGGAAGGCAAGTATCACCCCTCCCCTAGCTGCTCTACGTCTAGTTATGTGTGGGCCCATCTTTATTATATTTTAATCCTGACTTTAAAGCAAGACGGTGAAGGCTTTAGAGAAGTGCATCAGTATAAGGGAGATAATGCTTTTCATAGACACAAGAGCTATTTCCTACTTGGAGTAGTATTATAGTACCTGTGCAGCTGAACTGGGTTTGTGTCTAGTAGATCCAGCTCAGGTATATCTTCTTTAGGTCTCTTGCTTCTGTCTCACATCTGCTAACTCGATTTTGTAAAATTCTTTACACCCCAAAGTTACAAAGAGCTAGTTTGCAATTTAAGATTTGGAAATAAAGACTAACAAGAGAAAAGTAAACTGATCTGATGCTGTACGTAACTAAGTCCATTCAGTGCCTCATCCCTTCCGTCCCCTCTGCCCCTCCATGAAGAATGCCTGATTGCAGGAATGCTCTTTGACCAGACTGTTGTGTTGGTTGAGCAGGATCCATCTTGTTCACAGCTCTTTTTCTCTTCTTTTGTTCGGTAGGGATGAAGGTTTTAAAAACAGAGCTCTTAGTCTGACAGGTATGACTGAGCCATACTTGTGTTACCTCAAAAGGTATGGAGATAAATCCTACCTGTTTAAAAGATCAATTTGCTGTATATTTTTTGAAAACTGCTACAGCATTTTATAAACCATTTCTGATTAGAAGAATTCTTTATAAATAAATCTTAGCATGTTCATGTTTTTCCTTCTCATAGCATTCGTGTTTTATATTTATAACCCAGTTAAAAATTTGGTATCAAGAATGCTTCTTTTCAAACCGCGATTTCTTTTAATTTATTATAATTTTGAGTTGGTGATGGTACAGGTCACATATGACCAGTTGTCTTGTTAGTTTTAACAGTAATTTTAAATTCATGTCAAAAGCTGAAGGGAGTGCATGCAGCCGGTCGGTGGCTTGTTGCTGCATTAGCAGCGTGGTCAGCATCTGCCATCAACCCAGAATTAGCCCTCACTCGACTTTCTTAGATATCCACATGGATTAGCTTTTTTAGTCACAATAATTTTGTCTCTCACTTTAGAAAAGGTAATTGACTGTATTCAGTGATCCTTTGTGATAATGGTTCCTGAAACTGGGGAGAGTAACTGGTTAAGGGAACGGACATGTTTCTGATTGCAAGGTGGAGCTAAGTAAGTGGGATAAAAGAACATCTGGGAAACAGCATCAGTGCCTAGAATTTGATGTGGGTTTTCTGTAGATACAGCTAAAACAAAAACGCCACAAAGAAGGAAGCAAAGATACTCTCTTTTGGAAAGAACTGTCATAGTGGTGGCTTTTCAATGCTCCCTCCTGCAAGCCCCTGAGCACTCTCTGTTTGAATGGTAATGACTTCCACAGCAGTGGAAATGTTTAGTACACTGCATTATGAAGATATTTTCCTGCCTCATTTTTGCAGGTAGTGCACAGTAGAATATTCCTGAACACAAGAAAATGGATGTGATAGCAGTGATATATATCCAATGTGTCAGTAAAAAACAGACTGTGTGAATTTTAAATGAAGTGCAAAGTTAATTTGTTATGCATGATGGATAACTATAATATTTGCAGATATTAAGTTTCTAGTAAATCTTATTATATGCTGAATTTTGGGCATCAATATGCTTGTGCTCTTCTCCAGTGGGACTTTGTACTTCCTTTCTTTGTGTCATTTGATTTGTTGATGTTGTAAACATAAATCAGAAAACAAGATGCTGCATATTGAGAGAAATTGAATTAATTAATTTATTTGGTTATTATCACAGAATTATCCCAAATGCTGTGGTTTGTTGGCTTAGATAGAAGGAAAACAGTGCTGTCTATAGCTGCATTTGGTAATTTTTTCACTGTTTTCAAGAGTCAGTTTATCTGGTTTAGTTTCCTCCCCCACCCCCATAGTTATTTTCAAGAAATAATCTATAGTCACACTAAATATTTGGGGAAAACAAACAGATCACAGATCTGTCGCTGTAGCCCAAAGTGCTCTCCTCCTGTTTAAACATTCATTTTGACTTGTTCATCTGGTATTTTGTCAGAGATGCCTAGTGTTAATCTCAGGCTCACCACACACAGCACAGAGTTGTTGTTAATCTTTTAATTTTTTGTTCAGTTAAATCTCTTTCTGAACTAGATCCTGGCGGCACATCCTTACGTTCCCAGGGCCTTAAGGGGAAAATGGCCATCGTATCCCAGATGTACCACTTCCACCCCAAATACTTAGTCTTGAGTTTATGTTGTCTGTCAGGGAACATCTGTTATACTCCTCTCTTGGTGAATGTACAAACTGGACAAAAGCTGTTTCTCCTGTGGAGAAGATTAATCAACATTGCCCCCCAACACCACCCTACCCCCACCCCCCAAAAAAGAAGAAAGTTTTTAGAACAAATTGCACTGAAGCATCTGAGAGGTGTTAATGAATTCTCCTAGGAGCAGGACTGTGGGGAGGGTAGCCTTGAAAAAAGAGCTGGGCAGGACAGGAGTTAATGTGTCCTCCCTGGGCAAGGGTCAGATCTCTGACCAGCACAAAACCTGTGTTCTCCCAAGCATGTTTTCCAGGAGTGGCAGAATCTCACTTCTACAGACATTTTCAGAATCAGAATTTGTGAAGGTAAAGGGTTTTTGTGCATGAAAATGGAGTGCCAGTCCAAGTGGTATTTTAAAACCAGACAGGTTTAGCGCAATGACTTGGAATTTTGGAATATGTTGTCACCCCTTTCTCCTGTCAGAGTAACAGACTGTTCAAGCATGAGAGACCTAACATTAAAAAGCATAATAATTACAATCTGACATAAATTCTATGGTAGGGGCTATATTGCTTAATTATTTGCCAGTCTCCATAATTATGAAATTATGCTGGAGATTAGCTGCTGATCTTTTCCTCCTGTGTGTGAAAAATGTTTAAGCTCCCTGCAAAAATAATTGGAAAGCCAGTAGCTGATAAAAGAATCGTAGTAACTCCAGACAGTGTAGCTCCAAGGAATAAATCATTGTGTTTATATATGTGAAATTATAAAAATTTTATAGATATATACACACCTACGTGCATGTATGTATATATGTGAAGGGTCAGTCTCAGTTATTCAGTGATAAGTAACATTTGAAAGACTTTGGTGGTAGTGACAGATTGGAAAATTCTTTATTGCTTTGCAGATAAGTAAATTATGCACAGGATCTAAATTTTAAAAAATATTATAATGCCATGCCTTGCACACAAGAGTACAGTGCTCACAAGTAGATGTACAAGTACACATAGAACGCCAGGCTCTGCTTACATAGAAACTTTCATAGTGGGCAGTGTTAACAAAGCCTAGAGGACCTTGTATTTTCTGTTAGAAATTTTGAGGGATTATTTATTTATCCAATCATATTTTTTCTCTGCAAACACTTTTTGTCTCTTTTCTGTAACTCTACATTCCTTTCAAATTTGTTGCTCTGTAGTTCCTGGAAGGACCCAGGAGTTCACAAGCATTGCAGAGGAAAGTAGGAATGGATAAAAGTGACTGTGATCAAGTTGGATGGTAGAGTCTTCTCTTAAATCATCTCCTGTTACTTATAGAATTTATTTTTACTTTTAGGCCTTAAGTAGTGTAACCTTAAAAGAGTAACCATGTTAATCCTGGAACCCAGTTTTTAGGTACAGAGAGAATTACAGCATTGCATGACAGCATGAGCTTGTATCATTTGGGAGAAAACATGGATTCATGCTTAATGAATCATCATTCACAATGGGAGCAGAGTAATATCACTGTGTAGCAGAAAATAAAAACTTAAGTCTCAGCCTTTTACTGCTTGAAAATATTTGCAGACTAGCCAGGAAAGCTCCCTTAACGTCTGTAAATGGACAAATGTCGAGACAAGCTTTTCCAGCATTGCTAGCGCTGAAATTCAGCTGTTTCCTCTAAGAGAAAACAGCAAGATGGTAACACCCATCAGTTGTGTTCACTAACTTAATCTGTTGACATCTCAGAAAACAGGGGAGTAACGCTTTGCTGTTTTCATGTTAAAAGATGGAAGCTTTTCCAAGTCTCTTCACCCTGAGAAAAATACAGCAACTGCAGCCTTTGTGACCTTGACACTTCTTAGAGTTTTGTGGGGAATAAGGAGACTGACATATTTTTCTTTAGATTTGTTCTTACAGCATACTAGGTATTAATTTGTATTGTATTTTTGTTACACAGTGGTGTTAATAATTATCTTTATTATCATCCATAAAGTCTGGGTATGGAAGCCCTGTTCTCTTAATTTATACTCAGCTGGAATAACAGGGAGGTCTAATTAACAGATTAAAGATTTACAATTATGATTCATAAAATGATTAGGCACTTCGTGTGTAGCTAGTAGGGACTGTGTATTATAATATTTTATAATAATTAAGTGCTAGATTTTTTTTCTTAAAAGGTATACAAGTATAAAAATTAAAACATCCATTTTCTTACATGGAGTTTGTTGGAGGTGACATTATGCTGCGTTTCGTTGTGATAGAGAACTTTTGCTCTTCTGTCTAAATCCAGAGGTGCCTCCGTGGGGTATCTGTTAGAAGAATCCGTGATATGCGTTAAATCTCAATATTTTGGTTCCTTCTTTTCAGGAGTGATGTAATCCTGAACTTCTCAGGGCTAGTCATCTGGTTCTAAAATAGCTACGTCTTTTAACCTTATTCCAGACAACATTTATACTTGCTTGCCCGTCCTGATTTTTGAATAGAGTCAGAGTTAATTTTGCCTTTGTTTTTTTGCCTGTCTTGGTACTGAGACTGCAGCAAACCTGGGACTTTGGTTCCCTTCTGGTGAAAGTTTGCACTTGCCATAGGGAGATCGTGATTTCATGGAGTTTGTAGATCAAGAAAACAGTGTCACAGTCTGAGACTTCCATGAATCTTCAACCCATCCTCGCTTTCTCTGGGTGCTAAAAATACGTTTATGCTATAACACCTTCCTTATCAAATAGATTATTTTCTATTATCTGTCAAACACACAACTCCAGTGACTTTTTTAAGTGGGCTTATTAATTGCGTTTGAAATTGATTACACATTAGAGACTGTTGTCTAATGGACAAAACTAGATGGAGTTACTTTTTTTACTTTTTGATATTCTTTGCTTTGCAGTTAGCTTACTGGTGATTAGAATTAAGGACTGATGGATGTGCAGGTCCGGCAGGGGAGATACCTGGTTTCTGCTGTCGTATGAGGTGGAATGTGCACGTTGAACTGCAGATTGCTGCAATTATTTTCATTTTCTCTGATGTTACATTAATCTGAGCTTGATCAGTATCTCAAATATTATTTAATCACAGCAGTAGCTAAATAAATAACGAGAAGTGGCTTTTAATGAAATTAAAAGTCTACATGCATCTGTATCACTCATTGAATTTTTGACTGCTCTCTTACCTAAGGCACTAATATTGGGAGTTCTTTTAGTCTGTTCCCATTTATCTGTTCTTTTCCTCTTCTTTGAGTGATAAGCCAGTCCAGAACCTATCAAGGTCAGATGTAAATCTTCATGAGTGAAGCCTGCATTGTCTCTTGACTTCAGATTTTAGAGATACTTTTATTACAGGTATTACCTTTTTTTCAGCTCCTGCTGGAATTGAATCTTTTGTGATTCCCATTTTGTTGTTTTAGATGTAATTGGGGACAAAGCACATTCCTTTTGCATAAGTAGCATATGTTCAAAGCCAAATGACAAATCAATTCTCTGCTTTTCCACTTGTCTCTTTTGGGATCTGGTCTTAGAAACAAACAAATGAAAACAGGGAAGTGGCTTTACGTGTTTTTTTTTCAGGTTGAAAAGTTAGGGTTAATCAAATTAGCAGTTTTTACACAGTCTCTTTGGAGCTTGTGAGGTTTTTTGTCAATTTTTTTGTTTGTTTTAATTGAGGTCAGTCCATGCAAAATGCCTTTGACCTGTGAATGTGTTACACGTCAGTTCCCAGGTCACTGTTACTGTGAACATTCTCAGATTTGTTTTCCATTTGGCTCCACTTGGATTTCCTGCACCAAGTGCATGAATATTTGCTTCAGTTCAGGCATCAGGATGGTGGTGTATGGCTTCAAGCCCCACATTCACAAGTAATCCATATGGCATCTTTCATTTCATGAATGTTATTATGGTGCAGTAATTAAGGTGGAATTCTGTAGTCATGGTTAATCACTCTTCTTAGCTGTCATGAATAGTTCTAACAGTAAAGACCAAGTTGTGATGTCTATCTAAAATCACGATAAATAGGAACCCTGTCTCTTCTCACCTATTTCCCTGTTTAAAATTTAAGATCTTACATGCGATGATGATGTTTTAATTTAGGTTTCTTTGCAGATTCAAATCTCAAAGTACTGTCTTCAGTTTTTATACAAGGGCACAATTCCACATCAGTGTATAAAACCCATAGGTTAGATGTCATTTCAGCAGTAGAGCACTTACTTCAAATAATGAATGGAACTGTGGCACATAAATCTTGGCCAAACTCATTAAAGCCAGTGACTGAAAGCATGAAGGGAGCAATACATTGAACAGAAAACACAGATTAAAGTTCCCTTTGTGCACGGTAATGTAAATGGTGTCAGTTATTTCCAAACTAGCTTCTGTTTCTAGTGAGAGTGGTTTAGCAGAGGCCATGGTCATAAGCTGAAAGGGGAGGTTCTGACTTGGTATTGGGGTGTGTGTGTAAAAAGTCTCTCTGAAGATAATTAGGTATTGAAAGACTGGTCTAGGGAAGATGTGCAATCTCTGTTCTTGAAGATGCTTAAAACCTGACTGGCAAGAACTCGAGACAACTTGTCTGAATTCAGTGGTGACCCTGTTTTGAGCAGAGATCAGACTATGTGACCTTCCGAGCTCCTTTCAAATCTGAATTGTTCTGTGATTCTTTGTGCAGACTGAAGGATGTCAGAAAAGGGAATTAAGATCCCTTGTTTCATCTTGCAAAATTGTATTTCGAAGAAGCTTGAAGAATTTCCTACAAGGAACAGAAAACTTTGTCTTCTGTTCCACTTTCTTTGTGGAAGAGTTGTGTATTAGTTGTGCATGTCCCATGGTACCTCGTTAATTAAAGATAAATCACTCTTTTAGCAAATGCAGTGATAATCATCACTAGACTGAGATATTTTTACTTTACACTTTTTCTGTACCTGTCGTTATGTAAACATATTAAATATATTAGTAATTTAAAATATATTTAAATATTTTTAAAATACGATGTGAAACCAATAAACCATAAATGGCCAATGAAGAGCATCTTCCTCGTGTAAAAGCATTCTGTGAGCATGTGTCATGCTGAGATCTCTCTGTAACTGGCATACAGTTTTTCCTGTCTTACTGTGGTAAGTGGGAATTCAGCATTTACTGGCTTGGGGTCTGTTTGGTCTGTTTATGTCCTCATTGTGGATGCTGAATGTAGCCTTGACCTCTACCAAGTTTTTAGTGCTTCAACTTGTGTATAGTCTGTAGATAGTTTCTAAAGCAGATTATAACCAGTTTCTAAAGCAGATTATAACCACAAAGAATTAAACATTCATGAGATCTGTTGCAGTTAGTATTTCAGTGTATCACTCCCCTGTATCTGTTGGGCAGTTCAGCAGTTGGCAGAAGTCAGAAGAGCTCAGTTAAAATGGTGACTTTGTAAGTTTACTCCAGCTGAGAATGGTGTCTGTAAGGATGGTGCTAATGTATGGCATGACTATATAATAATGTGTTAAAATAAAACAATGCACCTATATATTGCATGCAAAAAAATTTTCCTTATGTGAAGTACATATGTGGAGCAGCAAGAAGATCTTACATTTAGGAGGAAATTTAATAATTCTGTTACCATCCAAAAGCAATCTAATTTTTTTTTTTTTTTTTTTTTTTTTTATCACACTTTCTCTGCTGGAGCTTCTTGAGTGAAAAGTAATTCCTGGATTTCAGACTGTGAACGCTGTAGTGAAGTGACACTACACTCCTAGTTTTAGTAATTACTGAATATCTTAACATGAAGAAGGCATGAGATGAGGTTTTGCGCTTGTTTAATTTCTCATCTGTGTATGTCGAATGTCTTAATCTTTTACTTTTTCCTTAACGATAGGAGAGATGCTAAAATAGATACTGTGAAGGATTGCTCGTGAGTGCAGTGTCTGTGCATGTGCATTTATGTTTATAAACACGGGGGCGCATGGTGGCCCCGTTTGACATGGTCTGTTTTAGGGAAACACCCTGCAGATAATCCTGTGTCCTCAGTCCACACGTGCTGCTGCAGTCACGCTCTTGGCTTGGTAGGTGTTTTTGTCAAAGACGTTTGCCGAGGGTGGGCCCTGCAAGCCTCTGTGCTATCAAAAGGATCATCATTTAGTCTTGGCCCTTTGGGTCCAAAATCCGTACCGCTGAAGAACTGAAGCATTGTCAGTTATCAGGCTATCAGAGTGTACTGTTGGAAGATTTTTTCATGCCAGGTACAATATTTCAGGTTTGCTTTTTTAACAGAATTAGCAACTCAGGTAATTAAGCTTAGATCAAGTAAATGAGCTCTGAGACTGGAGTTAAAAGCTGAAAGTTTGTCAGTGTAATTGTAACAAATTGTTGGTCTGACATACAAGGTTAACAGCAGCTAAAAGCTTAGAAGGGGGGGGGAAAAAGCAGTCAATAGGGAAATCCTTTAAAAAAGAGCTTTGCTGGGCTTGAGTATATGAGGGAAATGGGGCACACGCCAGAGGACAAAGAGAAATTTTGACTTAATATTTAAGAACCTTTCTAGATTAAAAAAGCCCCAAATGTACAAGATTTAATTAGAAGCTAACGATTTGATGTCTGGGGGAGCTGAAGGGAGCAGAACTGGGAATGGCTTTGTTGAAATGACCTTGCTGACAGGGTTTCACTTAAGCCGTTAAATGTATGCAAAGAACCACCAGGAAATCAATAAAATAAAACATTGCAGTGGTCCAGTATGGAAGCACAGGACATAAATTACCATTTTAATTTTCAATTGTTACAGAAACAGATATCCCTGAAGCTGTAAAACATGATCTGCACGCAGATGTTCATTGCGAGACAAAAGTGAACACAACAGGTATCCATGAATCTCTCATGGGTGTTTTCGAGAATAACAATAGTGAGGGCATTGGTTCTGTGTAATTGGTACTTACCTGGTCCCAATCAGGAATATCCTCCCCAAATAAAGAAGCTTTCTTCATGATTTAGCAGGTTTTTTTAAGCTTTTTGGCAGCTGGCTTTAGAATTTACAGGATGTCATTGGATGTCCTTTTTTTGTTTTGAAGTTTGCAGATTTGGTCAGCAGTGTCCTGTGTAACCATCAACAGGTGTCAGAACCATGCTGCCCAGAAGAGGCTAATGAGGGAAATTGAGTAGCTCCGAGAAAGTAACCGGAGGTCACAGTTTTGTGAGTGTTCAAGGTTGACTGTTGCCATAAGCTATTGCGTTGTGATGGTCTTTCATGTCCATTGGAATGAGTTAAGCAGATTCCTTCGAGAGGGTAAACTTGTTACAGTAATACCCGATTGCTTTTCAGTTTGAGTGTGAAGTAAGGGAGCTTGAAAATATAATCCATTGGTACCTTTGATTAGCTTTGAAACCCACTTTTAGGAGAGCATTGACAAAGTTTGCATTGCTTGGCCCGTGCTTCCAGATGGTCAGCACATAGTTTGAAGTGTTTTAACCACTTGGTTTACATTGAAAGGCTTCTCTGAGTATCCAGTGCATTTGTGTTTGGTTTTTACTAGAAATAATTTAATGTCTAAACCACAGCTACAGAGACTTGAAACTCTGCAGGATTTTGTGTGTGCTATAAATTAAAACCCCGTGTAGAGTATTTGCTCATCCCATAAATTTCATTTTAAAAATACCCATTACGGCATTAAAAAACCCAACCCAAAACAAATAAAAAACAAACAAAAAAACCCCAAACACACAAACCCCGAAACCAACCAAACAAAAAAAACCCCACCAAAACAAAAGCAACAAAACGTTTCAAACTGCAGGTGGTGGCACTTTGGGGCTAAATAGGACCTGTGGTCCCTATTGACCTTCTAACTCAGATCAGGGGAAAGACAACTAATACGAGTAGGACCAGGTCACCATCGGCGCCATCATATGTACTTGCAGGTACTGTAGTTCCCACAGAATCAAGCCCCTGTCACAGGTTATTAAGTGCAGTGAGAAAAGTTCAATGGAGTGAAGTAATCTGCTCGTGTTGAACCAGCAAGCAAACGTCTGTGGGTGGGTGCTGGACCTCGAAGGGCAGAGGCAGGCAGTGCCCGGGAGGGTGAACTTGGGGGTTGGTAGCAGTACTAGGGTATCTCCGTGAAATGGTTCAGGTAAATAGAGCTTTCTGAAACTTGGTGGTGGGCTTCGTACCGTGTGGTTATTTATGTCATACAAAGCAGCTCATCCATATGAATTTTTCATGGAATTTCAGATTGAATGAAATCAGAATGAAAATAAATGGAAGTTATTTCCGTTTATCTGATTTCTGCAGCAATTCTATCCAACTGAGGAGTTAGCATAATTTCTTTCCTGAGACACAAATCTGTCCAAATAAAACAAATCAGTCATAACCTCACTGAGTAGTTCGGTGTGTCTCTTCCTGACGTTGTAATAAAGCTTGAAGCCGGGTGACAAAGATGCATGTGGCTTCATTTTCAGGTTTCATATTGTAGAATTCTCCCTATAATGGGATCATCGGTTGTAGGTAGCCTCTTTCTTCCATCAGCGGAAAAGTCCTTGAGAGAACTTCATGTACTCATTTTTGAAAATGGTATCTTTGCATAGCAGAATAAATCTGTTGGGGTTATACCGTAAGAGGTGGTTTCTGACAAGTTAATACTATGTGATAATCCCAGCATGTAATTTATCTTGGTAATTCTCCCCATCTTCCCTGCTAGGAGAAAACAAGTTTCCTCTTCTCTGAGAGGGTTATTTGTGAAAATAAAGACCAAATAATTACCGGTGAAACAAATTCAAAATTTTAGGGAGGAGTTTGCAAACCTTGAAATGCATTTTATTTTATTTTTATTTATTTTATATATGGATATTGGTAGAAAATTGGTGAAAAACACTGCGAAAATATTCTTGTGTATTTACCATATAGCATGGGTTGTGATAGGAATTGTTTGTTTTAAGAGGAACAGAATGTTAAATTACAGTGAAATAGGATTTTAGAAACTGAATTTAAAATAATGACAATAACTTCCTACTGTATTTGGTGCCCTTTTAGTTTTGTATCTTTGTAACTTTCAGTATTTCTACTTAGAAAAACACCAGCAATGTACTAGAAAAATCAAGGGACATAAAGTTTGTAATTATATTATGCAAACTTCTTAAATCTTTGTGTGACTAAAGAAATGTTGACATTTTAATAAAAATAGATGATACGTAGGTTTGTGAAGACATTGTTAGCAAAGCTGTCCTTCATTACACGATAGGGAAAGGGTCAAGGTCGACATTTGAAGTTTGGTTGGTTTTTTTTACTTGAGCCTGCTGCACTTGGAAAAACACAGACTCATGGCTGAGGCATAAATAAGGATTTGAATTTATTCATTCTATTCATTAAACAATGGAAAGTACCTCAGCTGCTGTATTTGTAAGTATGGAAAGAGCTTTCTGATGTTGTATTTTTCCCCCATTTTTTGTATCTGTGGAAAAGTATCCTATCTTTCTTTCTAGAATGGTATTAACAGCTGTGTTTTGGAAGGTTCAGACCGCTGGTCTGGGTTTTTTCCCCTTTTTTTCCAAACCCTCTACCTCCCCAAAATAAATTAAAAAATTTTAAAAGAGAAGAAAATTCCTGGAGGTGTAGTGTGATGTTTAGTGCTACACATTTAATTCCATGTAGGGAATGGAAAAGCCTACTTTATCATCTTTGTTCCTTCACTCAGGAGGGTCCATAAATGGAAAGAGAGTGCCAACCGTTACACGCAGGACAGCAGCGGTGCTGGAAGCAAACAGGGAAGTGCCTGGTAGGGAGCTGAGCCTGGCAGAGCAGTGAGGGTGCTCTGTTTGTGTGTGACTACTGCAGGAGCACACCGGTGACTGGTAATTTCCATTCTTGGTTGAGAAGAGGCAAGAAAGATTTATGTTATGTGTGAAACAGGCTTGCTACTTCGGCTTATTTCCAAAGCCATTCTCTATACAAAAAACCGCTCCAAATATAAACTTGAAAAAAAAAAAAAAAAAACCAAAACCCCCAATTGAGCAGAAAAATGGTATTATTCTAATAAAAATTGTATGTTCTGTTGCAACAACACATCTGATTTTGCACATCTGTTGATGCACTCTGCTTTAGAGCTGCTACAGAAAAATGTTATAAAAAATAATTGGCTAAAAAAATTGGAGGAGGTCACTAATTATGCAAACTTATCTGAACATGCCACTGGCAAATATTATATGGCTTTACTGCTCTCCCAACCAACCTTCCTGTGTCCCATGTACGGTACCTTTTATTATCTCAGTTCGTCAGATAATTTCTAAGGTTCGGTGTGCTAGTAATATACAACTGCATATATATGATGCCAAGAAGTTTCTAAACCCCCTTTTTCACTAATTGTTATAAATAAGGTCAACTGCATCGAATCGGCTGCAATTAATAAAGTGTGTGAGGGACAAGAACTCAATCTCCAGTTAGAGAACACCTCAGTAAGTTAAATGTATTCAGTTGGTTAAGTACTTAAACAGATGCTAATAAAATCTCAGATCCATTGAGAATTATCTTTGTGAACTCAGGGATAGACTGAACTTTAGAAAAGGATGAACTTCGTCCTTGTCTTTAAAAACTGAGAAGAGGTGGCGGTGGGAATTGCATATCAATTTAGTCAAGGTATTGGGAGACTGGGCATTTATATATTTTAAAGATCCTTTTTTGGGTTTTATGCCTCAGATTTTATCTTAACAATTGACATAGCTAGCAAGCGTTTGTATATAATGTGAAAATACAACTGTGAAGCCTCTCTTCAGATGTAGCATTAATTTCTTGGTCTTCATTCTAGCCTAGGTAAGGTAGGGAAAGCTTTACACCAAAAAATGTGGGCTGAGCAGGACTATGGTTGGGTTTCACATTACAGCATTTTTGCATTTCTGTATACAGCACAACCAACATGAATATCCTGCAGAAATATTTGTACATGACCCCATGCTTATTCTATCTTTAATTCTCTGGAAAAAAAACCCTGCACCTTCATGAATGGCAAATGCACGTGTTCTGGATGGTCAGGCTGCGGCTGTCCTGTTAGGACAGCAGTAGATGCATTTGCACTAAAAAGCAAAGATGAGAAACAAAGGATATAGTTTAATGGTACTGTTGCACATACGGGTTTCCTGTTTCTTCCCGGAAGGAAAAAATAATTTCTGAACTGAAGCTTCTTCTGAAGCTGCAAGCAGTGACACATTTGAAAAGTTACATTCTACTCATGTGTTGCGCATGTGCATCACACGCGGCCCTACTGATGGCTTTACTGATGTACACAGCGTTTCGTCAGAGCACCCATCTGTGTTCCCTCACCAACATAACTAATAAATTGTTCCCTGATGGTGGGCAAGAGCTGTGTTTGGAGATCAGAGCCTTGCTTTAATCCCTGTAATACCTCTGTACCATCTTCAGCCTGTGTGGTACGTGCTGTGTAAGAGAATAAAATTACATAGTTCACAGGGGCAATGCAGAAAAGCAGGAGGGTTCAAGAATTTACATCCATTATTTCGTAGGCAAATTTTAATAAATTGCTATAAATGTGCAATTTGTAATTGCCAGCTTTCTCTGGCAAACAGAATTTCAAGGCTACAGACCAGTTAGTTTCCTGTTGCCATTTTTTTGGTGCAAAACCCTGGTGTGGTCTTCTGAGGTTTTTAGACCCAAAACTATTATTTTCCGTGTAGGGCTCTGGGCTGTGTGCCCGTTTGTTGTGTGTCTGTGCAGTATTGTATCTGTTGCTGCCTGGCACTTTGCCTCTGCTGGTAGGTGCCTGCCTGTCTTTCAGTGCACATAAACAATTTGGAAGAAGAAATAATAGGTTAGATGCCGTGTATTTTCAGCCATGCACAAGCGATGTCAAGGTTTAAGAGAATATCCCCTGCAGGAATCTGCCCTTTCATCAGAGGCTGCGGTGTGGACTCGGGGTCAGAGCCGGTGCGTTTCAGTCAGCCTGGCACACATTGCTTTAATCTGCAGAGGGGATGCTTGGGTTTTTATTCCATGGCATTGATCTGAATTACTGCAAAGAGGAGGAGGAGGAATCAATTCTCTTTGGTGCTAGATTTGAGCTGCCTAAACTATAGAATCACATTTTAATTTAGACTTACTTCCCACTGTAAAAGATAAGGGTTCCTTCTAGACATACTATTAGGTCTCAACCCTGAAGGTTTGTGATACAATTTCAACATTTATCCACTTATCTTATGAATAAAAGGTTTCTGTTTTAATTCTAGTAATCCCCCATGTGAAAGCCCCTGACACAACCAGATTCATTGCTGAGAGCATACAAATCACCTACTGAATTCAGTTATATTGATTTCTCCTGCTTACTTAAGGGAGGGATCAACAGCCAGCTTCATTAACAACACTGAGCCAGCTCTTGCCTGTTCTGTTGTTCTGTATGACTTTCACTAGCTGATAACTCTTGCCTTCAGTTCGAATTACCAATCTTATACAATGGAAAGCCCATAAACGGATTGAAGCAGTGACACAGACTGACATCTTCTCTTTGCCTCACAGAGCAAAACTGCAGAGCTTCATCACAGCAGCACGGCCTTTTCTCTGGTTTGTAACTGGGATTTGTCTGTGGGACGTTTCTTATGCTGACATATTTCAAATCATTAGTTTTTCTAGTGCCTGCGTATCATTCAAGTCACGGGGAGCAAATCTTCCCTTCTGTATTTTGTGTTTAATTGTGATGGTCAGAGGACTTACCATCACCTTATGAGTGGTGGAGTTTGAACTCAGGAGTTCTTAGTCTAGGCTAAGCTCCATCTTCCAGCCTGGTTTTGGGTCTTCAGACGGTCTACAACTTCATTGCTTCTTTTCCAGACCTCTTGCGTTTGCCAAGTTAAGCTTGAAAAAATGGAAGTGACAAATTATATCAGCTCATTCTTGTATTTGCAGTTGAGCCTTAAGAGCTTTCAGAAGAATTGGGAGTGGTTTTGGTAGCTGTGCTGCTGGTAGTACCTAAAACCTAGAAGAAAGGTGCATATGGAAATGAAAAATAACAGGAATGGAGGAGAGTATTCTTATCTTTAAGGTGATAATGAGAGTGCAATTTGACTTTTTATTATGTCTCAGTTACTTAGTGCTTGGTCATACAGATGTTTTGAAAACATCTGAAGTGAAAAACTTCCTTGTTTGAGGTTGTGTTTATTGAGATGTTGTTGAGGATTGTGTGATAACTCCCAGGCAGTTCCGAAGTAGCCAAAGGAGCTTGGGATGGGTGAGGGTGAATTTAGCAAAGTGAGATGATTTAGCAGAGAACTGGATGAAGAGGATTGCAGAGCTGCATTAGAAGCATGAGCTGGGGCACGGTGTGACCCGTGGTTGTTTCGGAGGGATAGTGGCTCAGGTAGTCACATTCTTACTTAAATCTAAATGAAGTATTGAGAGAGGATTGCCTGACTGAAACTCCTAGGGTCAGAAGTTCCGTGTTGAGGTTTTGCTGAACACACCACTGACTCAAAGCTAAAACAGTTTTGCTTCAAGAAGAGAAGGTATGTTAAGCAGTACATGAGAAGTAAAAGTTACAATTTAGTGATCTACTTTGTGTTTTCTTACCAAAATTAAATCAACTAATTTCTCTGATGAACTGTGTGGCAAGAATACTGTCACTGTTGAGGCACAGCCTTTTGTTTTGTGATGGATTACAATTGGGTTTCTGTATGCTGGTGTTGGTGAAATTTGATGTGTCTCCGAGGTAGCTGTCTAGGCCGTGGAGGTAAGGACATTCATCTGTTGAAACCAGCAGTTCTGATGGACCTTTGATTTCATTTTAGATGCTGTTAGCTTATTCTGTGCTGGCAAAAAAATAAATCAGCTGTGACTTGCTTGCCTTGGGGCATTTGTTTCTTGTAGCTTTACCATTGCTAGTCATTGTGGAGGTTTTTATTTTATTTCACGCTGTGAATAATGAAGTTTTATTTGTTGTGGAGCTCAGAGTGACTGTTGGTTACAGGAAGAAAAGAATTAGGCTACAGGGAAGCATGATGTGATAGTCAGCACACCTGAGCTTTTCCAATATGCAGGAATAGTTTCGTAAAACCAAAAATTTTGTAGTGTTGAACAGCCACTGTTTTGACGTTCGTTTTTTAGACTGTATGTCTTTTCCACAGCCTCTTCAGGAGTTAATTTTAGTTTTTCAGTCACAAGGGAAACTATATGACCTGAAATTTTAGATAACTCTACAACCTGAAAGCTGTCCTCATGCCACATGAACAAAAGTAAGAGCATGTAGATGATGTTCTTTGAGATACAGCTCAGTTAATTTCCACATTTCCCATTAGGTGATGCAGTTTGGTAATACCTTTTATTTGCTATTCCTGCCTCTTGAGCAGAGTTTCAGATTATTTTTATTAGCATGCTAGAAGAACTGTGTTCACTCACATCATTTATCTGTATCTGCAGTATTAATTTGACTTCTGCTTTAAAAAAAACCCAAACAAACATGGTTTTGCAAAACTTATGCACTATTTCACACATTGTTAATTGTCGTAAATCACTGTAGTATCTCTAAGCAGATTTTTACATAAGTTTTATGCTTCAGAAAGTTAGCTCTTGATGTGGACACATAATCTCAAAGTGAATGTTTATATCTTTTATAAGGTGTTATGAAAAAAAGTGTGTCTTTGGTTTGCTTTTACTCTTTAATCTATTCCCTGTACTCTGCATCATTTTTGATACACAGTTTGACAATGTACTGTGCAGGCGTGACACATAAAGGGTCATCTTACATTTTTACATTTAAATGAGTATGTACTACTCCAGGTTTAGACATTATCTTTTATCTAAACCAAATTTATCAAGAAATAGTGCCCATCTGCTACCACAGACGCAACATACTTAAAGCTCTAGGCTGCGTAAATATTCTACAAACACAGCAGGAAAAAGTAAGATAGTATCTATCTGCACTTGAAATTTTGCAAAATTTTATTCTCGTATAGCTTTGAGGGCTAAAGATTATCTAGGGCCATCGCAGCCTCCAACCAGTGGGCTGTGAATATACCATGTTCATAAATTGCTCTTGCAAGTAATGTTGTCTTTCTCTCTTTCCCCCCCCCTTTTAGATTTAATGCCTTTCCTTTATTATTTCAAGCCTTCTTCTGATCCACATTCTAGCAAAACATTTACACTTCTTATATGTACAGGTCTCTGCAGATACTCCATATCATAAATATTTCATATATCAACAAAAAAAATTGTATGGAATCTTTTTTCAATTTATCTGACCTCTGTGCATATTTGTGTGTTACTTTGTGTTACGTGATATGTAATGTGTGCTGCACATCAACTATTTGGTAGTGTATAAAATAGATCTAAAGTGAAGGTATGAGTCTTAAATTGGAACAATTTTCTAGTATTGTGTTTATTTGGATGCTACATACAGCAGGAGTGTTCTCTCTGATGGTCTGGAGCCCTGGTGTCCACATGTCCCTGTTGGGAGGATAATTTTTGCTTCGTGGCCTTGGGACTACCTTTAGTGTTTGAGTGAGTTCACGCTGCAGTGAGCAGAGATGGCAATGGTATCGAGGGCTTCCCCGGTGTCTTCATCTGGGAAAGACACGGGAGACCATTCTGATTTGGAGCCTCTTTGGCAAGTACCAGAGTTTTGAACTGGAGTGAAAGGCAGGAGGTGCAGGTTCCGTGCACAGAAGGGAACTGGACAGTCGGGTTCAGAGGGTGTTCGCTCAGCGGGTCGGCTGCAGTGTGGTGTTGGCTGACAGTCCTTCCACACCCGTAGCGCCCGGCTGCGGGCCTGCCCTGGCTCGCTGCGCAGCGCGCTAGGGAGCTGCGGCCTGAACGGAGGAGCCTCAGGGCAGCTCCTGGTGCTTAATCTTGAGGCTTTGGTTGTGAAGCTGTGTTTGATTCTTCACGAGACATCGATTCCATTCAGGTGACTGTTATCCTTTTCTGTCCATCTTATCTGGGGTTGCAGATGTGTTCAACATACGCCCTTGAGTGCTGTTTGCTGTGGAGAACTGAAGTTCCATACGTTTATTTATCATTATGGAAGAGGTAACGTTATTGTTTGGGGGGGTTATTGGTTTTCTGTTTAAAGAAAGTTGAGTTATCCTTGATATCCATTGTAATGGCACTAAACAAAGTAAATAACCAGGAACTCTTTTCCTTTCCTGTAAGGTAATAATAAAAATTTCAATTAGCTGCTTGTAACTTCATTTTCCTCCATACACTTTGACATTTAGCACTGTAGTGTTTTTTTATTTTCTTTGATTTTTATAAGGACTATTTTTTCAATTATTCAGCCATTTCAAGCAATTTTCTTATCGCAATTTAAAAATATATATTGTAAGCACCATCAAGACTTTTTTTCTTAATCTCCACAGAGCTCTGCTTACTTGTACCAGTCGGGGTTCACAGATTTCAAGATAGCTGTAGGGCTGGGATCAAGTACTACTTCAGTCAAAGGAAATAAATTATATAGGAGTTCCTCAGGTGGGGGTAAAATAGTAATCGTAAATTAAATATAATGAAAAAAATCTTTGTAAACTAATCTAATTTTGTGCAGTAGATGGTCTCTAATATACAAACAAAAAGCAGCAGGGGCTGTCCTCTGAAAACCACAGTGAGTGGCAAAAGCCAGTTTAAACCCTGGCACTGTGCAAGCTGACAAAGCAGCAATTCAGTTTCTAAACAGTCTGATGATGTGAGCTGGCCTTTTTTGATCCTTTCAGTGAAATATATCACTTTGCTTTGTAGTTGCTTTTTAATTAGAATTTTCAATGCTTCTTTGCTGATAGAAGGATGCAAAAATAAGCAATGCTGCAATTTCTGATGGGGAGTGCGTTGTTTGTAATTGTTTCACTTTGCAGAACGCTGCCAGGCAGTCCCCTCTGTGATGAAAGAATATGAATACAGGTACGAACTGAGCAGAAGAATCTGCAGTACCAACATAAAGAGAAAGACCTCTCTGAGTCTGACTAACCAGCTTTTGTTTCTTTTGCCTTTGGAAAAAAAATTAAAAGTAAAAAGTAATAGTTTTTCTGTCTTCGAAGAGTAATTATCTAGTTATGTATTACTTATCAAAAATGTATGTTAAGAAAATCAACTACCAAAGACATGGAATTACTTGATTATAAAAGACATTTAAGCTATTGGCATAATTTTTTTCATTTTAATTTTTTTTATAATGCATTACCAAGGTCACTGACAAGCCAACAGATTAGTTTGCTTTTAGCAGACAGATTTAGTGTAAAGGTATGGTTATGTTTTAGAAGTACCAAAGTAGAATTAACAGATCCTCTTCCTTCCTGAAGCACCACTCAAAAGGTAGGACTGGGACCCCGGGAACAGGTCTGCTGTCCTCAGTAAATAGAGGAGGTGGGCACACCTGCCCATGGAGTAGATAGTGCCCGAGTAGTGAGGAGTGAAGCAGCTCCTTGTTTCTTCAAGTGGCAGTTTCAGTGCGTTTCCCCATATCTGCATCCTCAGCTTTACTTACTAGGGCTGTATTAGGTCTGGAAAAGTATTGCAGTAACCTTAGGGTGTATTTCTGGAGCAGAACAGTCTGCCCAACAGGAAGTTGAGATGGGACTCATTGAAAACTTACACAAATTGTGTGATTCTCCTAACTTTTAGATCCATGAATCTACACCTAAGGCCAGTTAAGCAGAATAATATGGTGGTGTTTTTGGTTTTTTTTTTCTAGTCGACTGAGGAAAACTCAATACTGACAAACATTTGCTGAATTAATCTCAAAAAAGTGCAGCTCCCCCTGTTGTGGTTTATTATTTTTTAACTGCCAGCTTACTGCTAATGTTTCTCAACTGTGTGACTATGTGTACATCTATCCAACAGATTAAAATATTAAGGAAAAATTAAAGCAGATTTAATCAGAGTTTGGTTTCCTTTCTTTAGTGGTTGGAAGGAACTTGATCCCCCCCTTAAAGCATGTAGGTTACTTTGGGAAGGAAGCTTATTATTTGTTTTTGTTAACATATAGATTACTTGGGGGGATTGCGGAATATAAAACATTCTGTTTCCTGGTCAGTTTTGAAAATATGGTTCTGCATTTTTTTTTATTAATATCAGTTACACCTGCTCTATTGCCTGTGTATTACAGCTTGCTCTGTGAGGGTGACAGGGCTGGCATCTGGCAGCTTTGTGGCTGAAAAGCATTTCTAGGGAGTATTAGATATACCTCTTCATTGCAAATAGACTGTGGTTTATAAGGTGCATTGTAGAATATTGGAATTTACTGGAATTGTAGTTCAAAATATTCTATTGTTTATATGTGAAGCAGAGCTTCAATAAATGCTTAAATTATTATGCATACATAAATGCTTTTAGTAGTTGCTTTTTCACTGAGATTCTTTTCAGTGTAAATTCTTCACTACTTTTGGAATACACCTTTGGTGGGGAGACTTCTCAAAAGAAAGGCAGGATGGATACAGCAGTTCATCCGGGTTCTATGTGTATATACATGTATGCATAGCGTAGGTTGTGGATATTCTAATAAAGGCTTTGCTGTTCTCTACAAGATGACCTGTTCACCATAGAGGAGGGACTGGGAGAGTGAGAAGTGTTGAACTGAAAGAAATGGGTGGCATACAGAGTGTTAGGGTAGGAAGACACGAGTTGTACAACAGGCTGGACTGACGACCTTTGGAAATGGGGGAGAGGGGTGTCCTGCTTCTGCTGCCTTGTCTCCGCAAGGTCCTGGTAAAATCACTTAAAACAGACTTCTCAGCTCGCTCTGTAATTGTGCATTTCTTGAGTGCCTCACTGCTGGCCCCTGTGCGGGGTTCTGTACGGCACCTTGTGGTCAGCTGCAGCTCTTTAGGGTGTCAGGAGAAAAGAAAGGCCAGTTAATGGCTCCTTAGGAAAACTTAGCTAGCATTCTGGAGTCAGAGACATCTTGTTCGACCTCCCCTTCACACCAGCGATGACTGCTTTGGTTTAAATTGGGTTTATCGGAACTTCTAGGACCTTTTCCAGTTGAGTTCTGGTGACTTTGAGGGACAGAGATTACACCACATGGTTTGAACAGCCTGGTGCAGTAGTAAGCCACTCCGTAAAAGTCGTGGGGTGTTTTTTTTGTTTGGTTGGTTGGGTTTTTTGTGTAGGTTTTTTTGTTGTTGTTGGGGTTTTTTGGCTTTTTTTTTTTTCTTTCTCAATGGGAAATGTCCCAAAAAAGATGTTCCAGAGCAGTATTCGGGAGCCTGAAATTTGAAAACAGGTTTAATTTTGCTTCTTCCTGATTTTTAGTAAAGGCTGTAAACATAACATTCTCCTAAGCAAGTTTTCCACATGTAATCTTCTGGTTTCCATGTATGCTATATTTATTCTTATCTAAAAGAGCACCTGTTTATACCTGTTTCCCTAGTTGTGTCTTTCCAAAAGGAGATGTGTATCCCACATACGGGAAAAAGAAACTTCAGAGTGTAAGCAAGTGTTCTGAATTTTGTAGTTGGAAACAATGCAGTTCTCACTTGAAATACTCCTTGGCTGTTGGGTGTAACTGCTAAGCTGTTGAATGTGTCATCTTCTAGAGCTGGTTTCATTAATTTGGTATGCATACTCACAGAGCAACCTAGCAGGGCTTGAAAGCTAAATAAACCAGAGCCCTTATATTGGGGAAAGAACATCTTAGGAGAACAAGGTAAGCCTCAGAGGGGTTGGATGCTCGAGATAAACAGCAGCAAGTTTTCCTCTTACAGGAGCTTGTGTCAGCAGTGTTAAATCCAGAAGCCCTTCAGGAAACACAGAATAAGTATCTGAGACAAATACCCAGAATTTAGGCCATGTAAAAGTTTGCCCTGAGGTAAACTGAAAATAAAAATGTCATTTGATAAGAAAATTCTTCTCCCACTTAAGGGAGTTCTAGTAAAAGTGTATTTTCCTGCAGGTGCATTCTTTTTTTCCCTTGGAATAACAGTGAACAAAATACAGTGTCAAAATCTGCATTTAAGGTAAGGTGCTTCGTGTGAGAAGGTATTGCAAAATAAATCTTTAATACTAAGTATAGCCATCCTCCTTCTGTACGTGGGGGAAAAAATTGCTCTTGCTTCAGTGTTACCTTGTGTGGAATTTAATATAACTAACGGGAGAGCATCTCAAAATCTTGTTAATGAGCACAGAGATGTTTTGCCCTTTTCAAATGTTCTCTTGTGCATAAATTAGTTGAGTAGTACATGAAGTAGTGTGGTCATGGTGTTGACTAAAGTGTAGATTGCACAGTTTAGAAATAAGCTGCTTTAAGAATTAGTTTCCTTCGTTTTACCTTGTGGCTTTTAAATCAGTGATGATGTCTTTTTTTGTATGACCTGTAATACCGTGTAAAAATCCCACTGGGCAGTTATCCTTAGATAAACTTGAAGAATTCATTCCATTATTATCCTGCTTACTTCACTGCGAAAATGATCAGAAATCTGTGGTAAAATGGCAAATAAAATAAATATTAACCAATCTCATCAATTCAAAAGATTCTAAAAGCAAGGTGGGGGTTTTTGTTTGTCATGTACTCCAGTGTGCTGTGTAGCTTCAGGTACAAAACTCCAACTTCATGCAGAAGTTTGCTTGATGTGGGTTGGGAATAAGATCCTACATCTTACAGGAAAACCTCTAGAATTTCACATGCTTGAAGAATCACTTTTTGATCAATGAATATTTGAAAAACCCCAGCAAAATCATTAACCATTCTTACATTTACTAATCATACTTCATTTTTTTAAAAAATATCATTGTAAAAAAAAAAAAACTTGAAAAAAACATCTCAAGGGTGGGGAAAAAAATACCCATTCTTATTTCTACTGTCTGCCATGTAATTTGTCATTCAGGTTTTCCTTAATGTTGCTATATACAACAACTGATTGTCTTAGTAAGATTTTTATTTTCTCAGCAGGCCCTTGAAGTTCATATGTTATAATTTGCATTTTAATATTGCCTGTAAAGGGTTCAGATACATCTGACTGAAATACCGTGTGAGTCAGTGTTAATTCGTTGTGCAAAGTGTGCCAGATTTGTTCACCAGCTCTAGAGTTTTAGTTCACATCTTTTCAGGATTGTGGGAGAATTCAGAAAGAAAGGACGGTTTTAAAAAATGAAAAAGAACTAGAAGTCTTTAGGATTATCCAAAAAAGATTTTATCACCTCTGCGTTAAAAATCTCCTCCTGTTCTGTATAGCCATATTTTCATTTAAATCTTCCTGCACTGAGAACTAGCTGAATAATGTGACAGCCATGAAGGGGTGGGGTGGGGTGTTTTTGTCAGTAATGCATATAAGAAGAATCAAACTGACTTTGTTCTTAAGTTTTTAACCTTCTGAGTGTTGTGAAGTGTTTTGCCAATGCCATTAGATAGTTCTTTATCTCCAGCAGAAAAGAATCCTTTAGGGATAATTGTAGGCTAAATAGTCTGGACTCCCTGTGTGGTGCCATCTGAAATCTTCCAGTGTCTTCTTTTTGATAGACTCATCCAGTATAAAGATTGGATGATTTGGTTAATTCCTTTTTTGAGGTCTTCATACAATTATTTTCTTTTTATGAATGTCATGTGCTCTAATAAGTTTGTGTCAGTTTTTGCTTTTAAAGTGTTGAATCTTTTTAACAGAGTTAGTGCCTGGTTTTGGCAATGAGATATGTATAATTGCTGCTTTAAAATGTATTTATCATATCTAATGCTAGTCTTCAAGTATATATTTGCATCAAAAGAAATAAGATGTAGGGATCAGAATGCTGGAAATTAGTATATTTCAAATATATTGAATTATAACATTAAAGCTAATAATTATAAAATAATAACCTTCCAGTACTGATTACTGAGCATAAAATGAGAGCGAGGCAAAGATCTGTTGGCTACTGAATACAAATCATGCAAATATTTATGTAAAAATAAGGAAAAGATATGGGAAAAACACTGGGCAATAGATAGGTTCTTAGTAAGCTTCCTTTCCTCAGCCAAAATGTTGTTTCCTAAATAACATAAGTGTATAATGTTCTAATAGAATGGAGCGCTTAATCAGATCACTGCTGCCCTACAAACAGGCTTTTACAGGCTGCTAGAGGAGGAGGCTCTTTAGCCTCAAAGCCACAGAACATCTCCCATTTTGTGTTCAGGGGTCCCTGAAGCGAGGAGCTCAGGCTTGCAAGATTTCAGAATTTTTGATATTTAGACGTTTTGTAGTGTTTTAACATTTTCTAAGAATTGTATTTTGTTTTTTTCTCATTTACTCCCTTTGTTTTGGGAAGGTCTGATTTCTTTCATCAGTAAGATCTTAACTTTGTGCAGTTGTTTTACTTAATTCTTTTGCCCAAGATTTAAAGAACAATACAGGTGTTTTATGGAAGCCATGCTATTGACTTAACTGTGTAAAGTGAATATTCTGTCGGCTGTTTCTGCTTGTGGATTTGTCAAAGAAATTTTATCAATATATTAAATGGCTAACTCAATCACTTTTCTACTGGAAAAGTCCTTTTTCACGCTGATGGAGTGAAGGTGGTTTTCACATACAAAACAGTTTTTCCACTTTGGACACTATTCTATACCTGCTTAGTCTTGGATGCTTGAACGACCTCAAGGTGAATTAGCAGGCGGGGGCTGCAGGGTTGGGTAGCAGTCAGTTAACCCACCTGCTTTACTATTTCTGGTTTGCATTGGTTGTATTGAAATGCATGGTTCATATCGACTTCGGTAACTAGATAGAGAGACTCTGTAGTCTTGATTTTTCCAAAATGGCCTTACTTTTGTACTTAGAAATGGCTTTGAAATCTATTATATATAATAAAAGTTATGAACAGCAAAACAGAGTAATTTAGACTTTTTGGATAGATTTAGTTTTTCAAAGACATCACATATGACACATTAATAATACAGTGATTGATTTGGCAGTTGGGAGGGTTTGTCAGATGGTTTTGGATGTATGAGAACAGTAATAGTTTCATGCCATTACATTTACATTTAGACAAGCGTGCAGAACTACCAGTTGCTGGTTTATATTCCTCATAAAAGCTAAAGCATCCTTTTGAATTCTGTACATCTACGGTAAGAGGGAAGGAAAGGCAATATCTGCAAAGCATTTCTGTACCGATCAGCCCGAATGTGCCGTGGTCACTGTTTAATATTAGCCCCTTGATGCATCCTTGGTGGTGTTTCTGCTTTGGTTTTGGTTTTGTTTTTACTGTAGACACCAAATTCTATAAAATAAAGGAGGTTAATGCTAATGTTCGGGGGGTTTATGAAGAGAGAATTTCATTCTAGACAACTGCTAACCTGTTTTTCCATCCTCAGTAGGGATAATTCTTGCAAAAGTGGTAGAAATGAGTGAATGATATTCAACTCATCCACATGAGTACTTTAATTTTCTTCGGGAAAATAGATAATTTGAGTGTTTATGAAAATGCGTGTGGCAGATGTTTCTTTGTTGTTAAAAAAAAAAAAAAAAAAAAGTATGATTTCTTCCCATAATTTAAGGCAAAAAGAATAATTAAGATAATAAAAATTAAGGTCTGAATTTGTATTTTATTGAACTTGGTGCTGAAAGTTCATTGTAATAAGGTATTCTTGCTTAAACACAAGCCAGTGTAACTACATTTTTCTGCTGTTTTATTAGTGTCTGCATGGGATTGTTCTCCCTGGTTGTTTGTGGGTTTTTTCCCCTTGCCTTATTTTCTAAGAAATCCGTTGAAATTGCTGATGTACTCTGTGTTTTCAGGGGTTTGATCCTTCTGTCTTGTCAACTAAGGTTTGTAGCAACTGGTGGATTAAAGCACTTTTAAGTGTCCAGTTAGTGGTTTATAGTTCTAACATTGAAAAACTTACCTCCAGAAACTTCCTTTAGTGTGGATTAAGGGGATTTATTTTTTGTGATGTTACACTTTGACTTTTTGAAAGTTTTCAGTAAGGTTATAATAAAGTATTTTGAGCTGACATACTGATTTATTTATTTTCATAAGCATGTAGTATTATCTGTCATCATGTTGTCTAGGCTATTTATAAACAGCTTGAATGCTTCAGGAAGATTAATCCTGTTAGAACACGTTCTTAAGTAGCATAATTGTACCAAAGCATCAATAGGCAAATGTTGCACTAACCAGGTTTAAAATTCCCAGTTCACAAAAGCCAGGTCATTCGTTTATCTGAGGTACACAGATCAAATCTCTTTGGGGGTATCTGTGAAAAGCTTTGTCTGGATTTTCCCACTTGTGAGCTACAGCTGTGAGAGTATTTATGTAGAGAGCAAGTTCCACTTTATCGTAGGGCGTAAGCCGACAGCCTGCCATGCTGTGTATTTCTCAGCGATTTAGGATATTTGATAGGTGATGTGTGACTACATAGAAAACAAGGTGAGATATTTTATATTCTCTCTAACCTCTTTATTTCCCAAAATTGGATAATGATGTTGGTATTATTCTATGAAATAAATAAATGTAAAACCTCACCAGGTTGTAGAAGAAAGTGACCATTGTCACAGGAGTTGAGGTTACAAAGATCAGTAATTCTGCCGCAGAAAGGGTCTGCACCCAGGAATTCCAGTAAGTACCACAAGAAGCACAGGTAGTGAGTGCTTCAGCCTTAATGATCAGCTGGTTTCTTAAAAACATTATTATGCCCTTCCATTTTTGTCTGCCGAGAGAATTAAATTTGCGTGTGAAGCACATTTAGTTTCTCAGCCTACCTATGTGAACAAAATGTTCCTTCATGTGTGTCGTAAGGGTTTGGGGCATTTGGGCTGTGAAGACAGTTGCGCCAGGAGCTTGGGTTGTTCCTGTCCGGGTGTGCATGCATGGACAAAGGTGGGGATGGGGCAGGGAGCAGCATTTCGTGAGGATGCAAGCTAGGCAGCAGCATTTTACACCATGTGCAGTGGCAGTTCTTGTCCTTTCCTGAGCAGGACTTCTCCAGACCAGGGATTTCCATTTGTACTTTTAACAGATCTGGAGATGTCTCTGGATCCAGTCGTGGTCCTGCACACTACCCTCCTCTGCAGTTCCACATGGGACTGCCTGAGGCATAGTCGGCTTAAGAAAATACAGGAGAACTGTAGGTGCATGTGGCTCAGTTCTGTCACTGCTGTAGGGCCTGGTGTGTAGCCCAAAGAAAATGTTCTCTATGGCAAGCTTTGCAATAAAAATATTTCTTGTGTTTATCTAGCTCTGAGGTAGCTTTGCTGACATGATTATTTCTATCAGTCTCTTGTGATTCTGCGGTAAGCTTATTTACCAGATGCTTTCAGGATGCGTGTTCCTGGCTAAAAAGTGATGTTTCCAGCTGTTACATGTTTGATAGTGTTAGGTAGAGAAAATAGCAACAAAAAATGAGAAAAAGCCATTAAAAAGTTGGTTCATCTTCTGTAGAATCTTTTTCAGAACGCAGTCTTCTAGTTATTAAAGCTTGAAATGCTTGAGGCATGGACGGGCAGATGGGATATGATTCTTTGCATCTTAGTATCTTGTGCAAGAAGATAGGATTTTTTGGGAGACATTTTTCTATGTTCCCTCATTCCTCCACCCAAAACATACACGGTACCTCATAAAAGAAAAATGGAAAAAAACCCCACAGTTGTTCTGAGCGTTGACATACTCCATCTACTTTGCTTTGTTTCTGTGAACAAGAACTTCTGCTCTTATCAGTAATTTATAAACATCCATTTTTGCTGTAAAAATGAGAAGTCTGCGTAGAAGAGTATGGTCATGGAAAGTTCACTGAAAACTTTATATTTTGTGTTGCATCTCCCCTGTCCACTCCATCACCCCAAAATCTGGCTGTAGCTTCCTCTCTGGATAGGCGGTAAGATCTGCTTGAAGACCGTGCATTTGATCAGAGAGAGAACAGTGACTAATAATAGCTGATAGATTCTTCTGTACCTCATTGTGCAGAGAACTGAAATAAACAGCACCAAAAAAAACCAGAACACAGGAATGTGATAAGAGATGACCAGATGTTGCTTACAAAAATTAGAAGCCAATCTCTTGTCTTTTCCTAAATGCTTCAGCTTCAATGACAAAATAATTTTAGGTGAATTTCAGAATTAACATTTTATTTGTGCTTCTAACAAGAAAAAACCCCTAACCTCTTAAAATGAACGGCCACAAAATTCTACTCTTAGAAAGTCTGTGGCGTAATAGAGCAATACAGAATTCTCAAATACATGGCAAGGATGGAACATTTCAAAATCCTTTCGCAACTCAAGTTTTATCAAGCTGTGAGGATTACCATTCAGTTCCACGTTAAATTTTTTGCTTGTTATATTTTTCTTTAATTATACAAAAGGATGTTATGCCTTTATTACAGTACTTATTTATTACAGTGCTTAATTACAGTACATTACAGGAGGGCAGGCGACCCTCAGGCACTCCGCGGGGAGGGAAGGGCTTCCGCGGGCTTCTGTGCTTGGGGTGGCTCCGCAGCGTGCTGCCCCGCGCCCCTCCTGTCCCGCTCACCCTGAGCAGAGGCCACAGGGGATGGGACATCCCTTTGCTCTGTCCCTTCCCGATACCCTGCCAGCCCACAGGAGAGGGGCAGAGTCGGAGGCAGAGCCCTGACCCTGCGCCCAGCGCGGAGCCGGGCACTGGGAGGGCTCTGGGGAAACGCTCTCCATCGCCGCCAGACCCAACGCCGTGCCCGTGAACAGCGCTGTCCTGGTGACAAGAGCTTTCTTTTCCTAGCGCACCCCATCTAAGGCGACTTTTCCTTGTACTGCCTTGGTTCTGTTTGCAGGACCTAGAGTGGTTGGAGAGAACCAAAGGATGAGTGAGAGCACTTGTAAAGAGCTGTGGAAATCTCAAATAATCTTTTTCTGACGCATAGAGAAAAAAATACTTTCCATGAATAAAATGGCCTCAAGTTTCAACAAAATTTTGAACTGAAAAGAGACTGTGTTTTTCTATATAATTAATTGTAACAGATAATCCTAAATTATTTAGAAAGCTCCATGCACCTTCAAAATTTATAAATATATGCCACATTATTTCAAGAACTGTTATTACAAGTACTGTTAATTTCTCTATTTTGATTAACAACTGTCAGGAAGATTAAAAGGCTTGCTTTTTTTTCCCAGGCACTTTATTCCCAGGCACAATTCTACTTACTCAAATAAGCTGTAACACTTGAATAAAGTGGAGATTTATATTCCGTTTTTCACAAGTTCCAGACATTTTGCAAGAGGAAAACGTGGAAGTGTCTGTCTCTTTACATATATTAAGTTTGATTTTTTCCTGTGTGCTCTAAACCATAACTCTGTATGTGTCCGTATGCATACATGTATTTCTGTGTATGTACACATAAAAGGGCATACAGGTGTATGTGTGTATGAAGCATATGCATATAAACATCCTTTGAAAATACAGAGGGAGTACAAATCTAGTTTGATTCATATGGAGCAATAAACAATAATCTTGATAGCAAGAAGTACTAAAACAGAAGACAGGTACAGGAAACCTGCACACAAATACACATGCAAAGAAAACAATTTGAAGTAATCAACAATTACTTTCACACGCTGTTTCTGAGTAGGAATGTTTTCCATTGCGAGCACACCTGTGCACACCCCAGCAGGCAGTGAGGAGCGGGCTGCTCTAATCCACGCTGAGGACCTTTAAGCCTTTTCCAGCAACGAAACAGCGTCCTCGGGGCTAGGGACACAACACGTCAGCCTCAGCACCTCAGGAACAGACACAGATTTTCACTCCCATCTCACCATTCCAAACCTTTACAGTTAGTTATACTGGATCTGGTTTGTAACAATTATATCTATCGCAGTGTTTTTTATTAATTGTCTCTATTTTGCAACAATTACCTGATAAATCTGCTTTTGACCTTAGTTCAGCTTTTTAGAAGTGTTATTTTTATGAGAAAATAATTGCTGTAGCAACACTGATTGTCACTGCTGTTTATTGCCATTTTACCACTTTATTCATCAAAAGTAAATGAAAATTATGCATACAAAGCTGATATGGCAATATTACTACTACTTATTGTACTGCATAAGATTTTTGTTTTGTAGCTTATTGTACCATTTCCGAGTACTCCTTTTGCATAACAGAATTGAGGAGAGAACTCTGGGGCAGAACCTGTCAATTCAACAACTGAATAATATTCAAATTTACTAAGAACCCATTATTTCTGAAGAGATTACCTGTTTCATCTGTTTCACTTTCAACAAGGCCTTTGCTTTGAATCATGAAGAAATCCATTTTAGTGACAAAATTTTTCTAGTGATGTTTCAGAAATTCATTAATTTTCAAAATGAAGTAATTAAATCTGATTTCCATTGTACAGTGGTTCAGACTGGGGCAAGACAGAGTGGCCTGAACATCCAGTTATTAAACCTCTTCAAATGAAACACTTAAAAACCAGAAAACCAAAAGAAAAGAAAAGACTGAGTAATCATTTTCAAATACAAAGCCAAAATGAAAAATCAACATTCAGTATCTTGCAGAGACTGAAAGCTTTGGTGAATAAAAACTTAGGGCATGTTTAAAGGACTAAGAGAATACAAATTAAATCTTTTACCCACTAACATTTTCTCAGTATTTAAGAAGAGCCAAAAAGAACAGAGAAATTCTGCATGATGAATACCTTCTGGCTTAAACTTTCATCACAAAGAGGGGTTGAGTTTTTTAATACTTAGGAGTGCGTGACACTGCTCTCTGGAGCACCTGCAATGGATTCGCTCAGCCTTTAGTAAGGACAATTGGAAGAAACACTCATTTTCTATGGCCTTGTTGCCACCATTGCCCTGTCACACTGCCTTGGGTCTTCTCTGACCAGAAATGGATGTTATTCAGGCCAGTAATAGAGTAGAGCAACACTGTAAATAAAATTAATGTTTTAAGCTGCCAAGCTTGAACAGCACCTCAGTCCCTTACTAGATAAAATAATACGGGTCATCTGCAAGTAATACGGGTCATCCGCACAAGAGTAAAACCACACTGCCGTCTCCCCTCACCACCAACAAAGCTATGGGTTTCTATTCGCCATTCCTCTCACACACAGGAACCACAGATGACAACTGTGTCTCTGGTAATTGTCTTCCTCACTCCCAACAGCCAGACTGAAAAAGCTTAACCTCTACAAGGATTCAAAAGCCAGTTAATAAAAACAATCAGAAATCACTTGAGTGACAGTGTACCGTAGTGTCCTGTCTGCTGAATAATTAATCCTGAAGTGTTCATTCTTCAGTTTTGTTCCCTCACATCTGTGATGCAAAAAAAAAATCGGTACTATCATTTTATTTCACTAGCTTTATCTTGGATTTTTCTTAAAGAGTGTTTTGGGTCGTCTTCTCTATCTTCTGTGCACTCCACATTCAGTTTCTCTGTAACTCGATTAGTAATAAAATACATTAAATGGAGGAGGGGAAACCTGAGAAAACATAACAAAATATATAAAGAACAAGTAGGTGGTTTATTTTTTCCAAAGATTGATATTCTACAATAAATACTTTCAGATGAATCACTAGTTTCAGTGACTTCCATTTCACTTGTAGTCTTAAAGGAAAAAAAACAAAACCAAACAAGCTATTTTCAGTAACAATCATGACGTAAGATCCAGAATTCAGTAAGGGAACAGCAGGAGACTAGATTATAAACTATTCAAAAGCTGCATGTACAAGAAGGTATTACAGTGAGACTGGGCATCAAACTCTAAATGCCTGAACCCGTGTAATACAAACCCTACAACTATTAAAGCCCTGTTTTACTGAAAAGCTCCAGAAACTGAACTCTCCAAGAGAAGCGGGTAGCGATGCAAGTATTTCAGAAAAATATTCACAAGTCAGGATCCAAAGGTAATTGTAGAGCAACACTCCCAAAGTTCTGGAAAGGATTGCATGGGATATTATAGCAGGCTGAGCTAAAATAATGAAAACTAATAAAAAGGGCAGCCATCTCACAGGAATCTTTTGAACTCCTTTTGTAAAAATGCTAAACCTTTGGGCACACATGCACACACCTTCCTCCAACAGATTAGTGAAAGGGGTGCCTTGGTTTCATGAAGCCCATTTTCTCAGCAGTCCGTGTTGTTTTGCTGCTGAAAAGGGGAAACATCGAGAACTGCAGGAGAGTGGGTGGTAAAGCTCCTAGCCCTTACTGGGTTGCAAAATGAGAGAAAAAATATAACCTTAAGTGAAGATTATGACCACAGTCTATCCGTATGTAAAAGCCTCGTTATTCACTCAGTGATGGCCTCAGATAATATGCCACAAGACAAACACTGTTTTGGAGAGTCACAAAATCCTGCAGGATTCAGGAAGCCAATTTCTATGAATTTCTCTCTGCTTAACAACAAAAACGTACCAGTTTATCAAACAGTATGTTACAGGGTTGCTTCCTTCATTTCAACACTGAACTCCTCTAAAAGCTACTCCAAAACCATAGTAAGATGCAGGTTTATTTGCCTCTTTCATTTCAGTATCCACTTAGGAAATAAAGCTTATTGTAGCTTGGCTCCTCAAACTAACTGCCCAAAAAATAAATATACGGCCCAGTAATACAAAACTTATTCTTCAGTGCCTCACCTTTCCAAACTTAGTCCTGGCTGTGCTGCAGCAGTGACAGGTACTGCCCATCCCAAGGGCAACGTGATTCCAACCCATCAGCAGCGTGGGGCTCGCGGCCGTGCGGCACGACGGCAGCTCCTGACCAGCACACCTCTCTGCGCTCACCCAAACCTCTCAAGCTGCTTTAAACACATTCCCTGTAAAACCCAATACTTTTCTATCATTAGAAAAATATTTCCTTTTTCATTAGGACATGGCTCTTGCTTCTAGCCTATATGGGTCAGACCAAAATAATGAAACATTATTCAGGGGAAAAGTTACTTGGAGTACATTATTCCAAGGTCTCAGAAACATCCTATTCTCCGTTCCCCTTCCCATCTCTAAAGCCTATATAATTGATGTACGACACCAGAATCCATTTCTTTTTACAAGAGAAAAAAGCATAAAAAGCAAAATAAGACTTTTTTAAAGTGCTAGAATATTTACAGAAGCTGAGCAGAGGTTTAAACAAAAAGGTCTCAAAAGGCGATAGACTGCTGACCAGAACACAGGACAAAGAACATCAGAAGACATGTCATAAACTTTATTTTCAGTCTGTCCTTCTCTCTTACATGCCCCAACACTTAACCTTAATGTACTAAGCTGATTGCATACACCTACTTCTTTGGGGAAATGCAGTGATGCATTTTATGATTTTATCCCAGTAATAAAATGAAATTCTTTTAATTACAAACATAGAAAAGAGAGGATGAACTAGAAGAGGCACTGCATTAGAATTAACTATGATTTATGGTCATCTCTATAAAGTAAAACAGATAAAGGATGAGCTGACGAGGAGTCCATTTATAAATCGCTTTATTTTCATGAAAATACCATGAAAAAGATATAACGTAAAAATGATAAGAGAATAAAATGTTTATTCAAGAAAAAAAAAATTCTGTAGAGATAAGGAAGACTAGTCCATTCGTCTGGAGCCTGTGCTACTATAAAATAAATCACAAAATTTAGCTGAGCTCACAAGCATAGAGTTTTGTTTGATATTAAAGTGATAAAAACTGAGTTTTCCAGAGATACTGGAAAATATTTGATGCAATAGTGGCTCTGAGCGTGTAAGCACAGCCAAGTTAAGCTTCCTGTAAGGGTTTCCATGCATGGAAAGCATTTAGTTGAAGGCTAAAACATAGCTCTGGATTTGCTGGAGAAGATCCGACAAGTATTGTAGGATTCAAAGAATAGAAATTATAAGATTTAATCAGAGAAGGGAAGAAGCAGTATTTAAAACTCGGTATTCACACTACAGTCATCTATAACAACAGCTCAAGAATTAAAGCAAACTGTTCTTTGCATAAGAAGCAAAACAAATCTGCCTTAGTCAGCGGATTTTTTTGAGCAATCCACATACTGCCTTCAACTCTTCCTTGTCCCTTCTTCCTTACAGTAGAAGCCAACAGCAAACATGATTTTATACTGAACCATCGTCCTTCTTTACTGTCTTCTCTTCAAGTCCTCAATTCCTGACAGTTTCTCTGACTAAAACTCAGGAATTTCTGTAGTTTTATCACACAGCTTTAGCTAAAAGAAACTCATCATAAATTATTACCTACAGTTTGCAACCAGAAATGATCCCTATAATTCAATGCACAAGAGAGGTGCATCATTAACTAAGAGATTATTTAATTAATCCCACAGTAGGGTTGGTGTTAAAACTCTCTTGCTCCAAGTAAGACTCATACTCCGCATAAATAGGTCTCTAAGAGGGATGCCTTTTCAAAAAAACCTTTGTATTTCTTTGGTTTTGAACTCTGTGTTAAGGTTCTTTTACCTTCCTTCCAGAGCAAGCAACACCACAAATAATGTATATCTACTCCTGCACTGAGGCTGTTACACCCTGCAGACTGTCTAGAAACATTCTTCTTACCCTTTAAACCAAACTCTGCATATTCCCTTTGAAAAATTCTCCAGATTTGATTTGCTATATTCCATGAATATCAATGTTGTATATCCAGAAAAAAAAAAATAAAAAATCTACTGAATGGCTTTGATATTCAGAAAAAATCCTTTTCCAGAGGAAGAAAATAAGCAAGAGGGAAAAATAAGAAAAATATAAAATGTAGAATAAAATAACTTTGGAACCTGCAGCAATAACCATAAGTTCAGTCTTAAATATTAGCTAGTCTTTCATGTGAGACTGAAGTAAAGATTAATAGCCTGAATATTATCTCAGCAAGTCTCACGTAAACCCACTGACTGCACTGGAGTCATGTGCACCAGAGCAAGAAAGAACACAGTCAGTCTCATTATAAAAACATACCATAACATGCCCTGAAATAAAAAGTTATGCTGTGGGAATGCATTAAAAAATAATATACAACAAGATATCTCAAGCATTTAAGAAATAAGTATTCAGTAGTCTTTCAGTCTGAACATTTCAGTTCTTTTTAGACTTCTTTTTGAGTTTTTATAAAGTCTGAGTTGAAAACAATTAAACCCAACCCAGGTGTATCCTCTGTAACTGAGAGCAGAAGTAATAACGGTTGAAAATACCACAGTCCTATCTTAATTGTTAACAAGAGTAATTAGAGCAGGCCTTAACCGTAGGTTAAGAACTTGATATTTGCAATGAAGAGGCCAGAAGTGAAAAGAAAATCTGGCTCATGAAAGTTTACTTTTCCTAGAAGTAAAATCAGATTTAAACCCCCATATATTTCATCTCAGATTTGACAAGACCTATTCACACCCCCCAGCATAAACAGTGAAGTTGCCTTCTAAGCAGCCTTTGCAGGGCAGTGATTTCGTTATGGAAACGGATCTGAAATTAAGGAAATGCCTCTAAAACAGTAACGCAGGCTCAGTGAGACCATTTTCTGTGCCTGAAGCAGCAGCAAGGAAATCAGATGAAAGCTTGATTCAGTGTGGGTGCAGGTGGGAGAAAGCACCACCGAGACTGGGAAACACGAGTATGTATCAGCGATTGAACTCTTCTGCAAGGTTTTGGGGGTTTTTTGGTTGGGTTTTGGTTGGGGTTTTTTGTTGTTTTTTGTTTGTGGGTTTGTTGTTTGTTTTTTTTTTTTTCCCCCTGGTAAGATATCTACACTGCAGGAGGCATTTATCAAATGAAAATTTTACAGATGAGTAGAATAACCAACTCAAAATAGGCCATATATAATTTTACCAGAACAGTGCTGCTCTGCCTCACCTGTCATAGTAAAACACAGATTCTTTTGTGCATTATTGGAACCCACCCCTCCATCTGCTTCTCCAATCTACAGTGCCATTTAACATCACATCACACATTTAACAGAAATTATAAATCATTAAAATTATGATTTAATCCTGAGCTAAGTTCATTACAGGTCTCTTTCTCAGAACATGTCTGTAGGCCTGTTTAAACCTTTTTTGTCTAACAGTTTTAACAAATCATTTCAGTATCTATTTATAATTTTTGCATTAAAAGTACATATGCAGAGCACCTTGATTTTCTAAGTTGAAAAGATGCAGGACAGACATGGTGGAACTCCCAGCTCGCATCTGATTGCAGCATTCTGACAGTAATCACTGGGTTTTCACATGCAAATCAGGATGCCAGTCTTACAGACCAGCTTTCCATGGGCATTAAGATCCATATGGCTATGTCTGAGCACAGCTGTATGGACCACAGTCAAACAGCACAACTGGAACTGAGACACAAAAAAATCACCCACAATTTTTTAAATATATATGCCTGTATCCACGCATTTCATAGCTAGACTGCTTCTAACATCCTTATTTCCATTAACAAGGAGGAAAATAGCCAGAAATAATGCTCACACACTGCAGTATTCTGAGGGGTTTTATTTTGTCATTTCACTCATCCTCTCGTCCAAAAAGAGAGAATGAGAAGAGGAAAATTTCAGTTTAATAGAAGAAAGACACAAGGAAAAGCCCAGTCTGGCTAGCAAGACAATCCTGATACACAACACAAGTAACTCACACATCTGAAACCAAGATCAAACACTGGATTTTCCTTTCAGTGAGACCTTTGAATTACAGTTGGATGCTTTTCTGAAAGGTGTGTTCTAGTCCATTTCCTCTGCTGGGGCAGACCTGCCCCTTTTCACAGAAGGTACACTTAGTTTAGTCCACAAGTGAAAAGAGTTGAAGAGCTGATTTAAATGTGTGGCCAAGTGCCAAACAAACCACCTGCTCCAATTTCTGCCTCAGACCTGTCCACAGATTCTGTCACCATCTTTAACTCACCCCAAGAGTTTCCTTGCTCTCAGTAACTGATAAGGTCAGATACATGCAGTATTTACAAGAAGCTTACAGAGTACGCTGAGGCATCTTGGAACCAGAGGTACTACATGACTTGACTTTATTCCAGTAACACCTTTCTGTAATTTCAATTCCAAGTTCAACTGCATCATTTAAAGACTGTTCTTAAAGTCAGAATTTAAAATAGCACAATCAAATTAGACACTTCTGAAGTTAATAGCGAGTGCAAAAATGGCAAGTTAATTCAGTTATTATTCCACGTAGTTTTCTGTATATGGCAGAAATTTACCATTTGTCATTTATATTCTACTTGATGTTCAATATGTGAGAAAAACAAATAGGCAGCCATTACTTCTTTTACACTGAGGGATAAAATGTCTCATCTATTTCAGTAACTTCTATTGGATTTCTTGACACATGCTCTAACTTAATTTCTTTTAGACATTTACTGACACGTGAATCCAAAGAGACAAGAAGTAAAGAAAATGAATGTAACAAGAATAAAGGTTTGGGTGTGTTAAAAGATTACATGGTTGTCCCGACCTTTATTAAAGTATTTGGAGAAGAAAAAAAAAAAAAAAAAAAGGTAATTTTTTTAGTCTTAAGTAAGACTTTCCAGTAAGAGTCGGGACTGCAAAGTACAAACTAGATCACTGACAGGTTAGCAACAGTAAACCTGTTGGTTTTGATCCAGTCTTCCTAGGCAAGACAGAGCAACATTTGCAGCTCAAAGCCAATTAACTTGGGTGTTGCCTGTTGTACCAGCTATGGAAAACCATGACCGTTAGGGGGTTTTATCTGGTCATTTCTTTGTAACCACAACTATGGACGCATGGACAGATGTAGCAAGATAATTTGGGTATGCTCCCATCATCTGTAATTACGGGAACTGAAGAAAGTATCAGTCCTAGTAGAAACACCATTACTGATAAACTGTAAAGGTGGTGGGGTGAGCTTGAGGACAACTCCACAGTCACACAGATACTAATGAAAAAAATACACACTCCTGCAAATTTCCCTCAGCTGAGAAACACAATTCTAGGGTGTTGCTTTCTAACCTTAGATGAGTGCTGTGTATAATATACCTGAATGAAATCAAGATCTCAAGTACTAGAGGCAGTTTCTGAATTCTGTGTTCACAGAATTAGTCAAATTTAGCCACACTGTTGCTATATCAAAATTTAAACAGTGAATTAATAGTAATCCTTTACTTCCATACACTTTCAAGTAGCTGATGAATGGCATTGTTTCACAACACTTCCCCCCATTCAGCCCCTTCGGAGCACCATGAGTGCTTCTGCAGGTAACACAGGTGACAGCCAGGTCACCACTGGGATTTCTGGCTGAAGTCAGAAGCAGTGATTACAGTTCAAGACGTCACTGCAGGCGAAGTAGCAGCACCTCAGGTCGGAAAGCCTGAGATCTGCATCTTGGCGACTGGCCTGGCCCTGACACCAGGTGCCCACTGAGCCTCAGCAGGAGGAGGGAGGGTGGGGTGGAGAAGATCAGGTGGAAAAAACTCTTAGGGCAAGATAAAGGTAGTTTAATAAAAGCAAAAGCAAGGGCCACATTTGGAAGTAAAGGAGCACAGAAGTTTACTCTCTACTTCCCATGGGCAGCGTTCACTAGTATGTGGCGTTATGGAGAACCTACTACGGCTCTGTTCAGAGGCGAACATATCATGTCTTCCTATGTAAAACTGAAAGCAGGTGTTTTTTTTGGAAAAGCTGTCCCCAAATAATAATTTTTCCCTCTTCTCAAGTGAAAAGTACTTCTCAGCATATAAGTACCTCTCATAAGTCCAGAGTAGGAAAGTACCTCTCATAAATCCAAAGAGGACTCTTTATTTCTTTGCATATTCTTGTATAACAAAGTGATGCAATAAAAAGCTGAACAGACACACAGATAATTTCTCTTGATGCTACTGTGTTGGTTGTAGAAAGGGATGACAAATACCTCTATCTATTTATAGTGTAATGTACATAAGATTTTATTCTTAATTGTTAAACAAACAACAGAAAATACTGTTTTCACTATTAACATTAATACTACTTGGCTAAGGATGCATTTCAGCTGTCATGTTCTTGCTAAAACTGTTAGTTATTGATCACATAGAAGCAGTTAGTCGTTCTGGAGGGACCAAAATGCTCATAGAAGCCATTGGTTTCAGAGACTTCCTCTGAGGGTAAGTATGCAATGGCAGAAAAAGTTGGATGATCTGATCTGAACCCACAATTTCATCTCGGAGCTGCTTGTGTCATTCTCCTGAGAGAAAACAAAAATTCTGTGTGGACTGTGCTCCAAAAGCCGCTTGTGGATCAGAACTGAGTCCTGCAGAACCAGCAGTTTTGTATCATCTTCATCATCACTGCAGTGCGTGTTGTTTCTTAGCTGTCGATACATGCTCTGTTCCTTACGCAGTTATGAGTACTCTTATATGTCATTTGCTTTTGATTCACACAGTATAGAAGACATAGAAGGGTTTTTTTTTTTTAATTGCTGATTCAAATTTATATAAAATTTGTGAATTAAGTGGAAAGCAGTGCAGAGTTTTGCTCTTGGGTAGACAGTGCAAGGTCTTTATAAACTATTTTGTGTATGATCATGGCACTAAACAATTCTTGACATCTTATGCAAATCCCAGTCTGTCTCCAGTCATTAAGGATATTATCTGGATTTGCAGTGATACATAAAAAAAATATGGTTCTTTCTAAATGCTGTTGGCAGGTTTTGACAGACTTAGTCCTGATTTTATCCAGTATGTTCCATGCTATTGACAAGGAAACTATTAATTTTCTTTCTGTTCATGTACGTGAAGCATGAATTTGAAACGTTCTGAGGTATTTGTCTTTTTACAAATTCCCCTTTTAAATGTGTACAAAGATTAGCTTGGTGTCACGATTTGAAATTTTAAACTTGAGGGAGAAGACAAGAAAAGAGTTTCTTTTCATTGCACCACTATATGCTTAGGAAAATGTAGTGAAAAGGTTGTGTCCCTGCTTTTCATCTCTGGTCCTTTTCCCTGCCTGGATTGGTGTGAGGTTATATCCAGTCACTGTTCTGTGGTGTACCAAAAGCTCTGGTGCTGCAGGCAGCTAGACAGCAGGCGGCTTTCTGCGTGCAGGGCTGCCTCTTCTCCTCCGGTCACGCCCCAGAATCGGGGGGGATCTGGGTTTTAGGCGGTCTCAGCCCTGTACTTTCTCAAATGCTTGTTAGACCTGCAGGCCAAGGTCATGTATTTGGAGCAATGATTTCACAGAATCAGGAAGACATCTCTCAACTTCCTTTACACGTACTTGTGTGGACACTCGTGTAAGAATCCATGACGGTGTCTGTGGGAGCTGTTTTGCAAACGCTTTTGCTTTCCGTGTTACCGGGTGTCTTAGTGGGAGAGCTCTGTTGTACTGCCCATGCCACATGCTGTACTGTGTACCTTATCGTAAAGTTACAGGGCTCATTAAGAAGTATATTTTGCCATATAAATGTACTCCTAATCTGCTATTTTAATCTTCATAATATTGTACAAAAATGATCCTTCCTTGTGCAGAGGTTCTCAGACTGTGCTGGCAGGCTGCCCATCTCCTGTTTTCGGGCTGGAATGGATTGTGTCCAGCAGGAGGACACAGATTCTGCAGCCATGAGGACCAGGTGCTCATTTTGTCTAAGACCATACAAAGCTGTTCAGAAGAAGATGTGCTTTGAGATCCTTTTTCTTTTCTAAGGTGAAATGATGCAACTCTTACTCATCCTTAAAAGGCAGTCTGTATGCATGGGTGCAGAGGATGATTTGGGGTTGTTTGGAATGAGCATCCCGTGACTGGGTGCCATGCCCTGTGGGTGGTACGGTGTGGGTACGGTGTGTCCACGGCGGGGCAGAGGCTCTTGTACTGCCCCTGGTCTGCAGATGATGGCCTTGAGCAGGAAGGACAATGCCAGGTGCCATACCTTGTTATCTGGGATCACATCTTCCTACACGGGCTGCAGTGAAGGCAGGACAGGAGCTGGCCCGCTGCCCCACGAATCCGTGTTTGGTGTTGAGGGCGGGAAGCAGAAGATGGAGACTTTGTACCAGGGATACAGGTCTCGGCAGACTTACCGTTCCCTGTCCCGGGTGGGTAGGTGCAGGTAAGGTAGATGACCATTCTGTCGTTGCCTGTTGTTTCCATCATGTCTTTGCACAACCACAGATCTGTGTGAATTGGATTGATTTGCTATTCTATTAGTAGTCTAGAAAATACAACTTTGATCAAGAATAAGGGGAAGATGAAAGTGAATGAAAACTTTTATTCTCTTCGTGAGTGTTCAGAATCATCTATTTCAATGTAAATCTGTCCCAGTCTGATAGATAGCCACATGAATTCTGTGCCATCTTGTACCTCAGATTCTGCACACTAAGCAATAAATTCATTGAGGAGGCATAAAATAATGCAAGATGAGCAACTATTGGTGGTAACTGTATAAGAGTGTGAACCTTTTGCCGTCCTGTGCAAACAAACTGTAAGTCCAGTGGAGTCTGCATTCTCTATTTAACATCTCAGTCCTCAGGTGACTCCTGTACCTAAATTGATGCAATGGGAGTAAGAATCTAGCTGGGGCTTTATCCATCACATATATTGATCCCCTGAAGGGTGAAAATATATCTGAAGAACATGTAATTATACTTAATTCAAGTCACTGTAGCAGTTTGTGTTCCAATCTGTTCTCATGGAGAATGTAGAAGAAAGATAGCTAGAGACTGTTGATCACAGCTTGAACTGAATAACAGCCTTACCAAATATTCCAGAAACATTTTACAATGCACTTCAGCATATCGTCCTGTTTACTTTCTTGTTGTCTAATGAAAGGACTGTGGAGTCACGAAAAGAGTTTCTGAGATTATGTCCCTCCTTGCTCATCTCTGTGTTTGTTCTTGTATTCTGTGACACTGTCCAAGCTGTGCGGCCATCCAGAGCTGGGTTTGATTGTCTGCCTCTGGTATGAGAACTAATTCAAGGCAAAAGGACATTCATCATTTTTATTACAGTTGGTAGATTTTGTTAGAAGTGATAAGTAAAAAAGCTGACATAAACACGTGCAGGAATTATTCTTATAAAAGAATGAATTTGGTTTGGGGTCCCTGTTGGTGAAGTAGGAAGTGTGTTTTAATGGGATAATGGAGCATCCCAAAGGTAATTTATTTCCCTTTTTTACACTGGTACACATTGTGTTCCTCCCTGACACCCAAAGTAGTGAGTAATCTTGGTCCATATTTTGATTGACAGAAATGTAAGATTTAGCCAAAATTAACGTAGTATAACGTTCATGTGATGAAGAAAGCTGCCCAGTTTATAGTTGTAGATGTAGCTAATACTTATCCCTTCTTAAAATGTCTGCAAAATACAGGTAATGAACAATAGTTGTGTCATATGAATTTGGGTCAATGAATAGAAGTATGATCTCGTTTATGTTCAGTATTAAACGAGATACTTTCCCTGTTATAAATGACACTACATGTAATGAATGCTGAAAATTGGTTTGCCTGTAGAGGACTTCTTTACTAGCCGGGAAAAAAATAAAGTTTTGCTTTTATTGAGTTGAACGTAATAAGTCTTGATGGCAGGGCCATTGCTGTCAACTCTTTTGGTGGAGATTTGGTACAATTATGCTGCAGGGGAAGTAGATGAGTTTTTCTGTGCTGGAAAATGAGAATAACATCAGAGAACCTGTGTATCGATACCTTGCTTTAATAAGGATCTGTCTGCTCTTCCTCAGCAGACTGGGATATGTTCCAAGGTGAGCTATGATAAAGCAAAGATACGTCTGGTTGGAAAATGAATGTCAAAGAGCAATTGTCAGCAGTTTTCTTTTTCACCAAGATCAATATCCTGATCTAGTTCTAATGTTTTATTTTTGTATTTATTTTTATTTTAATGGCAATAGTGAAGCTTAAGATTTGTGAATGATGCCAGTGTGAAAGGAGTTGTAAGTATTTTTGGTTATAGGTAATAATTTTGACAAATTGAAAGGACAGTCCATGGAAATGCAAAATACTGTAATTGGGAAGGTGAACTCTCAAGTGTAAGTAATGCTGAATAGTAAAATGGTTCTTAATATTTTATGTCTGACTCCCTTAAATAAATTCATAATGGGATAGTTTGAAAATAAGGTAGCTACCATCTAAGGTTACATTAACTGAACTCCAGTTTGCATTTAGCTAGATGGCTTTGGGCAGATTTTGAGCTCCTTTAAAGAAAAATCTATTAAATGAAATGGATTCCACTGAAGAACAGGAGCAGCAACAGATGATTTAAATAAAGACTAATACATAACGAGAAATTAACAGATTACATTTGTCTTGTGTAAAAGAAGACTCCATAGAGTGTGAGGAGAACTTCAAAGATGTAAAAATTGTGAAGTGATGGGTTGTTCTCCGAGGAGGAGGCTGTGTTTGGGAGGGGAAGAATCATCTGTTTGCACTAGCTCGTATGTTTGGATATTAGAAGATTAACCATAAATATTTTTTTTGGTAAATTTTGGTGTGAGATTTTAAGGTAGTTACTTAAATATCAGCCATAGCATTGATTTGGTTGGTCACTCGTGATCCTTTTCCAGTACTACACAATGTATAAAGAGATTTACTTCTGGGATTAGTCACAGATTCCTTTGTTTGCTTGCTGTTAGTTTCTTTCATAATACTGTTTTCTCTTTTTCAGTGACAAAATGTTCATTAATTACGCTTGTCAGCATTGCGTAATTCTAATGTTATTTAATGTTGGCCAAGCTCCCTGAAAAGCAATAGCAGTGGTGTATGATTTTGGGGTTGCTTTAGGGTTTTTTTTTGTTCATTTTTGTGTTAAGATTTTATACGGTGATATTTTTTGCTAGATTAAAAAAATAATTTATATAAAAATAGCACAACTGTAATTTGTCAATTAGAAACAACTAGAAAAGAACAGTAGGTCTTAAAGGTTATTATGCTTAATTTATAAAATCATTATAGTAAATGTTGTGATGTTTATCATTTCTCATCTGTACTGCTGCCGTCGAAGATGCTATTTCATGTATAGTATAGGTTTTCTTAATCAGCTTATGAAAGACTTGAATATATCATAGCCTAATCATTCTGTTGTTAAATCGGGCAGACCTCTAGAGGGAATAATCTGACAGCTCATGATCATCACATTTATAATCAATTAGTGATATTCAGTGAAGCAGTTTAAGGGAATCATTTTAACCAGCTAACATATTGCAGGACAGCATCGTTACACACACTGTAGGTCACCAGTAAAATAGACAAACATCTATCCTGCAAAAGCTAATAGACAGCAGTCATCTGCTAAGGAGCAGCTGGGTAGCAAATGTCAGGGCTGAGTGCTGTGCTGCAGGAGTACCCCTGATGATCCATGAAAATGGAAAGAATTTCTCAGTAGGGTCTGAAAACACCACCAGTACCTTCTGAAAAGCCCCATACCCAAACATCGCGTTGTAAGGTGGGTCGGATGTATTTCTCACTGAGGGCAGCAGCTGCACCTGAGATGTGGACTTCTCAGAGAAGAGAAATGAGATTAACTGAACTTCGATAATGCTGTAATTTATAAAGCAGTAACATAAATTGTCTGTGTAACTTTTGTAATTGACTTGCTGAGTTGCGAATGCAGAAAATAAAAGGCTAGCCAGGAGTGTTTCAATGACTCTGGCAGAGATAGAGACTTTTTTTTGCAGTAGGCACTTACTGTGAACATATTTCTTTCAGGAACTTCTTTAGCTGCTAGATGAGATTAAAATAGGGAGAAAGATTGATTTACCTTAGAAGTAATTTGGGGAGATGTGAATTAACTCTTCAGATTCAGGGAATAAAACTCTGACGGATTGAACCACATCTGTCATCATAGCTTTGTTTCAGTTATAAAAACTGTGCTCAAGAGCGGTCTCAAGCCCCTGAGTACCATAAAAAGGTGAAGAGCTGGGCAGCGGCTGCAGCACAGCCCTCCTGCGGGCTCGGTGGGATCCTGATCCCTGTGCCCTGGTCTGAGGGAGGTCGGTCTCTTCTGGGGGCTTTATGGTTACAGCTACAGCTATGAATGAAAGATCCCAGTTCCAGCCTGCTGGCATGGGAACTGTTTCTGCAGCCTCACGTTTCCTGTGGGCCTTGTTTTCACAGGGGCTTCAGTATCTTTTCCAGTAGCATCCCTTGTCAGTGGAGACTTGTTTATTCCAAGAGCTTTTCGATATGAGTGAAGGGAAGCCCTCCTGAGAGAGCGCACAGCTGTGACCTCCTGAGCTCAGTAACCAGTAGTATAAAGCTTTTATTTCTTTGTCTGATCCCATATCGTCGTTGTCTAAGGATTGCAGGTTTGCATTCTTGCATACACACCTTTGAAATTTTTAATGGGAAATATTTTTAATTAATAGAACATACAAATGTTAAGGAGCATTATCAAATAAATGCAGTTGTCTCCAACACCCTACGAAAGACTTTGAGGATGTAGCAGTTGTATTAATTTAGTTAATTCTTCTGTTGTTTCTGAGCTATTTCTTATTTTATGATTTTAAAATATCTTGTGTCTGACACACTTGACCTTTCTCATCCACTTACCACTCAGAGCTAAATCTATTCAGCAGAGCTCTTGAAGTATCCAGATTGAAGACTCCAACAATCTTACGCTGGAAAGAAACGGCACACTCTCTTTATAATTGGTATCTTAGGAAGAAATAGACCACTTGAAGACCCATTTGACAGAAGAATCCTGATGAGTATTCTTACCTCTTCTAATAAAGATGATGATAAGGATTAGGAATCCTCTAATGCGGGATCTCTCTACCAAATCTGAGCAATTCTGCAGGACTCTTTGAGAAAGACTTTATACAAAACCTTTTCCCTGCTTTTTTTCCTGAACTCTATTTTAATGCATTTTGGCTCAAGTGCTGTGTTTCATTCCTTGCAGTTCTTTGTCTTTCATGCTTCCCTTGGCTATTAAAAGCTTGACTGTTTGCTTTAAGCTACTGCAGTGACCTTGGAATGAGTGACATAACATACGTATTTGAATGAAATCGTACGATTTCTGAGCTCTTGCAGGATTGAAATACGAATCTCAAAATGCTTAGCTATGCAATTATGACTCTGAGGTTTTATGATTGCATGAACCGTAGTTAAATATATCATAGTTCTGTGAAAGTCTCAGAGACCAATGGCTAAAATTGTTAATTAAGTATCTATCTTTAAAATCATATGTTCCCCACAGTGTGTGAGACTTCAGATATATCAGACACTTGTTTATGTCTCTCTTGGAAGACAACTGCTGTACAAGCCTGCTGGGAGGTACTTGGGGCAAATTTCTGAAGACTAAAATAACACTGCTTCTAATAAAAGTCAATGACTATGACAAAAGTGAGAAATACTGAGGCATTTCATTCTTTGGAATGGGGTGGGAAATCCTCTGTGTAGAGAAACTTGATAAGTTTATGTCAGTTATGCTTCCTAAGAACTTTTGCACTGTAAATCAGTGTGAAAAGAGCAATAGATATTTTTTTTTAGCACCATAGTTTGTTTTTTATATTTAGCTTTAAAATAAATTATTTTTAAAGGACAGCTCCTCTTGTATTTAGGCCAGTGTCCTGATCCAGGGAGAGATCATTTCAGTGCAAGGTCCTGTTCTTTGTCCCTGAAAAGATGCCTCAAAAAGAATTTAAAGTAGCCGAAAATCTAGAATTATACTGCCTCATATATTGCCTAGTCTAGTTTTGACCATTGTGGCCTATGAATATGAGTTCATTCGTTTTCCAGAGAGAAAACAAGCTTTGTGTAAATAATGAAAAATATTGCCACGTATTCTGAAGGAAATGCCAAAGAAGTGGAGTGAGGTTTGGCCTCAACTATCACATTCAAGTCCTTAACTCCAGGTCTGTGATCAGATTTCTGTGACATTAAATTTGTAGTGAAAAAGTCACTTTTTTAAAGTAATAAAGAGTCAATTCTATCATTGAATAAGCTGACAGAAATGAAACCAGTTTCACTGCATACACTGAATATCCAGGCGACATGAGTCTGGAAACTCTTTGTGACTGTTGCCTTAAATCTGTTAAAATCCTTTTTTTTTTTTTCTATGGCAACATTAGTAGACGTGTTCATTAAATTATTTTGCACCATTCTTCTAAAGATATCATATAGAAATCCCAGCAGGAGATGGAGCAGAGGAGATCACAAGTCCAGGCGGGTAGCACAGGGTGCAAAGGGAGCTGGAGCTCAGTGTTCCTGCCATGGGGCGGGTGTCCCCTCCTGGGAGCCAGGAGTGGGGCTGGTTCTGCCAGCTGTGTCCAGGGTTATCCTGGTTCTGCTTCCAGCCTTCATGAGGCTGCCAGAGCAGATTCTGCAAATGCTCCCAGTGTCTCATTTCTGATGGATCCGATGTCCCCGGCTAGCAGGAGTGCTTTAAAATGAAACCCCTGTACTAGTGAGGAACGCTAGGACGGGCCCTGCGGTGGGTGAGGAGACCTCAAACAACAGGCAGAGTGGGGCCCACAAGGAGCAGTGCAACATTTTCTACGGGACTGAGGCGGCCGTTTGCGTGTCACCATCTGACTTTGCCCTCAGGTTTGAAGAAAGATCGCAGGGACCAAGGGCTGTGTGTGGTGTCTCGGCCCAAGGATCATGCGAAAGATGTCTGGAAGAGGCTGCACATTATTTGCATTACATGCTTTGTCCCTGGCAAAACTCGCCCCAAAATCAGAATAGTCTGCCCACAATCATCTTTAAATTTGTAATACATTTAAGATGTTGATTTTTGTAATTTTATACATATATCTTTGGTGTTACTTCTCTAAAATCTATTTTTGGAAAATGTAACTTCCCTAATTAATTCTGACTAGGTCTAAATTCATATACAGAACTAGCCTTAGAATTTAAAATGCTCTGCCTGTTTTAGTATGTATGTGAGACACACTTCTATGCACTGTCATTTAAAATAAATTCTCTATTCCCCAAATTACATTACACTGTTTAAATTACTATTCAAGCTACCACTTACTTTGACTAATCAGGTTAACGGATTTAAAAGTCAGCTTCAGAGATGACATGTAGGTGGAACAGAAACATCACACTGCTACTTAAATCCAAATAAAGGGTGTAAAAGAAAAAAGGCCGGAATATGAGAGTCAGATTTTCTTCTGCGGTAATCTGACAGTTTAAGAGTGTTTCTGCTACGTAACTTGAGTATGAGTTCTCTAAAATGTTAATCTTTCTACATGTTTCACAAAAGGAACAGACAAAATTAAACATTGACATTACCCATTTGTATTTAATAATTCCAGCTATATGTAATCAGTAGATGATTACTGCTTATTACTGGAGGAATAGTATTTTGAAAAACAGTTGAAATTCTATTATATTTGAGTTCTGATTAGATTAATTTATGAACGTTGTAGACAAAGTGTAGTGATTCCATGAAAAGGGAGAAAAAAAAGTCTTTCTACTTGGGTGGTTTTCAGACCATTTGTGATTCTTAATTAAGGGCCTTTAAAATTTGGTACACGTGTAGTAGCTATATCAGGATTCGGAAATATGTGACTCCAGATGTCAATGATTTGAAGGTGATGCTAGATATTCCAGTACCTTCCTAAAGGTCTGGGTAATTACCCATCCCATAAAAGTTCTAATTGATTAATACATTATTCATTAGTTTTGCTGGCAGAGCTACTTCCCTCTGTCTTAAGTGCAGTAGCAGTTTTAGGAACAGGTCTGGAAGGGCTCTAGGACTCATGCAGCGAGCAGATGATACAGCCATGCTGCAGGATGTCAGTCTCTCTAGGCACAGAAGAGCTTTAGCCTGATACTCTCCAATCCCCTAAATGTCAGTGTTGAGCACTCAGCTTATGTCAGCACTCTGATACGTTTTTAGTGCCCTGGAAATGCTTCCTCACTGGTTCAGGATGAAAATGCACGAGGAACCACTGTGCCATTGGAAGCTCAGAGAGCAGAGGCACAGAATTGCTGCAAGCTCCACATTTTTAATCAGCTTTTTTCTCCTGAGTTTAGGCAGCACCATAAAGACAGAATCTGTCCGTATGAAAACCAAAAATGTAGATCCTTAGTCTCACCATCCCATTCATCAGGCTGCACTGTATTTATCCTCCTGAAATCTCCGCGTGGCTGAGCCAGTAGAGTTGCTTGAATCTTATTATTGAAGATGAGGAAATGGCTTGCAACAGCCTGCAGTCTGTGCAGATAGCTGCCTGTTGGGGTTTTCTAAAGAATGCCAGTGGTTCAGGCATCCGGACAGATTTCATTTTTAAAGAATGAAAACTTAAAGCCATACATCATGCCTCTGTTCTCTAACGGTAGTTCTGCATTTCGTCACTGGGCTGGTCCTGCGGACGGAACGGAGCCAGCACCTGGCGCGGGCGGAGGAAGCGCTCACTTCTTTCCCCAGACTTTGATGCATAGTTGGGACTAAGGCTCTTGTTCGTTCTTAAGTGCCTGACTCATCTACTGCCTCGGAATACAAACTGATTCAGAATTGTTAATACTCAAGAGAGTAGAAAAATACTAAAGCAGAAACTCCGGGGAGGAATTACTGTAAGTTACAGTCATGCAATTATATATAGTGTAAGTTACAGATGTGAATTCCGATTTCGTATTTAACACTAGGATGGCCTTGGGGAGTCAGATCTTGTATCAAAGCCTTATTTTGATGGGCACAGTATAAATTCAGGAAGAGGTAGTTAATGCTCCAGAGACACCGTAATAATCCTATCAATCGATGCATTTTCATACTCACAAACAGCTCTACATTGTCCTTTGAGTTTCAAAAGGAGCTGGAACAGCAGTCTCAACTTTTAAAAAGGTGCAAAGAGTGCACATTGAACAATAAACAGCATAGGTATTCTGCAGCTATCCTCGGTTTTACTTTACTCCTACATACAATGAGGAAATCAAGGGAAGTGAGGGTTTTTTTTAAGAGCTTTGGATGTTTTTATGTAGCAGGTCTAGTCCTGTAGTTGTTCCTGTCATGTTGGAACATGGCAGATGCTGTAAAATAAAGTACAGTCAAGCTTACCCTATAAAGGGTAGTGAAGGGTTAATCTTCAAGTTTTGTGTTGTTTTTTTTCCTAAAGTCACCCTGTTTGTTATTGGCTGGCTCAGAGCCATTGAAACATAAAATTCTTGCTCCTCACCAGAACACAGTATCTGTTTCCACGACCCATACATCCTTACTTGTGAGTTCTGTCTACACATGGCAATGTGTTCCACTACTTCTGAGTTGTTGTTTTCTTCAATATTAGATTTGCTTGTGCATTATATGTACAGCTTGTCAGTCTCTCTGGATTTTTCCTTGGTGTACTGCCTTTCACAAGAATAAAACCAAAAATATTCCTGAATTAATATTGCTATCAAATGATATGTCTAGAACAGATTTGAGCTGCAGGAGATTCACTCCTCCAGAGTGATTTGTTTTACATTGATTCTAAAAGGTAACCTGTTTGTTATGAATTACAGAGTCTTTCATAAAATTGAGGCCTAATTAGGAAGAAAGAAGATGCATGAGTAATTTGCAGTCATGTAATGAAAGATTGCCATGGGAAACCAAGTGGATCAACAGACGCTGAAACCCTTGCTGTGGTATTTTTTTTTTCACTTTACTTCCAGCCTTCTGAGTCATGCTGACCCGAGATATTTGTAGATCTCCATGTATTACAGCAGAAAATTAACATTGCAGCAGATATTCAATAGTAATAATTTTAAATGCAAATAATAAGATTCTATATTTCAGGAACCTGAGTTAAATATATAGGCATTTTCTGTGTTTAAAATTAATAGGCAATGATAAGTTGAGTAGTGGAGACTATGAAGTATCTGTTTCTCCAGATAGCTGGAAAGTGTTTCTGAAGAGAACTGCTTACCTCTGTAAAGAGAAAATTTATTTGATGTTTATTACTGTAGTGTTAAACCCATCTCCACTGCCTGTATCAGGCTTAGGGAAGGTACACAGTGATAAACATATGTCCAAAAAAACCCCAAACATAAACCCATTTACTTATCCCAGGAGTAGGAAAGAGATATACTTGATGTATATGCATCACAAAAATGCATAAAACCAGGCAAATAGTTTGTGTTTTAACTAAAGAGAGGGTAGAATGGAAGAGACACTTGGGTAGTGTTTTACTGTGACACGCTGAATATGTTCAGAGAAAGGAGCCTTAAAAAAATAAATGAATCGCCTTTCTTGACAGCAGCACTGTGTTCTGTAGTACCAAATCCCAGTAGTTTCATCCATTTTGATAGGACTTAGTAATACGCTTTGATAAAGCAGAGGCTTAAAGGGACTCTTGGAAATGTTACGTTTCCGACGCACGGTTGTGTGCATAGTGCTGTTTCCAGAAGATGGTCAGTGGGCAAGGTGAGAGTGTGGTCTGAATGGTCCTTCACGTATGCAGAAAGAAGCAAATTTTGTAGAAGTTCCGTTGAGTTACAATTCATTTAAGAAATTGTTTTTAACACAGTGAATTTACTGAAAGAGAAGTATTTGCAACAAGCTTGATATTGTGACTGTTATTCTGTAAAATGTGTTCCTTTTTTCCTGGTGAAGACTCAAAAAGCAATAATGATGGTTTTGCTAAATCAGTGTTATAAGGCATTAACAAAGATAGTTAAAATCTTTTGTCTTTATCCCTTTTTGCAATCATAACTTTTTGGTTTCGGGTTGGAACAATTGTGTTTGTTCATGGCAAAGATCTGAGATCTTCAGGGAGGTCATCTTTTCATAAAATTTGAGGGAAGCAGCATGGCTGCTGTCTTTATTCAGCAAAGTCCCTTTGAGCTGTTTTGGGGACATTTTGCTTAGTCATTTATCTGGTTTCTGACTCTACAGAAGCTCATTCTCTTCTGTTCTCTTGACAGAGCTGAGCAAAGGCAACTTGCGTTACAGCCTGCTGCCCAGTTTCGTTTTTATATTAATAGAACATTTTTGGCACTGACATAGGAAGAACAGTAAGCATTAGGAGTGCCTGGTTGTCCAGTGACTGATGGTAAGCTAGAAACCCCCCACAAATGCTACTTTTAAAGCTGGAGCAGATGAGAGAGCCCTCTTTACTGTGTCTTAACCTTACTGTTTCTGTCACATCTTGATAGAGAAATTAATCTGTTTTGTCAGGAGAAAAAGTGTTTCTTTAGCTCCAGAAACAGCTTTGCCTTTGTTTTTTAATTTGGCAAAGAAATACCTTGGTAAGATTACTGTAGCCACCTTTGTAGTATGCTATAGCTTGTGTCTGATACAAGACCTTTCGTAATGCATTATGAAACTAGAAGGGGAAGTTCAAACCATGTATTCAAACACTTAATAACATAAACACGTTTCAAAGAGTATTTAGGAAGGTTCTCAATATTATGTATCTGTCTTAGTTGACAACACCTCATTTTTTTCTGTTTTTTTTTTTACAAAAGCTTACGTTAAGGCTCTGAAAGGTGTGAAGCAGATTACTCTTGTTATTTAAAGTTAAAATATCTGCCATGAGTCTTGTAAGTATTGTGATAAAGAAGCAACCAGCCTTTCCAAGTTCTTCGAGTCTGCATGCTGTGAATGTTAGACTCTTCTGAGAAACAAAGCCAAAGTTGCCATGGGCACAAGTTTGTGGGACTCGGCATCGTGCTTTGGAATACCTGTTCAAAGACAAGTGCTCTTGTCAATCACCTTAGAATGTTGTTCCCTCTTTGAGGATAGAAGAGAGTAGGGCTTATTGTCATCTGTTGAGTTAGTGAAATTATGGTTAAAAATTGTCAGATGGTTAGAACATTGTTAAAACCCTTTGTTAACTAAGTTGGTAAAAGAGTAGAAGTCAAGGCACTAGACTAAAAGAAAAGCTAGTAAGGAGCAGAGGCCAAAGATGTCTTAGAGGTCCAGTTAGAGAGTCTGGGAGTATGTGTGTGTCTGGATGGCAAGGCTGGCCAAAGACAATGGAGCCTTCGCTAACTCCATGCGAAATTCTATTTCCAAGAACGGATTCTTGGGAATGTGAGCCACTTTTGGACAAAATGCTGTCTGGAAAAAGATATAAAACTGTGAAAAATGAGATTGCCCTGCTTAAGTGTTAGGCTTACAAAATTAGACTTCATATTATTGCTTGCAAATTAAAAAGAACAGCCCCCATCATTAATTCCTTACAGCACACACATTGTGAGGCCTCACGTCTGTGACTTTATTGAGGCAAAGGGGGTAACAGTACCTGTATCTAAGCCGCAGGGGAGAGGAGCAATCACAAGCTCTGGGGCTAATTAACCTGAAGTTTAAATGTGTTCTGGTGTGTCAGGATGGGGCCTAGTTTTCAATTTCCTCTCCTGCCAAGCAGGGTGATTTCTGTTGAAAGAAGATGGTGCAGGACGGTGCTGTGCTGCAGGAGTGAGGTACCTGCTGCAGAACCGGCCCTTTCTACCCTCCTGGACAAGTGCTCCCCATCCCCTCTTACCCAGTGTTAACCTGGCGGATATAAACATGAAGTTAGGGAGGAGGATGTCATTAGAGACAAAAAACGTTCCTTGGAATGTGTTTTGTAGCAGTGACAGTGCACACCAAATTGTGACATTCACTCTTGGCCAGACCTTTCTGGGGTTTGTAGAAGAGAAATTCTCACTGTCTTGTTCTCTCTCACCCCCGTCAATCTAACCTTCGTCTATCAGACCAGATGTAACCTGGAAGGAACCTCATGCTTTTCCATCAGATTTGTTGCACCATGGGGTCAGTCATTTCTGTGCCAGTTCATATGGAACAGAGGTGAGACAAATCTGAAAGCAGTTATAAACAGATAATAAGAGAAACTCCCATCCCACTGGGGAGCTGGTTAACAAGTACCAGTCTATAGCAGTGTGCACTACTATTGAGAAAGTTACCGCAAAGGACAGATTTAGTTAAATAAATAAATAATTCTATACAGGGCGCAGATCTGTGAGGAGTGGACGAAAGAGGTGTTACATCAGAATTAGCTCAAGAGCCAGAGTTGGAGTGCCAGGTAGAACTGTGGTCGTTCAATTAGCGAGGAAGAAAACAAGAAGAAGATTGTTGTTGTGACTTGTTAATTAAAACAGAAAGCAGGGAACTGCTGGGAAGGTATCAGAGAAATGGTTACAGTGAGAGAGCACCTGAAATCGGCTGAAGGGTGGGAGAATGAAGCAGTGATAAAGGAAAGGACAAGAAGGAATGAGTTTATTCTCAGCAGGTAAGTGTAGGAGCCAGGAAAGATGTGAAATGACATTTAGAAACACATGGATGGGAAAGAGGATCTACTCAGTAGTTCATATATCATTACACTTGTAATGCGGTTACTGCTGTTTGTTCAGTGTTGGAGGACAAAGAAAAGAGACTGGACAGGACGGGACAGGCGAAACAAGCAGGTGCCGCTATCATTTGCTTTGGGAACAAAAGGAAATTGTTCATTTCAGTTCATCTGTAGTCAGTTAACTTTGGTGTACTGTTATTGAAATAAAAGTGTGGAAGTACTGCAACAAAGTATTAAGGAAGAATAAAATATATTGGAAATGAACTCCCTTTGACACTATAATAGCGTTTAATTGACATTAAATAGCTCCTTGGGAACCATTATGAATCTGATATGAATACAAATGTATGAAACATTTCCATCATGTTGAATCAACACTTCAACAGATGAAGTTACATCTTTGGAGCCTTTAAGACTTTCACTTTTGCAGGTGAATCATGAACTGGAGGAGCTGATCAGAGCTTTGTGCAACTTGTGTAACCTCTCACTGGGGCTGCTGGTACTGTCCTCAGCCGTCCAGTGGTGGGCTCAGCGCAAGAAGGAGCAGGAGCTTGGGATGCAGATGGGTAGAACCATGTGGTTGTCACAACACTGTGTCCGTGCTTTCTTCAGTTATAAGACTTCTAACAATCATGCAAAGAAATCTTTGTTATGTTTTGGATTAAACTTTCTCGGGGGATATGGAAGCCTGGGTGAGAGTATTGTTAGTTTTTAGGGGTTTAGTGTTACTTTCTTCTCACCTACTGATGATATTTTCGTCTGGCTCTTTTCATCCGGTAGAATTGAAGCTACTGCAAGTACCAGAACACACTGTGCGTAAGAAAGAACGGGCTGGGTCATATTCTCAAGAGCTCAAGTCATTCTGAGATGTAATGAAACCAGCATGGAAACAAAACGAGCCTTTAACTGAGCAAGCTGTTGGTGTCTGAGGTCTCTGTAATTCATAGTTAATTGCAGATACTGGAAGGTGCTGCACGACTTAGCTAAGCACGTTGTGTGTGGTTCTCTGTCTGGATTTCTCTATAATTTGCTCACTAATAGGCTAATGCATGTGGTACAACAGATTAAGGTATTAGATCTGTTAATTTTGGCAAGGTATTTATCTTCCAACAAGCAGATTAAACCATACCCGCCTACTGATCGGCATAATAGAAGAGAGCTTTTTTATTTGTACTCTTAACTTTTTGGAAGCCTACTGAATTTTGCATTTGATTCTTAATTAGAAAAGGGAGTACTTTAATAGAAGGCATATTCCACTTACAGTGGGATGCCTTTGGGAATCCTATCAATGCACACTGGACTTCTTTATGTATTTTGAGTAATTACAGAGTGTCTTCTTCTGAAATAAACACATGCAGCTACAAAAGGAGCCTTTTGTGCAGTTAATCTATAGCAGTGAGTTGTTGTTTAGGCCGTTTGCTATGGACACGTAAGGTATTTTAGGGAGAGAAGTCATCCCTGCAGTAACAGATGGAGGATTTCTTTATATATGCTTGGTGCAAAGTAAGAGCTAAAATAAATTTCATTATTTGAATGAGATTGTCAAGTCAACACTTATTTAAGAAAATCCTGGATCTGTGTGCATCTTTACAAATGCAGTTGTATTTATGGGGTCCTGTTGGTTTAGGACTAAGCTCTTCAGAAGAATCCACTGGCACTGGGAACTGCATGTCAAGTTCCTTTAGGTTAATGGTCTGCTCTGGAAGTTTACTTCAGCGAGATGTTTGTAAAGTGTTGTCTTCCTGCTGGAAAAGGTGATAGCGAGGTAGTTTGTTCAAGATAAAATACCTTTTAATAGATAAAAGATGCACAGTTTTTCATTACAGAGTGAAGAACTGCTGTGGATATTTGGAATAATTACTCTGAATGCATAACATTTCCCCAAACAACTGCATCTGGAAAACAGCTGCTGGCTAAGTTGAGCACCGGAGGGACAGTGCTGCCTGTTCCTCTAGCTCTGTGTTTCACTTTCTCTTCTCAGCTACTGTGGTTAGCAAAGAAACACTCTCTGTACCACCTCATCAGCCAAATCTTGTCACTCCCATGAACCCAGTGCTGAGGGCACGGATCGCTGCATGTGCTGGACCGTGGGGTTTGCAGTATTCCGTTTCCAGCGAAAGGAGCCGCCGGTTGCAGACGTGACACGAGGTACAAGGACTCTGATTCAGTAGTGCCACACGTGGAAAACACCGTAGTGTTTACTACTTCTGAAAATAATGTTTTTTCCTGTTCTGAATGTGAATACAAGTTTATATGTTCTGGTTTAGATCCCAGCTTTGAAAAGGGTGGCATCTATTGCCAAAGAAAACCAACGATCCCTTTTGAAAGGTAATGTTATCAGAGAGGAAGGCGGCCTTAGTTCTCAGCTGGGGAAAGGTGGAGTGTTGAAGATAGAGGATGGAGAAACATTGCTGCTTTACCTTTCCTGGTATTAATACCAAATTACCAGGATTTCACTGAAAATAGGTATGATATGAAGTAGGAAGGGACCATAAAAGCAGTGGCAGATGTAGAGATGAAGTTGATGCCCTAGGAAACATGTTCTTGGATCACAGGTGAGAGCTGTGCCAGCATTGTACGCTAGGGTTCAGATTAAGCGAAGCATTTGAATTCATCACTCCTATTTAAGCTTTTCAATAGAAATTTAAGTATTTTTTTGCTTGGGGCCTGGAATGGTTTGTTTTGTTGTTGTCCTTTTAATATCTAAAACTAAGGTATTGACGACTTCTTGGAATAATAGAATTTTTGCTGGGCTGTCCACATCAGGGGAGTGCTGATTTTGCAGGCAGGCAGGCCAGCCAGCAACGTTCTGCAGTTACACCAGATGTCCCAGCTCCAAAGGTTCTATATCCTGTTTGGTTTCTGGTGTTTTGTTTCTTTTGGCTGGTTTGGGTTTTTTTCCTACAAGCAGTGTTCCACCCAGTGCAGTGGTTCTGATTAAGAGTAGGATACACAATGATGCGTTTAGAGGCAAATTGTTCCAGGATGATATTTTTAAAACCGATAGGTGTTTGCCCAGTATTTGACCATACGTCCAAAGCATTTGGCAGTTACATAAACCTCACTTGTTCTGGGTTTCCTTAGATTGCTGTTCTGCATTGGAAATGTATTTTTAATATTATGATAAATCGTTAGACTATCCCTGTGTCTGCTCTGAATACACCGATACGTTCTCAGAACACTTCCCTGCTGCACCTCACTCACTGGTTATGTGTGTGGGGAAGCTCCAGCCAAGAGGAAGGACTTGGCACGTGCTCCCGTTCCGTGCCTTGGGGCTGTGCACGCTGCACTGCCGGTGCCAGCGACAGACCCTGTGCTCCCCTCTGCTCAGCAGAGCCTGGGCCACTTGTTTGTTGCTCCTGGGTGCAGTTCAAGGTGATGAGTTTTACCTGGAAAGCCAGCCTTTGCAGTGCTTGGCGTAGTGGAAGTAAATGAGTGGCCTTCAACAGCATCCTGTAAATTAAAACATGTGACGACTAAAGGCAGATTTTTCTCAATGGAGAGCCATCAGCTCTGGAATTCTTTCCTCCATTTATGCTGTAGTTTAGTGACGTTAAGAACGTGACATGACATTTGTCTATTCACTCTAGCTTCTGTCTAATGAAGGGGTCATACAGTGAGCCTAGAGACTTCTTGGCATGAGACACCATTCAGATTGATGTTCAAGTTATTTCTAATATATGTTTAGAAGCATCTTTAATGAGGAATTATTTTTTTTTTAATTTATAGTGATGGTAGATTATTAATTCTTTGCATAGATAGTGTGTTGCTTACTTCAGCCAATACTTGCAACGAGTCTGAGAAAGCTCAGTAAAAATTGCTGTCTTCACTTGTAAAGAACTGATGCGGTCACCAGTGCACTCTTTAATTTCAGCCAGTGTCCATGGAAACCTTTGTCATTTTGTATTTTCGTGTGTGGATACTGGTAAAGTACAGCTCGCAGGGGGAAAAGGCTTTGGCCACGCGACCTCCTGAAGAACAGCCGGATCGATTGCCTACTTCTTGCGAGCAGGCCATTTGTGTTGCTCCGGGAGCTGCACTGCTACATACAGCTGAAAACGTGGGCAGCTGACTGCCCTGTACGATTTGGGGAAGAACACGCATGTTCCAGCTTAGCTCGTTGGCAGTGTTCTGTGGCCCTTGCCCAGTGGCCTCTCCCAACACTGAGGAGGAGGAGGAGGTATTTTGCTGTGGCAGCTCTTAAGTGCAAGAGCTTTTTGAAAACGGTAACAAGATAATGCAGGGAATCAGATACGAAGCAAGAGAAGCAAATATATGCCTGACATCTTCATAATGGAAGAAATAAATACAAATTTATACAGTAAATACTGAGCTGAGGCTGTCCGAAGAGATTTTCCTTCACATGTGAAGCACAGTGCACAGTTTTTAATCTGGCATGTTCGGTGCTGAACTTAAAGCTTGATCTACCTCAAAGAAGAGGATGAGGTTTTAAACTCTAGAACCAAACGCACATACAAGTGCAACTTAATATGCTCAAACTAGTGACGTGTACATCATCTTTGTGCAGGTTTATATATTTTTGTCATAACTTTTTAACATCCATATTTTTGCCATCTTGTCTGTGAATTCCTTGGGACAGGAGTTCCAACTTTGGGTTCTAGAAAAGATCTAGCACATCACTTAATATAAAAAGTTCTCTATTGTTTTTCTTTAGTTATTCAATCTATTTTCTAGCTTTTACATTACAATTTAATTTTTTTAAAAAGTAGAATTTGCTTTTAGAGCTCTTGTTTAAATTTTTCTACTCAAAACACCAATTGGAAATAGGCTTAAACTGGGGGGAAGGCTTAATCAGCAGCTGCTGTTGCTGTTGTACAGAGCAGAGAAGAGCTGTTAGAACAATGGTCAGCCGATTAGAAAGGAGATGTCATAGTATACAAAAAAAAAAAACCTAACAAAAAAATATAACCTGAGACATGGAAAATTTTAATCAGAATATTAACTTTATTAAAGCCAGAGAAAGATAACAAATTTCATTTAATGAGAATAATTTTTACACATTTTTAGACAGTTCAACAAGTGAAAATTAGTTTTAGGTGATCCACAAACCCCTCGGGTCTGTTGTAGGTACTTGGATGTGGCGAAGAACAGCCACTGGGTGCCACTGTTGAGTTTCAGAGCACTGGGCAAAACAGGGTTTCTGTGGCAGCCAAAATTTGTAGCTGGGAAGGAATATGTGGGCAGTAGTTGTGCAACAGAAATAAATTATTTCTGCAGTTTTAGGGTTTGTGAAATAGAACCACAACCAACATTCTCTTCTTAGTGTTTCACCAGATATTATCATATCTGACAGTAGATCACCGTGACAGGTCCAACATCCCTTTCCCTGCATCCCTGGCTTGCAGTGCGGAGCAGAAATGCTGCTAAATGAGAGGACTATAAATTCGCTTTATTGTTATGAAGCTTTTTATCTCTTATTGCAGGCTTTTTGGCAAGCACATCTAGTCAGCCTGCAAGTCTTTCTAAATAACATGTTTACTTGTTCAGAGTGGTGCTGAAGTGTAGGAGACCCCACTTTCTGCAGGCCTTTCCGTCAGTGATTTTCTTGGTCAGCAGAGCATAAATATGTTTTGGATAGAGCTTGTCTGTGCTTAGAAAAACGGGAGGAGTAATGGTGACTCACAGTGTGATCGTCTTCTGACTAACTTACTTGAACAATGAATGTGGTTCTAAATAGTTTTGATTTGGGGAGTAGATAATTAGAGCTTTCTGAATCGTAAACATATTTTTTAAAATGGAGAATGTTGCATGAAACGATTCCTGTGTTGAGATCTGCACTTCATCCTGTGTTGTCCGGAATAGCAATATTGTGCAGTCTGTTTTTATGAAATATTTTGCATCATTTACTTTAAGCCAAAATAAAGAAAAGTTGGAAAGGCATCTGTGTGCAATATGCATAGCACATAGAGTTAAAGGAAAGTCTAAGTGAGTTTGGAGTATGTGTTGAAGCTAGAGACTGGGATTTGGATTTTAGATTCTAATCTAAGGAAACCACTTAGAGAAAATAAATAGTTCTCTTGAATTCACAGACCTGATTAACCCGTTTTGCTGAAATGGGGCCTCACACATTGAAATACTTCTGATAAATACTGTGCTAATAGCTCTCATGGGAAACCTGGCAAGCATAAACAAGCTGGGTTTGAGCTTTTAATATTTAATAGCTAATCTATTTTTAATATTTTTATTAATTGTACGATTGCTATTTATCACTGTATGAATGACAAATGCTTAGGCTGATCTGCAGTGCAATGGCTGTCCAAAATAAGTGTGATGTTACTCACTTTGGAGGGGCTCTGCCTGATTCGGGTTGGTTGAAGAGAGCTACAGGCGGAGCTGGTCCTTGCAAAGATTCAGAAAAGGTGAATCAGTGAACAGTAAAGCAGAGTCCTTAATCAGCTACACGGTTCAAAGTACCCAGGTGTGTTTTTATTAAAGATACAGATTTTGCTGGTTACTTTAAGACCATCATATAAAGGATGGAAATGACTTTGCACAGAGCTCCATTTTCCTTTATTTTTCTCTCATTTTGTACTGTTGCTGAAAAAACAAGTTATACAAAAAAAAAAAAAAAAAAAAAAAAAAAAAATCACCAGTTTTCAGGCTCAGTTACACCCGAATTAAAACATACAATTCTGTTACCATGACATTTGAAGTTACTTCTCTTATTTGTATTTCAGATTTTCATTTGTATTTTGCTGTGTTTTGCACACCATACCTCACTGTGGTGCTCTGGTTAACTGATTAATTCACCTTGTAAAGCTCTTTGACATCCTTAGTGAAAGTTGCTGTAGAATTTGTGTGTTCAATTTACGAATTCAAGGGACATCATGTAGGAAAAAGGCAGTAAAGGGACAGTAAATCACGGTATAATTTGCATGGCTGTTCATGTCAGGATTTCAAGGAATAATGATCAGGCAAACACGGGAGATTGTGTGTTATCCTGCAGTGAGAAAATTTCTATATTCATTTACTTTTCAGTTAAGTATCCCACTTAAACTCTAGCACCAATTTTCACTGTTTACTGATCTGTCGAGTTCAGTGTTAATCATAATTATATGGTGTTACCAAAATATTGGTTTTACTACTACTAATGAATTCATTGTCATCATAGTTGAGGCAGTAATCAGCAAAGAATAAACCTTTGTGTGCAAGTATTTGTAATAGGTACTAACATCGGCATTCAAGGTCTGTCTTCGCGCCTCTGACTCCGAGAAGTGCTGTGGTGTGAAGATGAAAACATGGTTTTGATTCCCTCTAAAACCTCCCAGGTAGAACATGATCCGTTCAAACCAAGGCTGCGACCTGAGCTTCTGACAGAACTTTTAATCCTTAGGGCCTGAGATTAAATGTCCCGATTTCTTAAAGATCTTTTTTAAAGTCATTTACAGCTGCCTTGGTCAAGTCATTAAATTTGGCCCATGTCTCTGTATTTCAGTAAGGTGGAATTCCCATTTTTATCCTTGTATTTAATGCTGGTCTCCTTTGTGTGTCAGTTATAAATTGGCTTTTCTCCAATTAGATTTTGGCAAAGTAACTGAAGATGCATTTATTTCTCGCAAATCAAAGTCACCCAAATTTTGTTTTGTGAGAAGTAAGGTTTTCTTTTCAGATGTGTTTGTACATGTGAGGCTGTAAAATGTGAAACAAAGTAGATGTTAAAGAAGAATCATCGCAAAGGTGTAGTTTAGGTGGCGATGAGAGGACGTTCCACTGGCATGCCTCTGGGACCTCCTTCTGGAAGGGATCGATAGTCCAGGTGATCTGCCTGCGGCGGCGGCAGCGCAGCAGAGTCACGGCAGGTCAGACTGAAGGACCTTCTGTATTTCTTTGCTAAGGTGCTGGTGAGAGGCATCGCTTTTGCTGCAGCGAGCTGCTGTTTACTGGTCTCCAAATAGTTGTTAATTGTCATGGCAGAAGCAGAAAAAATAAACTCTAGGTGGAAGTGTAGTCTCCAGAGTGTTGCAATGGAGTGTTGCAGGGCTCTGTTTTAAGAGAACTGGTCTGGCCTGGGCTCCCCTGAGCTCCCGTTACAGCGGCTTTACTGGTCGGGGCTGTGTCTGGGCAGGGCGAAGGCTCTTTCCCACATGGTCCGTACTCTTTAGGTTACTGCGCTGTACATCAGCACTGATCTGCCGAAGTAAACCTTGCTCAAATATAAACCGCTGACTTCACCCCAAACTGTGTCCAATCACTAAACCAATAGAAACCGCAGAAACAGTGTTTATTTCTTCTTATTATGGGCAGGTGTTAGACAAATGATGAAAACATCACTACCTCTATCCCAAAAGATCAGTGGCTGTTAACTCTATACTTCATCTGCTCTGTGAAAACAGACCATGTCCTGCTGAATGTAAAGATTTTTTTTCATTATTTCCCTAATACAGGAAGGAATTGGAAATTGAGCTTACTAACTACTCTGTTACAGAACTGAAGACAGCTAACACTTCTGGTTGGTGTTTGATGAATTGGGTGTTCTAAAGAGAAATTATTCCCCACACAAGAAAGAAGCGCTTAAAGGGGATATTAAGGTTTCTAGATGTGTTTTAGCCCACCCTCTCAGTTACGTTTTAATCTTTGTCCAGACTCCTGAGCACCCTACTAATTTGTAGTGGTGGTGTTAGCAGGTGGCTGCCAGCAAGCAAATTCTAAGCCATAAAAAAAATGTTGCTGTTGACAGAAACAGCCCCACAGAGACATATTCATCGGAAACCTGAAGGCAGGTTTAGACACTTGAAACATATGGTCTGTTGCTTTTGCCTGAACCTGGCAACAAAAGAGGACTTACCTAATTAAAGATTTACTTTGTTATTTCTTCATTCACTTTGTCTTTCCATTTTAAAACGATCTGTCCTTTATTCATTCAAGAACAGAGAGGTCAAGGCTGAAATCTTAATGAAATCACTCAGAGTGAAGAAAATGTCTGTGTTGCTTGGCATTGCTGACAGTTCAGGTTCTTAATCACGTAGGGTTACGCTAAAAGGCACCGGTGTTCGGTCATTTCATCCACAGCCTGGCCAGGTAAAGCACGTGCCGTCCAGTCCTGTGGTTGCTGCAGGTTTTGTTGGCGGCGGAGGCTCAGGTGTGGTTCTGGTGGTGTTGCGTGTGACGAGTGTGTCATTGGTACGTGCAGTTCAGTTAACAGATTGTTCCCTCGGGGTTATATCTGCATTTGGATAAGTTCAGCAGTGACTTATTCTGTGGAGTAACTCCTTTTCTCAGTGACAAGTAGGGCTTAAGTGACGAGTATTTCACAAAATGTTCCTCTGAGTACAGTTGGATTTGATCAACTGTGTTTTCACCCAGCTCACTTTTTCCTGTTAGAGTGACACAGGCATGAAATCTGTATTACAATTTGACGTTATTCTAGTCAATGTCGCACCATCTTCACTTAAATACCTTTTCTTCATTTGTCCCAAATGTTTTAACAACTATCTTGTAAAAATCTAATTTATGTTTTTTCAAAAATTCTAAATCATGAAGAATGTAAAAATTAGATCGCACTGGATATATTTCGACACTAAATGATAGCATGAAAAATGTGCCTTTGTTATATCAGTTTAGAAAGAAAAATCCAAGAGTTGTGATGTGGTACTAATACAGTTTTTGAATTAAATTAAAATACTTAAAAGTGGTCATAGAGCACAGTGCAGAAATTTTGAGCTCTCTGTTAGTTTGAGGTAAAAAATACGACAGACACCTAGCAGAATTGGCAATATTTCTCCATAAGGCATTACATGCTCAGATTATAAATAATAGAAATAAGGAGGATTTGGGGAACTATTAATTACATTTCCCAAACCTTATGTAACTACTTTCTTGTGCTTTCATGAGAAAAATAAGATCTAAGATGGATCCGTTTATATGGGACATGTTTTGTTATATCCTTGCAGCACATGTTTAACCCAATATAGTCATAGCTCTGTGATAGTAATCAGGATATTTAATCCAGTGTATTTTTTCTTTTTTTTTTTTGAATGTCAGTAAGTAAGGGATTTACTGGTAAACCTAGGCAGAAGGATATTCTCTCTTACGCCCATCTTGTTGTGTCTGTTGGGATTAAAGGGCTCAGGAATTCCTCTGTGGCAAAGTTAGGCAAGGAATAGCAAAGGTTCTGTAGGAGCCAGGTTGTTCTTATTTTTGTAGAAAAATCTTAAACTCTGTCATGTGGAATGGGTAGGAAGGAAAAAAACTTTCCTTCAATAGGTGGTCTTAAACTCTGTATTTTGAAAATTGGTTTCCTAGCCTCTGGAAACTTAACTCACTCCGCATGATGACAGCGAGGAGAACAAGCAACATGAGTGCGTGGAGTCCTCTGATGCTGAAACACTGAGCGCCCCAGCACCTGTGTTCGGTGGGGGCAGGAGACTGTGGGACTCACAAACGCTCGGAAAACTTGTGCTTGGATGGATTTCTAAACACAGGCATTTCTGAATGCGAAATAAGCTCTTGCATGACAGATTGTTTCTGCTCCGGTTTTACTGCCTCAGTGTTCAGAGTTCGCAGTTGTGGAACCAATGTAGGAACTTCATTAATCTTCTTGGTTTTAATGAGTGTGGTCCTCGATACTTCTCAGCTAACAGAAAGAATTCCTTCTATCTGCAGTGCAAATATTGGAAAATGGGCTTCTCATTGATTACCGCCTCTGTGTGTTGTAATGGATTCCTTTTTGTTCTTTTTGTTTAAAGTTCAGATTTTATTTCCTTGTACTTTCATTTCTCCTTCCTGTGTATTTTCTACCACTCCATTTGATTTCCCTGACACAGAGATTCAGACACAATTTTCATCCTTTTTATTAACACATTGCCCTTGTTTCCAGTCCCTGTTCTCTGCTAAGGTTTGTGCGTCCTCGTGTGCACTGACTTCCAAACCTGTCCTCCCCTCTCCGACTTCCACTACTCTCACTGAAGCTGATTATTCCAAATTTTCCTTCTGCAGATTGTAAAATGTCACAGAACCATTCTTTTTACCATTTGATGCAAATGCTGATTTAATCTGTCAGGAAGTTGACATGTTCTGTGTTTTAACAGAAGTGAATTTATCAAAAATATATGGAAAATACCAATGTGAGTGGAGATCTTTAAGTAAATCATGGTATCTTTGAATGTACATTCACCCAGGAAAGCAATTTATTTTGAAGATGTGGGACTATTTCACAGCATTTAAGGATGGTTCCAGCTTTCATTGACATGACAGATCAGTAGTGACCGACTCTGATCAGGGGCTTTTCTTAGTAACAGATTAGACTTTTTTGATTCTTTGACTCATACTCTTGAAATTTCTCCATATTATATTTAACATTCTGAGTAAGATTTACTTCTTTATGGAATCAGCTGCTGTAGAGGTAGCTGGTGACAGGTTTTGTCACTGAAATTCTTGTCTAAGGGCACTGACAGCTAACACTTCTGTGCTTGCTGTCTGTAATGTTCTCAAAGTGTGTGTCCTGGTTTCAGCTGCGGCAGAGAGACTAAAAAGAAAAATTAGCTCTATCCCAGCTGAAACCAGGACAGTGTGATAATTAACAAAGGTGATTATTTTTCAACAATTTCTGTAAGCTCGGAGTGAAGGAATAATTCTGATTTGCAGTAACTGCCAGTTGCATACCACGGTGTCCAGTGCTGTGCCAAGAGCGTACTCCAGTTCCTCTAACAGACTGGAAAGACACGTATCTGTTGGATGTAGGATGCTGAAAAATTTACGTTACCCAGAGTAACTGCTTAATTGTTTAAAGTTTAACTTACGCATAGGCATTTTGTTGCATTAAGATCCATTTTTTTCCTGTTTAAATTCTAACAAGACATCTATGTAAACAGTTCTGTCTTACAAAGCGTTTGGAAATAAGTAACAAATCTGAAAATAGAGTGTAGCTGTCAAATTTGGAGAGAATCGGGAAAATACCGAAGCCAAACAAGCTCTGTTCTCCCAGCTTCCAAGAGTCCTTCTGCTCTGCTATAAGCCTTCCCCAAGTTCATTGGTGCTGCAGTCTCAGCACCTGAAGAATCATTTCCAAAATTGTATAAATAATGCCGGTATTTCTTCATAGAGAGTAAATTAGGGAAAAGCAGATTTAAGGCAGCATTTTATGTTGGTAAGGTTATCTTGTTATTACAATCCTAACCCCCAACTAGTAAGTCCGTTCTGTATTTGAAATTAAACGATGAAATATGTCTCAACTTACACAGTGTTTTGGAGTGTGGAATTCATGTGAAGCTTAGTCTGTGTTACGGGAGAAGATGAAGCAATGCCTGTTAAACATTTTCAAATTAATTTCATGCTCCAGTTTTTTAGATTAATATCCATGAAGATCCTTGAGCCGTGACTTTTACGTTCTAAAATTCCTGCATGTGTTAAAAAGCAACAGTAGAAAGGGTTTTGCAGTAAAAGATCAAAATAAACGTTAAGAGATTTAGACACTAAACTGATATGAGTTTAAACCTGCTTGTAACTACAAATGTTTGACTAAAATACAATTTAAATCTACTGCATATGTTAAAAAAAATGCTGGTGCTTTGAACATTTATCCTTTTTTACATCACTTATTTAGGGAGGAGTATGACACGTGATTTTTCTTAGTTGATATAAGGTCATCTGATGTATTTACTCCAATTTGTATTTTGTGAGATAAGTAGATGAGAGAGATCTGAAACTTCCTCACTGGCACGAGTTAGAAGCTCCTGGCAGCAGTGGTTCCTGAATGGGAACAAACTGCAAGAAGAGTAATCTAGAACCGGAATTAGATGCGTCAAGTAAATGTCTTCTAAATATTTCTGTAACTGTAAACAACGGTAGCTGAGCTGTAGTGAGATTTGTTTGCTTTTATATAGCAATAAAGTATTTTCAACATTTCTATATAACAAAATTAATATTCTGTCTTGTAAACCTTGTACCAATTTTGAAGAATTTGTGCAATACGGAACTGAGAGAAACTTACTGGAAAGAAGAGATTGATTCCCCTTGTAGTTTGCCATTACTTTCTACATGATTTTATGCAAGTGATTTCTTTCTTATTCCAGTATAATAGTTCTAGTGGGGGTTTTTGATACTATTCTTTTCTCCTTCAAAGCTATCAAAGGATTTATTAGTCAGAATTGAATTTTATTCAGAATTGAGATTTATTATAATTTCTCATTAGCCTAGGTTCAGTTTCCTTCTAAGATACCTCCTTAGTTCCACCATGCTCATCTTTCATCATAAAAGTTTTGAGTATTATTTGTATTTCTTTTTAAAGTTCCTAGTTGACCCCCTTTTTCCCCAAACTAGCTCAATAAATATGAGCCATCGAGGCAGAAGATCTGAGTAATTTTACTTACTGAAGTCTGAGAGGCAGCTTTTAATTAACCTAACCTATGACTACTTACTTCCACATAATGAAAGTTTTAATCAGCATGTCAGGTGCTATTACTTAAAATACTTTGCAGAAATCCAAATATACAATAACCTTTATTAAATAGATCTGTAATATTGAAAGGGATTATCCTGCCAGATGCAGGATCTTCTGTCAAAAAAAAGTGTAGCTTCTGAGTCTATGTTAATATCATCAAAATATGAAGAAGTCTGAGCACTCATTTCGTCTGAGAACACTTTTAAGTGCATGGACGGTAAAATGGGGTATTCATTCCCAGTTCAGGGTATTGTTGCTCTGAGTGCCGGATCTATTCTTTGCATGATTGCAACACTTTCTCACCATGGGGAATTATATTTTTCAGTTCAGCCGTTCTGTCCTCTTAATGCTGATTGTAGTGGGAGGTTTGGAAAAATACACTCCTGTGGTTCACAACTGGAGAAAGGGTGTTAACTAATTCCACACAGATTACTTGCCAGGCATTGGCAATTTTGTTATCATCATTACCATTTGGGTAGTAAATGCTAATTGGAAGCTAAGAGAAATAGGATTTTCTGGGCCTTCCCACTCTGAGGTTCATCAGTCCCTTTGTACTCTATGAAATGCTGCTGTATAAGCAGGCAATGAGTAAATTGTGAGGGCATGAAGGTGCAACCGTGCCTGTATTAAATTAAGATTTAAAAGTAACAAACTTTCTTACTGCTCTATACTGCTAAAAGGGAACTAATCTAGGATAGGGATGTATCTGTCTGAAAACAACTGGATATTTCTTTATAAACATGCTTTAGTCTCCATAACCTTTTTTTTTCTTTTGTGTATTTTCTTAGATATTTTCCCAAGAAACAAAATTCACCAAATTGCTATTGGCTGTTGCTGCTGTTGTAGTTAGGAATATGGATCCCTTTCATTTGAAAATGTGCAGGATGAGGGGAGTTGAGGCTCCTTGAATCAGGGGTCGCGTTCAGTCTGAGCGCTGTGACCGACCTGGCTGTGCACAGCTGAAACGTGGGTTGTGTTTGCACTTAGCATGTTACATCCCTGGAGGTACCACACAGGGAAGCGGCACTTTAACTCGTGGTTCATGATAAAAGTACAAAAGTTTAACAGCCACCATCAAATCAGCAATGCATTTTATTGATACTTTTAAGTCATAATCAATAGAAATTAATAAAAGCAACAACGGGAAGACCACCAGATATTTGTATTTAGTGAATCATTGCCAAATACCTGTTTATTTCAGATTTAAAATGAAAATATTTTGGATGTTCTAAATTGCTGTGGGTCTGTGTGTTGTTAGTGAAGAAAGAAGTTTCTCATGTATTTCTTTGGAATTAAATAATTACCCTGAAGTCATTGCTGCTTTTTATCAGCGTCATGTTGCAAAGACAGCAGGAAAAAATCAATCTGTGTATAGTGACGAGGATTTGACATCATGGAATCTTTTGTTTCTTTTACGTTTCTCGAAGCTGACAGAAAATAAACTTTTGGAAAATCAAACAAATAATAAAGGGAAAGGGACTGAGAGGTGATCCTCAGGGATTGACATAAAACTCCCATTACTTGCCAGGAAGTCTGAGTCTGCTTTCTGTCAGCGAGCACATTTGTTGAACTCTTCTACCAAACGTAGTAATTGAATTTTCTCACAAGTAAACCATGATTAGCTCTCTCCCACCAGCCTTAGAGAAAGAATTAAGCACAGTTCTTTCAAGGTGTCTTGTTTGATGCTATAGTTCCTTTAATAAAATCTAGAGTTGGGAGGTTGTTGACAATTTTGTTTTGCAGAGTAAATTGTAAGTGCTTTTTCCCTATGAAGTGTTCTCTTCAAGTAGAAAAAAATACAGTACAGGATGTAGTATTTTTATGTCTGATTGAAGAAAATGATAGTGTAAGATTTCTCCGTTCCTTCTGGTATTTTTTTCTGGTTGCTGTGTATGTAAACCTACCTACTTGCTGTAAAACAGAGGTCTTTAAATCATTTACAGCCACTTTGGCAGCTTGCTAGCCCTTCACAAGAGGGAGTTTTTTCCTTTTCCAGTCTTTGTGAGATATGTATATATATGTGTTTTCGGTAGGTAGTGGGTATGTGTGTGTGCTGTACGTTTCCCGTGGAGCTGTGGGGAGAGGTCCTGCCGCGGGAGGAGTGTCCCCTCAGTGTGCACCGTGCAGCCCATCCGTGTTTGGTGCCCTCGCCACGTGGCTGTCGTCATCCTCAATCAGGCAAGGCTCTGCTGTGGTCCGTACGAGTCCTCACGGCCTTGGGTCTGTGGTGGAATTCTAGGGAGCTCTTGGAAAAGGGGAATTCTCATCTGATGGCTGGGTGTCAGTCTTCCATTGTTGCCAGTTTGGTTTGCATTCGGTTTTCGTTTGAATTTAGTCAGAACAGTGTGACACAGTGACATACAGCTAAATGAAATTTTGCCCTAACAGATTTCCTGCATTTACTTTCTTTTCGTAGAGCACAAGTTTGTTTTTTTTTTTTAAATAGCAAGACAATTATCATGATAAAAATGCCCAGAAACAAGTATGAATGCAACATTTCTGTCTCTTATTAAGGGCAGAATTTGGGGGATATCGACCACGTATTAAGTGAATGGACTTCTTTTTTTTTTTTTTTTTTTTTTTTTTTTTTTTTTTTTGAGGCCTGTGTGTCCATCAGGAAATTACATTGATATAATGGCCTTGTCCTCTACATGGAAATATCTGTGTCATTGGAATAGCTGGATTGTGATCCCGCTGGCTAGCCGTGTATCTGTATGATACAGTTGTTGGGGCTGTTACATCCGTACAGAACTTAAAAGAAAGCAAAAATGAAACCCAAAGCTGAAGAAAAGCACTGAAATGGTAAAATTGATATTCAGGTAGCTAAATCGGGAAAACCACTTTTGGAAAAAAGGTGATTATGGCTCTTGTGCCCACATCAGTCCTTGCCACCAGCGGCGTTGCCTGCTGCACCCAGTGAGGCAGCTCTTCTCTCTCTCCTCTGCTATCCAGACTGATAACTTCAGGCTTTCAAGAATCCATAAAATCAGCCTGTTTGCTGTTGTCTTATTTCATGACTCTCTACAATTCTTTCAGGGCAAGAATGTATTTAAATTCATAATTTGCCTGGGGAAAAAATGGAGAGGCTGTTCCCCAGTGCAGTATCTGTGTGGAACTTCTGAGTTTGAGACTTATGATTTAAAAAACTTTGTAAGAGAACTGTGAAGCATACAAGAGCATTTATTGTAGACATTTTTCTCTGAGAAAGCATTTTAAAATATGAATCATTCCTAAAACAGGATTTTGTAAAAAAGAGAGTAAATGACAAGGTTTATTTCCTTCATATACGAGTGACAACGTTAGAGTAGCACTGGAGAACCCCTCCAGGCAGTATTTTTCATTGTGACTCCAGGTTAGCGCTGAGACAGAGAGGAGGGAACCTGATTCTGCCCAAGGTGCTGGTGGTCCTCAGGGAGTTAAAGAACGAGGGGATTGCTGCACTGAGGTTGGCTCCTACCAGAATACAGAATTAATTTAAATCTGAATGAGAGAAAAAATCTTGGAAAAATCTAACAGGGCTGTGCCAAGTTGCTGAGTAGTATCGGTTGCAGTGACGGGAAGTCAGAGTCAGTTCTAAAAATTTTGAAGTGTGGTAGGAAGTTGGACATGAATAATAGATTCTGTGTTTAATGCATGTGAGACTTGCAATTATGTTAACATCTGACTGATGGCAAGCCTCAGTTGAGTAGAAAAGAGTGGCAATCATTCCAGCAGCCTTTGAATGCAGCCGCAGCTAGGTGGGCAGTACGGTACGATACCAGCTGCACCCAGGGGGAACCACGGACCACCCCCGGTCTGTACACGTACCCTCTCCTATGAAAACCTGTGAGTGGACACCCCATGGGCATCCGTTCCTGTGGGAATGCAGGAGCATTAGAAGGGCTGTGCACTTAGTTGGATTCTCCGTGTATCGTTAAGATAATGTTGGGTGCTGGTTGGACGCTGAGGTAGGTGATGGGGTTAAAACCAGAGGCTGCGCTTGGAGTAAGAGTCCCATGACTAATTCTTATTTCAGTTTCTGCTTCCTCTGGGAAGCCTTTGCCCCTTGTACATGTTCCTTGGTCTCAAGGAGCACAGAAGGCTTGGATAAGATCCGTGAACTTCGGAAGTGGTTTTGCTGCACTCCCGTGGTGATCTGAGCAGTGCTGCCTCACTCCCTGAAGGGTGAAGGCTCTCCTTTTACCGAAATCCATGGCTCATAGGCTGAGGTAGCAGGAACGTACAGAAACAAAGCATGGGTCATTGCTGCATTACGTGTTTCTTGAGGAAAAATTCAGTAAGCCTCTGACAGATGTGGTTGGAAAAAAATAGGTGCAGTGTTTTACAAATGCTTGTGTTGTACTGATATTTTTGGTAGCTGCTTTCCAATAGTGAATTACTGCAGATCATGTCAGATAGACTTCAGAAAAATGTCTTGTTTTTTTACAACCATCTGCTTTGCTGTAAAGTGCTTTCTCCAAGCTGTATGTAATCTTTTGCTTTGCCTCTGTCTCTGATTTATCTCTTGCTTCCTCTTTTTTGTCTCTCCAGGGTGCAATTTACTGTATCAATCAGAATAGGATAAAAAGGTCAAAAGTCTTCAAACGTTTTTATAAAAAACGGAAAAAATGAAACTAATATAATCAGCTCACACATGGCATTTCATTCATGTCATTTATTCTTTGTATTATAGCTCTAGGTAAGGTGAGTTAAAGCAGCAATGCTGAAACCAGGCCTTGAGCTTTGGGGCATGGGGAGGAGAAAACAAGGTCTATATATATAGATCCTAGATCTTTCTTTAGTAAGTAAAGGAGCCTGTATGATTGATTTCCGTGACTCATACGAACACTTCACTTAGAAAGCAGGGAATGTTGTTTTCAGATATGGAAATCTGTTTCCCTCTCATCTGTCTCCCATGATGCCAAATGTTTGTTAACAATAACACTGGGATTTAGGAAATACGTTGGGCTTCAGGTAAAATTTGCTTCTCTAGAAAGGATTGTATTTGTGGAGATTTTGTTGTGGGGTTTTTTAGGGGGGTGTTTTTTGGTGGTTGGTTGTTTTTTACTGTGGGCACTCTTGTAATTCTCAGAGAAATTATCTTTTCGTTTATCACAGAATTGTTAAGGTAGGCTCCAACGCCCTCTCCAGCAGGGTCAGCTGCAGTGTGTTGGTCAGGACTATCCACTTGAGCTTTGGACTATCCTGTTGGTCAGGACTATCCACCCCTCAAAGGATGGGTCCTCTGAGCCACCTGCTCCCGTGCTTTGCCACCCTCGCAGCAGAGCAGAGGGCTTTTTAGTGTGTAAACGGAGTCGCCTGGATCCCAGTGCGCTCCCGTTGTCTCTTTTCTCTGGGTGTCTGTGAGAAGGGTCTGGCTCTCTTCCGCAGTCCCCCCACCTGGCACTCCTGCACATCCATGACGTGCCCCTTGAACCTTGTCTTCAAGCTCAGCAACTGCAGCTCGCTCCGTCTGTCCTCGTGTCAGACGTGCCAGTGATTGAACTGCCATACAGCTGCTTCTGTCTCATGCTGACTTCGTGGATGGAAGTTCATCCATGGTATTCTACCAAGGGAGCATCTTCCAGAGTTGAAATTCTGGATCAGTCTAAGCTGTGCAGGTGATGGGGACGTTTCAGAAGATGTATTGCTTTTGAGGTAGGTTGTTAAACCTGTAGAATAGGGTGAATCTGGTTTGCAAGAAATAAAGCAGGGGAAGAATTCCAAACCTGCTACCAGGGCTTCTCTTCTCCCAAGTGCGAGAACTGCTGAAAGGTAACTACATCACACGGTAGGGAAAGGGGAGAAGGGCCTTGGTCTTCCGAAAGCAAAATTCAGGAAGGTGCTGAAGGAAGCAGTTCTTTCCAGTGATGACTACACTGTTTATTCATTTCATTGATTGCCTTCTGTGGCACTCTGGGACTCAGGTCATTAATAGTGATAGATATGCAAAACTCTGCTAATTACTTGAAACTTTCTTCCTGACACTGGTAGAGTTATTGAAGTAAAGTAAAAGAGAAAAACATTTTTTAGGATTGATGTATTTAATTTGCCGTGATACAGCTCTAGAGACAGAAGCCTTTATACTAAGTTGTAAATCTTTTCAGGTTGAGTTTGTTTAAATCTGGAATAATTTTGTATTTCGTATCTGGGAAAACCATTACTTACGAAACCAAGAACATGTTTTTGTAGATTATGTAGATGAACAATTTTCTTGTGTTTATGATTATCATCGAAAGATGAGAGTCTTGAAAAGAATTACTTGGAATACAGAAAAGTATCTTTACCTGTCTGACTTCTAAAATTAATATGGATGTGCCTATTAATATTGTATTTGTGAAATGTAGTATCTGTATGCTTTGGAATGCATAATATGTATTTTAAACTTAATAGAATAATGTCAATTTCTGATATATTAGAAACCAAGATGGGTTCAGGCTTCTTAGTATTTTATTTTTTTTTTCTGAGCATTTAGCTTGTAATTGGGCCATGTAAATTAAACTATAAAGTCAGAAGTTGACATGTCAAAATAAATAAGAACAAACCTAAATGCCTAATTTTATGCATAACATTAGATTATGCTAACCTGAGGCTTTAAAGTGCTGGTTTCTAGCTCAGGTTTACTTGAATTTTGCCCCAATATATCTGGTTTCATTCATGTTTTATTCTAACTCCAGAGGAACACGAGAAACAAAGCAAATTAATGAGAACATGGATTTATACACCATGGATTTAAATGAGTAGTGCAATCTTTTAAGGTTAGTAAGCATATAAAAGGAAAGGACGGCAGTATGTACCTTCCTTTGTATTATACCTAATGTAGTTTTAAGACATCAAATTATGAATCCTTGTGCTAGCTTTAAGTTGGTAATCCTGCTGTGTCAATCGCTGTTGCATCGGGGTACCTTTTTAAATTTTATATCAAATCAAACCATTTCAGTGTAAATCCCATGCAAATGTTTACTGTTTGATTGACACAAAATAGATTGAAAGGGACACCAGGTTTAATTAAGCTCAACTGATGTTTTTTTCTTACAAATCTTGAATTCAAACTCATATGAGGTAAATGAAGAGAATATTTTAAACTGAAAGTATGTGGATTCCCCCACTTGCCTTAAGCTGGTTATCTTTTCAGTTTCTTGTCCTGTCTTTGGAGAAGTTCTCTTTCCCACTGAGCACTCAGTAGGAACACACTGGGGCTGGAGAACTGGTTTCTTAACTCTCCCAAGTGGATGCAGTAAGGCATTATTATGTCACTGAATCTTACCTGTTCTCTGTAGAATGGTATAGCTCTAAAAGAAGTCTTATTTTTTCGTATTTCAAAACATAAGCATTGTGTTGTATGCAAAACAAATCATCTTTAACAGGGTAGAATCCAAATGAAGTTTAACATGTAGATCATTGAAGTAGTGGAGTGAAGGTGTGGATACTTCTAACAGGAAGAGACAACATATTTGGGCAATAAACAAAACCCAGTGAGGGTATTTTTCAGAGGCGTTCTCTTCTGTTTAGAAACACACTTAGTTGGTAAAAAGAAATAAAATTAATAAGCATTTCATTTCTAATACATGTGAAAGGCAGTAAAGACAACTGAAAAGCAAAAGGCTATTTGGTTGTATTGGAAACAGCAAGTCTGGTCATTTTTTATTTTGTGATTTGTGTACTGATGTTTAAAGGAACTTACTAAATACTTAACCACTGGGTAAAAAAAATCCACCTCATTAGAGGTATAGGTAAACTTACAATAATGATGAGTTTGTAGAGTTACGATTCTAGTCATAGCTGATAGATGAAAAGATTTATATTCCATGCACAAAACTGGGATAAACATGTTTCACTGCAGGGCTGGTCTGACATTTGAATAATCAATTCATATATAGATGTAGTTAGTTGTGCAGTTATGAGGGAAGGAATACCAGTAACTAGCAATGGTGCGAAAATATCAACCGTGGCAATACATTATTTAGAATAATCTGTAACAAAGGGAGTAAAGAAATGCCCAAGCTAACCTGAGATCAGCTAGTTCAGTTACACCTAGTAAAATAATTGCTGCATCCTGGGACACCTCTGGGTGCCAACTTGTACCAAAAAGCTCAGTAAATGTGGGTAGTAATCTCTGTTGGGCTGTATGTTGCTGTGTTGTGATATAAACAGAATTTGAATAAGCTATACTTACTTTTAACCACAAAACCTTCTGTTTCTGAGACCTTTGCAGAATTGAACAAGGTCTCGAGAGATGCAGAAGGGTGAGACTTAAGTGTGTTGTCTCAGTGGTTATCCTGGCAGTGAAATATAACTGATTTGTAATTTATAAAGTTACCAGTGCCACCCTCTCGGCATGTTGGAGACTGGGTCAGGTTTCAGGGTGCTTTTTGGGCTGGACACTGGACCTGCAGGAGCCCTGGGCTGTGCTCTCTGCAGTCGCGTTGTTGGGATGCTCTGCCCAGGGGGCAGCCCCTGACAGTTCCTCTGGTTTGCTCCCATCTTACTCTGCCCAGGAGGAAAACTGGAGGGGTGTGGGAGGGACCAGGCTTCTTCCAACAACACCTGTGTCTCTGCAGGTTTACTCCAAAATGAGCTGGAAAGTTGCCTGTGAATCTCTCAGGGTCTCCTAGCATTAAGACCCTAACAAAGGAGGAAGAAATTAAAAGCCTTGAAGCTGAAATGAAAAAGGTCTGAAAGTCTGAAATACTGTACCTGTGCTGGCCTCGGCGTGCGCGTGGCTTGTCTGAGACCCACAATACCTGCATTCACCACCCAGCCTCAGAGGCCACCGGACAAGGCTTTCCTCCCTTCTTCCTGTTCTGCACTCCTGATTCCAGGGAGCCTCTAGATACTATTTCTGGAAAGGAACTCGGATCCTGCATGGAGATGGATGGGAGTGCCAAGCTTTGCTTTGTTGTTACTTGTCACGTTAATATTTTAGAAGGAAGTTAAACTTCAAACAGGAAATGAGAATACCCTAAATTTCCTTATAACCAGTGTTTAACGCATATTTAATTAATGTAGCTTCATTTTTTAAAAAGTCTCAATCATTTTTCCTCGGAAGGAAAGCATGCTGAATGGATGAGTGAGCTTGACAGTGCCAAGATCTCTGCTTTCTGCAGAACCTGACAAAGGGATATTTATTTTATACCTGGAGAGCTTTGATGCTTACATCACCACCATTACTGCATGGGTTTTGATGATTTCTCCTCACAGAGCTCCAGCTGAGGGGCGGGCTGTGCTGATGCTGCTGTTGCAGCAGGTTGTGAGCAGGGATGCTGCTCAGTGCCTGCCTGAAGGTCACACAAGAGGAAAGCAGTGCGGCGCCCGGAGCAGACAGCCTCTGCTTTCCCCCTCATAAAAGCTTTAGTCATTAATATTTATTTCCTTTGAAATAAGAATGAATAAGATCAGAATGACCTGTTCTGCTCTTTTTGTATGTATGTGATGAGAAAAATTTGGCAGCAGTGTCTAGAGGCAGTACGAGCTGGTCTGCTTTTCTTTCACCTGAATTCAGGAGAGAATTATCAGAAACACGTCGCTGAGTTCAGTTGATTTATGATTAGGAATTCAAAAGAAGCAAATGTATTCCTCAGATTTCATAGGGACATCTTGTCAGAGACTAATTCTAATTTACAAAATGATCTTAAATGGGACATAATGACGTTCCTGATTATCGCTCTCAGCTGCCATTATTTTGAAAATGGAATCAGGCAAGAGTCTTGCACGTATGACCAGTATTTCCTGGCAGCAAGCACGTCAGAGCAGTGCTGCCTGTTGGCGTTACCGTTATTTAGTCAGATTCCAACTCTCAAAGTTTTCTTTTTGGTTGAGTTTGGCAGGTGGTGGCAGAGCATGGGTGACTTTTCACACAACTGCCTACTTTGAAAAAAATGAGAAGAGATGCACATTGTCTACTCAAATGTAGCAGGTCCTTTTGTGAATGCTGTTCTAGTTATTTTTCATGTAGCTTCCATTTATTTGCTTGAATTTAAGCACTTTATATACCTTAACGTCAGAGAGTTTGGCATCTTGCAGAGCTGAACTGCTAGGAAGGACTTAATCCCCCCAGTAGTGTTATCCTGGTTGTAAATACTGACACAGTTCTTGGGAGCTCCCTTGTGTCTAATAATGTTTCTGTTTCTGCTGCTCCTACAGAAGCTGCAGGAAAGCCAGCAAATTAAAATGTCCTGGTTATACTGCTTTTTGTCCACAAGTAACCATGAAATAACGTTTTGTATTCCTGTGCATTAACACGTAGCCAGCAGTGAGAATTGTGTCAGCCAGAGAGCTGCTTTGCCTGTTGAGCAAGTATTAAAACATAAATTCAACATAGAACAATGTAAATTCACCCCTGCTTGCTGCGTGTCCCATGTTTTGGGTAGGTAACCTACTTGGAAGAAATATATTAAAAATAGCTTTTAACATGCTTTCATCTCTGCTCCAATTTTTGAAAACCACTCACCACCCTTGTTAGAAATGTTTTCTATTACCAGTATTTGTTATATTGGGTCATCCTTAGTCTTTAAGGCATGCATTTCTTCAAAATACTGCGCTGCTCGTGTTCAGCAGCATGTCTCCAGCTATTTCAGTGGTGTTTTGTGTGAATCAAGACTTGTTAATCGAAATAAAGGTTTGTGTTTCTCCAGTGTCAGCTCCTACAGACATTTTCTTTTGCCACTGTACTAAGGGGAGAGCAGAGTAAACTCGGCAGTTTGGGCTGCAGGCTTCATGGCATGTTTTGAGGCTTGACGCTGGTGGCTTGCCAGCCGCACAGGCACCGGATCGCGATGGAGCTGCAGCCTCCTGCCCTCCGTAGGGGTTCTGCTTGCTGGGTTTAGGGAACTGGCCCCAGGACACTTTGCTGATCAGTAAGCTGGTGATCCATTAATAGGAGTGCTTTCATGGCTACTTTTAGGCTAAATCTACATGCTCCTACACATGCCGTAATGCCTTTACATATAATTGTCTTCTCAGAATAAAACCTATTCTATGCAAGACTTGTTACTAAATATTTCTGTATAATGGGGCAGCTTTAAAGATTTGGAGCTCTTCAGTTAGCAGCTTTAAATATCAACAGAAAACGGCTTGCTGGAATTTTAACACCACGCATTTTCTGGATTCTAAATGATACTTAACACGTTAAGGAAGAGTTATTTTGGAAAATGTTTCTCTGTTTGAACTTTGCTAGGCAATTACACGTCAAATTGTTCTTATCTATAAAATGCGATGTGTGTTGATCATATAAAATACAGTAACAGCGACATGTTTATTTCCTGCCATAAAGTGAGAGGGCATCATTTTTGTGGACCATCTGTCAGTAGTTAAGGATATTTCAACTGGCACTTCAGAGTGGCTTCATTTATTCTTTCCAAAGCAGGTATAAAACCAGGTTCAAAACAAACACCTCACTGATGGCTGGGGGGGTTGAGTGCTTGGCAGAGGCACTCGGTCTCTGGAGATAAGCGTTGGCTTGGTGTGGCCGTGAGCTGTTCAGGAGAGGAGTCTGTGACAAGTGCTGTTCCATATAGATATTATCACTAGACAAACATCTGAGTTGCTATATGTATTTTAAATTTTGTTCAGAAAAATTAATTGGAAAGTTTTGCTGAAATTTGAAAAATGGTTTTGAATCTGCAGGGCTAGACTGGAAATCTGGCATGACTTTTTCATGATAAGCAAAGGATCCGTTGTACTTTTAGCTTGGGCTTGAAACAGAGAATTTAATTTTGAGTATTTTTGGCTCTATTTTTGAATTTGGAAATAATCAGAGAAAAAAAAAACAAAAAAAAACAAAAAAACATTTGAGAGTTCTTGAAAGAAGTCCAGGGATGTTGCTTTTGTAAGTCGCTGGAAGCAGAAGGCATTAATATTAAGCTTGTAATATGTGTGGGGAGGAAGCCAGGACAAGAAATGCATTCAGCAGACCTGTCATGCTATCACTAGTGAGTCTGCACCTCTCTTCAGAATTGCCTCGCTTATTGTTATAATTGCCATCTTCAAAAAATGGCCACTTGAAGGTGAGGTAAGTTCCTGCTGAACACTGTGATAAATCTGACATCTTTTAGTCCTTTCTTTATTGATTTTCAGACATCTTTCTTTCCTACCGAAGTCCAGTCCTTGAAAGATGTTTTCCAGAAGAGTCCTGAAGGGCTTTTATAAAGATGCTAATCCTGGGTAGACATAATGTAAAGCATAGGTCTCATTTTCATTTGTTTTTTCAAGTATTGAATGTGTCTTTCATCTGTGCCTTAGCTGCATGAGCCTTTGAATATGGTATAAAATCACTTTCTATTTATTCAAAAGCTTCCTCATAGCTGATGAATGCTATACATAATAAAAGACTATATTCATTTATCACCCGTAGTAAATCATTTATCACACAGCAGAGGTATGTTGTGGAAAAACCTCATCAAAGCTTTTCAGGTTTCCTAGTTGGTTAAATCCAAAACTGCAGAGAAATGATTTCTCAGTTAGTTGGTTAAACATTTTGTTTATTCGGTGATATTCAAAGACAGTTTCTAATGCTTTTGTGGTTTACAGAATGAAGTTTGTCGTTAAGGAGGATTTTTTTTTTTTTAATTTTATTTTTAAAGGTGCAACATGGACTAGTGAAGTCTGTTTTGATCTTCCCACTGATTTAAATTAGAATAATAAAGCACTGGGGCAAGGACAGTATTATTGCATTGTGCCATACTTGGGGCTGGTCACAATGCTGCCGTGGGTAAGTTGGTCTGTTCTGGATATATGAGATGAACAATTCCACATGGGCTATATGCGTTGATTTAAGTATATAAAACTTTTTTTTTTTTTTTAAAGGGAACAAACACCTTCCAAAAAAAAAAAAGTCTGTTGTTGAGGGGAGGGAAATGATGATTAGTTCAGGTGCTGCCATAGGTCTGGGCAGCTTGAATGGCTTTACTAACACTTCTTGTTAGTTTTCATTTATTTTTCTGACCTACCTTTTATGAAGACAAAGAAGGAAAACTGTCCAGATCAGGGAAGGAATGATCATTTAGTAGTTCCCACATAACTTTGGATGAAGCATTTAAATCCACATAACTCCTTTCTAAATGCTAAAAGCCTCATGTAGTTTAGTGGTTCCTACAGAGGATTTAGAGAATTCAGATTTTACTAAAGTATCCCCATTTAGTTTCTACAAGTCTAAAGGATTCTGAAATACTGGGGTCAACACATCAGCTGAAAGTTGTATTATCTAAACCTTGGCAATGACTCGGGTTTTTGTAGCTGTGACCTTTAATCTCTCTGCCATTTACACCAGGAGCACAATAGGGCTTCAGAGAGGAGCACTGACAATATACATCCTGGGAAAATAGAGTGAATTATGCCAGTGATAAGTATGATTGTTAAAAAGTCTGGTTCAAGTTCTCTATTGATGTTAGAGTGTTTCAGCTAGCCTGGTTCTAGGGCAAGTGATAAAGGGGAAAAAGAAAATTCTTACCCTTCTTTGGCTGCCTTTTCAATATAATTTCCTTTGTGGTTACTTGCTCTAGTTATTTTTAACAGCTGCAACATTTTAGAAGAAAATTGACAGAAAAGTTGTTTGGGTTTTTTTCCCCTTAAAGTTGATATTTTCCATTCTTTAAGAATTGTTCTGTGTCTTTACACAGATCAACCTTATTTCTTTAACAAAAAAAGGCAGGTATGTATCTTAATTCAATCCCATAATAGATTTCAAGGTCTTCAAAAATAATGTATGTTCAAACCCTGATATGAAACCTTTACTATACAGTAAATTGCATCTCTGTTGTGAAGATTATTTTAGAAAAAGAAAAAGAAGAGAGGGCTGTGTCGTGGGTAAGTGTTCTGGCCTTCCCATCTGAAGGGATTCAGGTTTCTGTTGAAGAAATAGTGTGTCTTTACCCAACTCCTTACTGGGTCCCCAGTTTTGTTCTTTCTAATACCATGCATTTATTTTAAGTGAGTTGATTTTATCTGTTTATATTGACTTCAGTGTAACTTATCTAGTAGGTTGTATTCTGTGCATAATATAGACCATAGGGGCTAGAATTTTATACTGGTCGCAGAAGTGCACATATCGCTGCAGTCACGAAACCACGGTGGTTTAAAGTAAAGACCCACCTGTCTAAACATACCTTTTAATGGCTGGTTGTGTTTATACTTTTTTGCACAAAAGGTATCATTTTTGCTTCTTGGTGCTAAAAGCCTCCGACTATTTGTATTGGAGGTTACTATGGGTGGTCAAAAATCCATGTTTGCTTTCTCTGCTTTCCTGATGATGGTGTCTGTAAATTCTGGGTAACTAGACGGCTCGGCTGGTGAAATTGCTTTATTATAGTGATATAAAACAGTGGAGGCTGCTGGATTTTTGTGGTCCTATACGACTGGGTTATAATATGGGTTATAATAAAATTACCACAACCAAGCCCTTAAGGCTGTGGTAGTGAGTCCGTACGGAAGGTCTCACCTGAGCATTTTAAGGCTTTGATTACCAAGTAGCTGCCTTTTGTCATTGCCGGACAAGGAAGAAGGATACAGCCTGCCAGTGAGAAGCTTCTTTTAAAAACTGGTTCTCTTTGATAGGTTGGAGTGTGATGAGGTAGATGTACTGTATCACTCAAGGAAACAATTGAGGAAAAACTGCTGCCTTCCT